>NC_046166.1:44753920-45108920 GCF_011064425.1 Rattus rattus | reverse complement strand
GCAAATTACAGGTTAAATAAACTTATTTATGGTTAGGTTGAACAAATGGTAAAAGAAGTAGTAGTAGGCAACAAGTAGAAACAATTTTAAACAATTAGACATTTGCTAAAGGAAATTTGTGAAGAATTCTTCAAGATATAGAAACTGGTAAGAATTAAACGTAAATTCTGAGTTTACAAATAAATGTTACATAGTATTAATATTCAAGAGAATATTTAATATTTAATCAAAAACCAAAATTAGACATATGAACAAATAGAACATGGATGTGTTGATATTCCTGCAACATATCACGAGGCTTAGGAATCCCTAGGTGGATTTATCAGAGAGCATTGTTTTTCTGTTTTTAGCAAGGTATTATCTCAAAGGAATGAATGTCTGAAATGATGGGTCTAGGCTTGGTCCTTAGAGAAAGAATTCTCTAGTATGATTGAAGAAATTAAATAAATTATTTCTGCAAAATTTTAAGAGGATACATATAGACCAGTGATTCAAGGACAGTCTATATTATTGTGATGGGAACAGAAAAAAAAACATAGAGAACAAACAAATAAAATACAACACTGAAATTCTTCTGGAGCAAAGAGCAAACCCTGGATGAAAAGGAGTGAATGCCACAGCAGTTTGGAAACAGAGCAGTTCATTCTATTCCAGTCTCATCCTTGGCCAAGATAACCTACACTTTCCATAACCAGTATATGGAGGCAACAGAATGAAGGCGATAAATGTTACTTTTATCAAAGAAACGAGTCAAGGCAAACAATCTTCAACTCCAACTAGGATTCTCTGGAAATAATTTTGATTTCTCTACAAATAGTCATCACTAGGCATTCTGCTTTAACATGTGAGCAACTTCTACATTTTTTGTCCTCTGTGATGGGCATTATCTGTGAAGAGGCTATATATTTTAGAGTAGACAGAAGATAAGATGGGAAAAGCCTCATAGCTTCTCAATATCACTGTAATCTTCTTCTTTGTTTTTGTTTTAAGACAATAATTTATTAAGTGTGGTACAGAGAACTCTAAGGTAGACAGTAAATAGAATATGTTTTCCAGTATGGTGATATAGTTTTCCATTCATTTATTTACTTATTTACTTTATATCCAGATCACAGCTTCCCTCTCTGTCCCCCTGCCCCACACAGCTCCTCTCCCCATTCCTCTCCCCTTTTCCTCAGAGAAGTAACACCCATTGCCCCAGGTACCAACTCATTCTGGCACATCAAGTCACTGTAGGACTGGCAGACCCTCTCCCTGGGGCCAGACAATGAAGTCCAGTTAAAGGAATAAGAACTATAAGCAAGCAATAGAGTTAAGGACAATCCCTACTCTAGTTGTTGGGAGAACTCCATGAAGACCAAGCTGTACATCTGTTATATATGTGCAAGTTGTGGGTAGGGGTGGCTAAGTCCAGCCCAAGTCAATGGTAGGTCGTTTAGTCTCTGCTAGCACTCAGTGGTCCAGCTTAGTTAACACCATTGGTCTTCTTGTGGAGTCCCCATCCCCACCAGGTCCCTCAATCCTTCCCCCCAACTCTTTCACAAGTTTCCCTGAGCTCCACTTAATGTTTGGCTGTGTGTCTTTGCATTTGTTTGGGTAGCAGTTGTGTATAGCTTCTCAGAAGACAGTTATGCTAGGTTCTTGTCTGCAAGTATAGTGGCAGGGATTAGTTCTTACCCATGGGATGGGTCTCAAATTGGGCCAGCCATTGGTCTCTGGTCCATCTATATCCCTGCACTTCTTGTAGGCAGGATAAATTTTGGACCGAAATCTTCCGTGTCAGCTAGGAGGTGGCCAATTCCAGCTCTTTATCCTGCACTTACTAGGAGTCTCAGCCAGATCACCCTCATAGACTCCCTGGAGCCTCTCCTGTCCCATATCGCTCACATGTCTTAGAAATGATCCCCCTCCCTGTTGCCCAGAGCAGATTTCCAAATCTGAATTCAGTTCACTCTCCAAACCCTCTGTCCCTGCTCTCCCTGCACCTGATCCCTCCCCCAGCCTCTCTCCATTCCTTCTACACAGTTTCCTTCAACCCTCCACCTGCAAAGAGCATTTTGTATCCCTTTGTGAGTAAGAAGAAGGCATCCTCCCTTGGGGCCTTCTTGTTACTTAGCTTCTTTGTATATGTGGAGTGTAGCATGGGTATCCTTTACTTTTGGGCTGATATCCAATTATAAGTGAATACATACCATCCATGTCCTTTTAAATCTGGTAATTTTACCCAGGATGATATTCTCTAGTTTTATCCATTTGCCAGCAAATTTATGATTATAACATATGAAATCTTCTCAATTAAAAAGAAAGCATCAACTTTAAACAATAAACCCAAATAATTGAAGTGAACAAACATGACTTCAGAAATCATGTGAATTCGCCATGACACTAATATAAATCATGTAAACAAGAAATGTTTTACCAATTTCTCTTCTATTAAATTTTGAATAAGCCAAGACATCACAAAAACTAAAGAACAAGTATTTAAGCGATATTATCCCTGATAAAATCATATTCAGCCTGTTAATTGCATCCTAATTTCCGTCACTGGAAAAGAGCTGCCAGATAAGTTAATTTCCGTGCTAAGCCAAAGCAGGCAGGTTTTCTTACCATTAAATCAGAGTTGACAGGGAAGCTAAGTCAGAACTTCAATTATAGCACATTTTGCTATTTTTAAAGTGTATAGCATACGAATGGAAATATAATTTGAATATTTTGGTTTCTAAAGAGCTGTGATATAAACTATTTTTAATAGTCACAAATACTTTCTGATTTTGCTTAGCAAAAATGAAAACAGAGGTAATATTTTTTAAACCATGAAACCATGAATAAATGTATCTAGTTATCAGTTAGAAAAAGGATATATATATATATATATATATATATATATATATCTTGTAATTGTTGTTTGAGACATTGGGAATAGCTTCTTAAATTTCCAGCCTCATCCTCACTAAACAAATTCTGTTCTTAGGGAAAATAAATATAGTTCATCTTCCATGTGTTTGGAGAACAAAACAATGGAGAAGGGAAGAACTTCACAATAAGATGTCCTATTATCCATGATGCTACCATGTCACCCATTTACTGCATGCTGTTCCTGGGAATGAAGGTAGGGTTGAGGAAGACAGGCATTCTGTTTGGGAACTAAAGAGCATGAGTAAAGGTGAATATTTCTATAGAATTTTAGAAAACTAACCAGATGTAAAGGATTAGGAGATGCATAATATTTGGCCCTAATGAGAACACATATACCTTAGCCAACACTCAGTGACCCTTGTGTAAGGGGAGGTAGAGGCAGTGGTAGATGACTACAAGGAACCATCTTCAGGATGTAACATGACAACTGTACACATGAAGTCACACTGCTGTCACAGCACACTCAAAACCTAAGCCAGACCTGATAACAGCAAGGAGATGAGAAATTTGGAAGAATATCCCACCCCAAGCTGCATGCATACAGGCAGTCATTAGCTTCTAGAAGGGAAGAAAGCCTCTCTAAGAGTGTAATTCCTGGTCAGTCAACCACACTTGAGTGGAGGAGCATACATCCAGGAATATTTGAGCAGTACAATTGGTCTTGAAGGATTTTGAGAATGAAACAAACTTGGATGATAATAGATGAGAGGTTACTATTGTCAAAATTTAATGTATGAAAGTCTCAAACAACTAATAAAAACATACAAAACATATTTACTACCTCTCCTATAAATATGGTCTTCTAAATAATAATAAAAGACCTAGATCAAACTAAGTTAATTCCTACCATATGCAAAAGTACCAATGCAGAACTCTACATTCTTATCTTGCTCTTCACCCTGAGTCATGTTAAAACTCAGGAGGCAATATTATCCTTTCCTTAGTTATCAGGAGTCAGGCACTAGAAAATCACATGAGCTGATTACTTGATTTGCTCTCCCCATAAAACCCAAAATGAATACTCTAGATGCAACTTTTCTCACATTATTGCTCCAAGCCTCCTGACCTTTCCACAGAACCAGGTCTGATTTGCAATCTCCCCCTTTGAAAGGGTCTGAGTGCAATATTGTTTATCTCCCTGAACTTCCCCTTTCTTCTCGCTTGTGTTTGTTTAGATCATCACAACATAACACAGGCTATTTCCCTCTGCTTGTCTCATATTGCAGTTTTAAATTTCAGTAAGAGAATTACATATTGTAGAGTATAGAAAAGTTTTCAAGAAACCTCCCATAACACCATAATATATGGAGTTCTTCAAAATTTTTGCAAACTCCCTTGGTCTATAGCCCTATGTATTTTAAGGGCCTTCATTGGTTCAGAATAGCAAGACTCCATATATACTTAATGCATAACACATCACCCCTACAACAAGAAATTGAAAAATATGTTATGGACACACATGAAGACTACATCTTCAAAATTTCCTTCTTTAGTGAGCAAACTTCTAAACGAATTGTACATGAGTATAAAATAGAATCCTGACCTTCCAGATTTTGTATCCCAGAGCTTATAATCTAAAAACCTAACTTCTTATCTTTGGCCTCAAATTTGGTCATTTAATTTTGCCCTCTTGGCTTTAAAATGTCAACCAAGGAAGTCCCACACCCGCGGATCCCAGCCTGCAGCAGCTCTCTGCTCCCAGAACCTGTGGGAGAGAGACCTCACCGCCTGGTCAGGTGGGCACTCCTGAGGCTGCAGAGAGGAAGAGACCACCAACACTGCCCACCCCTGCCCACATCCCTGGCCCAAGAGGAAACTGTATACGGCCTCTGGGCTCCCGTGAGAGAGGGCCCAGGAGTGGCAGGACCCCTGCCTGAGACACCGCCGGAACCTGAAGGAAACAGACCGGATAAACAGTTCTTTGCACCCAAACCACATGGGAGGGAGAGCTAAACCTTCAGAGAGGCAGACACGCCTGGAAAACCAGAAGAGACTACTCTCTGCACACACATCTCGGACGCCAGAGGAAAACACCTGAGGCCATCTGAACCCCTGGTGCACGGAGGTTCTTGAAGGGGGCGGCACAGATCTTTCCTGGTTGTTGCCACCACGGAGAGCCTGCAAGCAGCACCCCGAGGGAACTTGAGCCCTGGGACCACAGGTAAGACCAACTTTTCTGCTGCAAGTGACCTGCCCAGAACCAAGACAGGCCCACAGGAACAGCTGAAGACCTGTAGAGGGAAAAACTACGCCACAGAAAAGCAGAACACTCTGTCCCCATAACTGGCTGAAAGAAAACAGTAAAACAGGCTCAGCAGCACTGACAATAGGCTTATAGGACAGTCTAGCCACTGTCAGAAATAGCAGAACAAAGTAACACTAGAGATAATCTGATGGCGAGAGGCAAGCGCAGGAACCCAAGCAACAGAAACCAAGACTACATGACATCATCGGAGCCCAATTCTCCCACCAAAACAAACATGGAATATCCAAACACACCAGAAAAGCAAGATCTAGTTTCAAAATCAGATTTGATCATGATGCTGGAGGACTTCAAGAAAGACGGAAGAACTCCCTTAGAGAAACACAGGAAAAACATTAATAAACAAGTAGAAGCCACAGAGAGGAATCGAAAATCCCTGAAAGAATTCCAGGAAAACACAATCAAACAGTTGAAGGAATTAAAAATGGAAATAGAAGCAATCAAGAAAGAACACATGGAAATAACCCTGGATATAGAAAAACCAAAAGAAGAGACAAGGAGCTGTAGATACAAGCTTCACCAACAGAATACAAGAGATGGAAGAGAGAATCTCAGAGCAGAAGATTCCATAGAAATCATTGACTCAACTGTCAAAGATAATGTAAAGCCGGAAAAACTACTGGTCCAAAACATACAGGAAATCCAGGACTCAATGAGAAGATCAAACCAAGGATAACAGGTATAGAAGAGAGTGAAGACTCCCAGCTCAAAGGACCAGTAAATATCTTCAACAAAATCATAGAAGAAAACTTCCCTAACCTAAAAAAGAGATACCCATAGGCATACAAGAAGCCTACAGAACTCCAAATAGATTGGACCAGAAAGAAACACCTCTCACACATAATAGTCAAAACACCAAACGCACAAAATAAAGAAAGAATATTAAAAGCAGTAAGGGAAAAAGGTCAAGTAACATATAAAGGCAGACCTATCAGAATCACACCAGACTTTTTGCCAGAAACTATGAAGGCCAGAAGATCCTGGACTGATGTCATACAGACCCTAAGAGAACACAAATGCCAGCCCAGGTTACTGTATCCTGCAAAACTCTCAATTAAAATAGATGGAGAAACCAAGATATTCCATGACAAAACCAAATTTACACAATATCTTTCTACAAATCGAGTACTACAAAGGATAATAAATGGTAAGGCCCAACATAAGGAGGCAAGCTATACCCTAGAAGAGGCAAGAAACTAATCGTCTTGGCAACAAAATAAAGAGAAGAAAAGCACAACAAACATAACCTCACATCCAAATATGAATATAACAGGAAGCAATAATCACTATTCCTTAATATCTCTCAACATCAATGGCCTCAACTCCCCAATAAAAAAGACATAGATTAACAAACTGATACGAACGAGACCCTGCATTCTGCTGCCTACAGGAAACACACTCAGAGACAAAGACAGACACTACTCAGAGTGAAAGGCTGGGGAAACAACTTTCCAAGCAAATGGTCAGAAGAAGCAAGCTGGAGTAGCCATTCTAATATCAAATAAAATCAATTTTCAACTAAAAGTCATCAAAAAGATAAGGAAGGACACTTTATATTCATCAAAGGAAAAATCCACCAAGATGAACTCTCAATCCTAAATATCTATGCCCCAAAATACAAGGCACCTACATAACGTAAAAGAAACCTTACTAAAGCTCAAAAAACACATTGCACCTCACACAATAATAGTAGGAGATTTCAACACCCCACTCTCATCAATGGACAGATCATGGAAACAGAAATTAAACAGACATAGACAGACTAAGCAAAGTCATGAACCAAATGGATTTAACAGGTATTTATAGAACATTCTATCCTAAAACAAAAGGATCTACCTTCTTCTCACCACCTCATGGTACTTTCTCCAAAACTGACCATATATTCAGTCATAAAACAGGCCTTAAAATATACAGAAAGATAGAAATAATCCCAAGTGTCTGATCAGACCATCACGGGCTAAAGCTGGTCTTCAATAACAATAAGGAAAGAATGCCCACATATACATGGAAGTTGAACAATGCTCTACTCAATGATAACCTGGTCAAGGAAGAAATAAAGAAAGAAGTTAAAGACTTCTTAGAATTTAATGAAAATGAAGGTACAACGTACCCAAACTTATGGAACACAATGAAAGCTGTTCTAAGCGGAAAACTCATTGCTCTGAGTGCCTGCAAAAAGAAACATGAGAGAGCATATATCAGCAGCTTGACAGCACACCTAAAAGCTCTAGAATAAAAAGGAGCAAACAGACCCAGGAGGAGTAGAAGGCAGGAAATAATCAAACTCAGAGCTGAAATCAACCAAGTAGAAACAAAAAGGACCATAGAAAGAATCAACAGAACCAAAAGTTGGTTCTTTTTGAGAAAATCAACAAGATAGATAAACCCTAGCCAGATTAACGAGAGGACACAGAGAGTGTGTCCAAATTAACAAAATCAGAAATGAAAAGGGAAACATAACTACAGATTCAGAGGAAATTCAAAAAATGATCAGATCTTACTATAAAAGCCCATATTCAACAAAACTTGAAAATCTGCAGGAAATGGACAATTTCCTAGACAGATACCAGGTACGGAAGTTAAATCAGGAACAGATAAACCAGTTAAACAACCCCATAACTCCTAAGGAAATAGAAGCAGTCATTAAAGTTCTCCCAACCAAAAAGAGCCCAGGTCCAGACGGGTTTAGTGCAGAATTCTATCAGACCTTCATAGAAGACCTCATACCAATATTATCCAAACTATTCCACAAAATTGAAACAAATGGAGCACTACCGAATTCCTTCTATGAAGCCACAATTACTCTTATACCTAAACCACACAAAGACCCAACAAAGAAAGAGAACTTCAGACCAATTTCCCTTATGAACATCGACGCAAAAATACTCAACAAAATTCTGGCAAACCGAATCCAAGAGCACATCAAAACAATCATCCACCATGATCAAGTAGGCTTCATCCCAGGCATGCAGGGATGGTTTAATATACGGAAACCCATCAACGTGATCCATTATATAAACAAACTGAAAGAACAAAACCACATGATCATTTCATTAGATGCTGAGAAAGCATTTGACAAAATTCAACACCCGTTCATGATAAAAGTCCTGGAAAGAATAGGAATTCAAGGACCATACCTAAACATAATAAAAGCCATATACAGCAAACCAGTGGCTAACATTAAACTAAATAGAGATAAACTTGAAGCAATCCCACTAAAATCAGGGACTAGACAAGGCTGCCCACTCTCTCCCTACTTATTCAATATAGTTTTTGAAGTTCTAGCCACAGCAATCAGACAACAAAAGGAGGTCAAGGGGATACAGATCGGAAAAGAAGAAGTCAAAATATCACTATTTGCAGATGATATGATAATATATTTAAGTGATCCCAAAAGTTCCACCAGAGAACTACTAAACCTGAGAAACAACTTCAGCAAAGTGGCTGGGTATAAAATTAACTCAAATAAATCAGTAGCCTTCCTCTACACAAAAGAGAAACAAGCCGAGAAAGAAATTAGGGAAACGACACCCTTCATAATAGACCCAAATAATATAAAGTACCTCGGTGTGACTTTAACCAAGCAAGTAAAAGATCTGTACAATAAGAACTTCATGACTCTGAAGAAAGAAATTGAAGAAGACCTCAGAAGATGGAAAGATCTCCCATGCTCATGGATTGGCAGGATTAATATAGGAAAAATGGCCATTTTACCAAAAGCGATCTACAGATTCAATGCAATCCCCATCAAAATACCAATCCAATTCTTCAAAGAGTTAGACAGAACAATTTGCAAATTCATCTGGAATAACAAAAAACCCAGGATAGCTAAAACTATCCTCAGCAATAAAAGGACTTCAGGGGGAATCACTATCCCTGAACTCAAGCAGTATTACAGAGCAATAGTGCTAAAAACTGCATGGTATTGGTACAGAGACAGACAGATAGACCAATGGAACAGAATTGAAGACCCAGAAAATAACCCACACACCTATGGTCACTTGATTTTTTGACAAAGGAGCCAAATCCATCCAATGGAAAAAGATAGCATTTTCAGCAAATGGTGCTGGTTCAACTGGAGGTCAACATGTAGAAGAATGCAGATCGATCCATGCTTATCACCCTGTACAAAGCTTAAGTCCAAGTGGATCAAGGACCTCCACATCAAACCAGACACTCAAACTAATAGAAGAAAAACTAGGGAAGCATCTGGAACACATGGGCACTGGAAAAAAATTTCCTGAACAAAAACACCAATGGCTTATGCTCTAAGATCAAGAATCGACAAATGGGATCTCATAAAACTGCAAAGCTTCTGTAAGGCAAAGGACACTGTGGTTAGGACAAAACGGCAACCAACAGATTGGGAAAGATCTTTACCAATCCTACAACAGATAGAGGCCTTATATCCAAAATATACAAAGAACTCAAGAAGTTAAGACCGCAGGGAGACAAATAACCCTATTAAAAAATGGGGTTCAGAGCTAAACAAAGAATTCACAGCTGAGGAATGCCGAATGGCTGAGAAACACCTAAAGAAATGTTCAACATCTTTAGTCATCAGGGAAATGCAAATCAAAACAACCCTGAGATTTCACCTCACACTAGTGAGAATGGCTAAGATCAAAAACTCAGGTGACAGCAAATGCTGGCGAGGATGTGGAGAAAGAGGAAACCTCCTCCATTGTTGGTGGGGTTGCAGACTGGTACAACCATTCTGGAAATCAGTCTGGAGGTTCCTCAGAAAATTGGACATTGAACTGCCTGAGGATCCAGCTATACCTCTCTTGGGCATATACCCACAAGATGCCCCAACATATAAAAAAGACACGTGCTCCACTATGTTCATCGCAGCCTTATTTATAATAGCCAGAAGCTGGAAAGAACCCAGATGCCCTTCAACGGAGGAATGGATACAGAAAATGTGGTACATCTACACAATGGAATATTATTCAGTTATCAAAAACAACGACTTTATGAAATTTGTAGGCAAATGGTTGGAACTGGAAAATATCATCCTGAGTGAGCTAACCCAATCACAGAAAGACATACATGGTATGCACTCATTGATAAGTGGCTATTAGCCCAAATGCTTGAATTACCCTAGATGCCTAGAACAAATGAAACTCAAGACGGATGATCAAAATGTGAATGCTTCACTCCTTCTTTAAAAGGGGAACAAGAATACCCTTGGCAGGAAGAGAGAGGCAAAGATTAAAACAGAGATGACGGGACACCCATTCAGAGCCTGCCCCACATGTGGCCCATATACATACAGCCACCCAATTAGACAAGATGGATGAAGCAAAGAAGTGCAGACAGACAGGAGCCGGATGTAGATCGCTCCTGAGAGACACAGCCAGAATACAGCAAATACAGAGGCGAATGCCAGCAGCAAACCACCGAACTGAGAATAGGACCCCGTTGAAGGAATCAGAGAAAGAACTGGAAGAGCTTGAAGGGCTCGAGACCCCATATGTACAACAATGCCAAGCAACCAGAGCTTCCAGGACTAAGCCACTACCTAAAGACTATACATGGACTGACCCTGGACTCTGACCTCATAGGTAGCAATGAATAGCCTAGTAAGAGCACCAGTGGAAGGGGAAGCCCTGGGTCCTGCTAAGACTGAACCCCCAGTGAACTAGACTGTTGGGGGGAGGGGCGGCAATGGGGGGAGGGTGGGGAGGGGAACACCCATAAGGAAGGGGAGGGGGAAGGGGGATGTTTGCCCGGAAACCGGGAAAGGGAATAACACTCGAAATGTATATAAGAAATATTCAAGTTAATAATAAAAAAAAGAAATATTCAAGTTAATAAAAAAATAAATAAAATAAAATAAAATGTCAACCAAGTCACTTAGATAGAACACTTTGCAGCTATCTTTGTCTCTGTCCTTTTGAATCCTAGATTCAATTCACGATGCTATTTGTAAGTACCCATAGTTTGATAACATTTCCACAGACCTGTTATTTTATGGAAATGTAGGACACATTTTTATATGTATTATGGAATTTTCAAAGATGCAATAAAAAGAAATAACAACTCAGTTTAATTTCCCTAATATATTTTAATTCAATATATCTTTTAACCTATCTATCTATCTATCTATCTATCTATCTATCTATCTATCTATCTATCTATCTATCTATCTCTATCTATCTGCCTATATCTCTCTATCTAATATGCATGGGTGTTTTTTAAGTGTGCATGTTTGCGTACTATATACATGCTTGGGGCCTGCAGAGTCCAGAAGAAGGAGTCAGATCCAATTGAACTAGATTTATGCACAGTTATAAGCAACCCTGTGAGTGTTAGGAAACAGGTACACAGGTCCTCTGGATGAACCGTTTCAGAGCATTTTTAATTCTTGAGCTTCTTCTTGTAGCCAACTTTTAAGTATATTTGTTCTTCTAAAAGATGATTGAGACACTTTGCCTTCTCTCATATTACCACTTCACACTTCAGGAGTAACATGTGGTGTGGCACTGTAAAAATAGGCGGCACAGTAACAAGCAGGCTCCCACGGTATCGTTTGAGTATGCCTCCTAAATTGACTTTTTCACTTATCAGTGAACATCCTCATAAAACCTTTAAATGATGCATTTAAAGTTTCTTATAAAACATGATCATTGTATGGTTCCTCTCCTGATTGGAAACCATTCAATTCTTTCTGCTCTCATCTACAGTAAATTTACTGGAAACTGTTCACAAAACATTTGTCTACCTTACTACTATCAATTATCTGGCGTTCTCCCTCTACCTCTGTCTCCCCCTGTCTCTACATCCCCCTATCTCTACATCCCCCTGTCTCCATGGGACCCCTCTCCCTCCCTCACTAATTTTCTCTACTTTTACTTGCCCTACTGCAGGTAAACTTGTCCCACTTACTTGTTCTTAAGCCTGCCTTGAATATTTCAAATGTCCACATATCAGTTTTTGTGCCCTTGCTCTTCTTTCTCCAGTTTTCACATAACTTTCTGACTCCTCAGCTATTTCAATTTTGTCTCCAAATATCCTTGTCTATGATCATCAGATCTCTGCCAATAATTATAAAATTTAATATCCCTAAATCATGTTATATGCATTATTATTGTGGAAGTATTTATAATGTCCTTGTTAGCTGTACTTTATGTGTTATTACTAAGCTTTAGTACCATCTTCGATATAAAATATAATTACTTGTTGTGGATGGGCATATGAGAGTAAGAGCCCCGGTTTTCAATACCTGGAATAGTGGTCAGACAATAAAGATTTTTTTAATGTACAATGTGTGAGAATATAAAGGGTGATATTTCCCATTCTTTGGAAAAGAAGTATGATACTCAAGTGGGTCTGGACATATTGGTTCTGATAACATTTGTCATCCATCAGGAATTTGTTTATAATGAGGGGTGGTGTAAGAACAATTCCTTTGACAATGTATTTTTTAAAACTGCCATTTTGTAGAGTGCTAGTTCACATGGATAGGTAGCAGACTAGATATGTGTAGGTGCCGTTCTTTTCTTAAGCCTCCATTGCTACAGTACTCTACTCTTGGTAACCATTTTCACTATGGCATCCAAACAGGAAACATTACAGCAAGTGCGACAAGAAAGAGAAAGTAATGATCACAATGTTTACAGATGTCCGTCACTCTGAGGAATTGGCCTTCAAACTAATCCGATAACAAGTTATCAATTCTTACTTTTCATCCTCTAGGTAAGACTGAGATTTGAATACTCTAGAATCATACTTATTTCATTATGAGATAAACACCAAGTGAAACAACACACTGTACTACTCTCTTACATGTCAGTGAAGCCTATTTCTTAATTGTCCAAATTTAAAATGATATTTGTCATTGTTAGACTAGATAGGTTAGTAATAATCAATGTTTGGACTAGTTTCAATAGTAATAATATGTTTCCTCCACTACCTACTTTCATTTTTATATGTAGCATCATTTTAAAGGGAAATATGATAACCAACATGTAAAGAAAAGCAAAAGTCATTTTATTATTATGAAACTAAATGATGGGTAAATTAATTGGTAGCTCTTTTATTTTCATAATAATACACTCATCCATTTCAGTTTAGCGATCTAGGTTTGAGGCCTTAGGTTTCACAAAATGGGGAGAGAGAGCTTTGCCCAAATAAGGAACCTTCCAAGAGAACTCCATGCCTTACAAACTGAAAGAAACATCATATCTTTAAATAGATAAAGCTAAAATACAGAAAATTACATTTTGATGACTAATCTTAGCCATTAACTTGACTGCATCTAAAATCAAATGACGTGCTATGTGCTAGGACTCCTGTGAGAAATGGTTTCAGTCCAACATTGAAAGGAGGAAGACTTACCCTAAATCTGAACCACACTTGGTGGTGACTCACACAAAGAACATGGAAGGACACTTTTCTTTTTGCCACCTTTCCTCCCTCTCTCTGGCAATTTCATGTATCCTATTACTGAGGCATTCCCTTGGTGGTATTAGTTATTTGGGACTCCAATACATGTTGATGATGAGCAGCCTTTCAGGAATCCTTAAGGGTTCAAGCACCTTAAGGGATGTGCTGAGACGTCCAGCATTATGAACTTAACATCTACCAGATTTTCTGCCACCCCAGTGTGTTACAGCAATTGTTAGACTACCTGGATCACATATTTTAAAACAATCTAACAAATAGCTTTTAATGTATATATTACTTCTACAAGATCTCTTCATTTAAAGATTCCTGACTAATATACAAAAAAAGCACCAAACATGCATTTTTCATTTAAAAGCCTAATAGTAAAGAGGAATTAAGATCATGTTTTCCTGATTTCATTGTTTTAAAACTAAATGATAGCTAATTATAGGGAAAGAAATAAAAAAAATGAATCCTTTCTCTTATCATTACCTATTATAGTAGAAACAGAAAACTAAATTATATCTGCACTGAAAAATAAATGGTTGTGAGCATTACTGAAGGCAATAAAATTTTTCAATTACAGTTCTTCAAATTCTGATCTCACCAATTAGAAATAATTATTGGTGAAACATATCAAATGATAGTTCTAGAACAATTTACTTTCTGGTTAGGTGTAATAAATATAAAACATTCTTATCAAAATACATTTTCAGGTATTAGTAAATGAATGAGTCCCTTAAATCAATCAGTAATTCACACATCATGTCTCGTCATGTCTTGCAATTAAAATTTTATCCTTGTTAGAGTCATTAGACAAAAATTTTGAAGAAATCTTATCTATTAGTACATTTTCAGTGGATAATAAGTTGTGTAAGAGTCTCCTTGGTTACTGACAAAATACAGGGGTTATAAAATGAAACTCTTACACTGTAATGAGAGTTCATTTTTTTGTCCTTCATAACAAGGACTGAGGTGATAGAAAGAGCAATTTTGGCAAAGCATGGGCCAGTGCATCAGGTTGTATAACCATGTGTTCAATCATTGTTAGCAGAGAACTGACCAGATGAAAAGTTTCAAGAAATGATTTCCTCTAAAATCCAGCTGTATCATTGAGTGGCAACTCAAGGGGAAAAAGAAAATGTGTTGATTTTCATATAAATGTGAAAATGCATTAGAATTGATTCCTTTGTGCAAAGTCATTTACATTCCCATTGGCATCGCAATATGTCTTGTACATTTCTATGAAAAGAATTTAAAGCGTTTTTCATGTGCAAGATGTCATTAATCCATATAACTAAAATATCTTAGAAGTACTAATCATCAACTTACATATTCTTGACTAAATTATTTGGGGGTAACTAACTTTGTTACAATGTCATTACATAACTTAATCAACCTCGGTGTTAAATTAAAAAATAAAACACATTGGCTTTATGATCAATGTTCATACTAATGTGTCATGATTATTGAATATCTTTAAAGGCTTCTTTTAATTTTTATTTTATTAAATAAAGTAAAATGTTTTAATGTATTTAATTGCTTATATTTCTACATACTTATTAATATTCACAAAAAATCCACATATTTTTATATCGCTATGCTTTCCTTAAATTTTTGTATTCCCTAGAGGGAGACCTCCTGTATCATCCATTCTAGTAAAGACTGGTTTTATCTAAAGCATATTTCTGTGTTGAGATTTCTCATTCAAGTAGTCTACTTGTCTCAATAATTCTTGTAAATCATAAGCCATGCTGACATAAAAGGCACATGTAGTGTGCTTTTGTTGCAGGATATTTAAAAATATTCCCAAGCCATTGTAGTACTGAAAAAATAAAGCCAATGGGCCAATGAAATGGCTCAATGGGTAACATGTCAAACCTGATGATCTGAGTTGGATCCCTGAACCTGCATGGGGAAAGAAAAGGACCAATCCTCACAATTTATCCTCTGACTGCCAAGTGTGCTCCCTGTGGCAAGTGTATACAAGCAGACACAGGAATTTAAATAAATAGACATAATCAAGTGAAAGAGTATAGAAAAGTATAGGATTGTAGCTTTATGTAATGTCTTTGGAGGGGAGTTAAGACTGTGCCCTACACTTGTCTAGACACCAAATGCTTTCCCTAGAGAATTCTTATGCCAATCTGTATCACATTCAGGTTGAAACTTGCACCCCATGTACACTTTCAGTCCATCACAAATATTTCAAAATTTGACTGTTCATAAAATGTTTTCTTTTGTGTTTTTTTCTGTTTTCTTGTTTGGTTTCACTCTGGACATTAAGGACTCTTTCAAAGTAGAAAACTCTCACAATCACTTGAGAGTTTAATTGTATATCATGTCTGATGTCCCTTGTTATAGAAGGAAGTGTTTACTCCATTTTGCTATAATATAAAGATTTTGTTTCTGGAACAATATTTATGCCTTCTATTACATCTGTCTTCTAGGCTTTTGTTCCTCTTCCCAGAGATTATAAAATTCTGTTTATTTGAAGTTTCTTTTTATTCTTTTAAAGAATGTAAGTACATAAAAGTGTCAAAAGAACATGCATATTGAGAAGATGAAATTAAGTCCACACCATGAAGGTATAAGGCGGTTGTTGTGAATTATACCATTTTTCACAATTAAATAAAATTATTTTTAATAAAATTGATGGCAAACACAGTTGATTTCTTAGCCCAATTTTACTCTACTCTGCTGCTGCTTCATGCCATTTTTTATTCACCCAAACCCTGTTGCTATTGGCACAAATTCTCAGCAAATTTTCAAGAAGCCTTTCTTCATGATAGACACGAAACCTGGTCCTTAAAAACTGGCTTGCTCAGATGTTACATCTCCAAGTTTGTCTAATCCACACCATGGCAATAGATGACTTCGACAGCAGTATCAATTAAATTGTTTCTAAGATGATGAACAAGGATCATTAGTGTACGGCACTGATTCGTGCTTTACAGTGCCTTATAATTGGGAAAAAAAGCAGAAAGTAGGACATGAAAGCATACCAGAGACAGACATATTAGGTTATATAATATATAGCGCCCCCTTTGTGTGTGTGTGTGTGTGTGATATACTACATTATATATGTGCATATCACTTATAGGAGCTGGTTTGCCACTTCCATTATGTAAATCCTAGAGATTAAATTCAGTTTATCGGGCTTGGCCTCCAATTTTATTTTGCTGAGAGATCCAGACAGACATTGTAAACTCAGCTATTTTACTTAACTGAGAAAGTAAGCAGAGAGAGAATTAAGGTTTTATTTTCCTAATTTGTGAAACAAGCATACTAGTTCTTGCTTAATGAAACCATTTAAGATTAGAGTAATAAGCATTTGAGAGTCAAAACATCCATTTGTTAGGTTATATTCATAAAAACTAAAACTATTAGTGCCATGATTTGGTCAAGATGAGGCTCTAATCATCAAAGCCACATTGTTAGATATATAAAGGATATGCATGGTATGTATTTATATTTTAAAACATTCTCCACAAGCAAATGCTCATATTAGAAATATTGAATTTCTTGCACATTTCCATTTTTGTCTTTTTAAAGCTGTCTATTCCTTCATTTTTTGGAATGAGGAGATGAGAGAAGGGGTGGTGATATAAAATATTAAATGTTGACAGTTACACAGGTCATGTGGTACAATGTCATTTTTTCAAATGGCGGTGTATTTTGAAATCAACATTAAATTTGCATCTATTTTATTTATATTTTGTGCCTGTGATAAGGTGTAGATTGTTGAATGACAGCAAAAGAAATCAAAGCTTTGTAAGGAAGATGACATGGGATTATTGACTGGCGTTTATGTACTTCACAGACAGAGACAAATACCCTTAAACCATTTATTTTAACAAGCATTAAGTGAAGCAATTCTGTACCCTAACATGATATTCCAAATTAAACTCTTGCATCTCAAGTGACCTTTATAGCACTTTCACAGTTCATAAATTTTGTGCAGTATTGCTTTGTGGAGTCATCTTAATAAATCTTGATTGGGTTGTAAATGCGGGTTTGCAGTCTTCACATGGAATTTCTGGTTCTCACTCTTACTGCAGGAGCGAAGCTCATCTGCTGTATGGAATAGCTGCCACCATGTTCGTGAAATAGAAATGATTCCAGTACATTTGAGAAAAGCATGAGAAGCATTATTTGTTGCTGCCATAGATATAACAAACCTGAGGTTTATTATTCACACATATTTAAAACAGACTTAAGAGTTAGAGTACAAACAATAATTTGCTAAAGTTGTGATGATATAAGGCTGAGTGAGGTGGAAGAAAAGGAAAAAAAAATGTTAGGATGAATGTGCTTGCTAGTTTATGTCAACTTGATACAATTTAGAGTCAATTGTAAGGAGGAATCTCAGTGAATAGAATGCCTCCCTAATCATTAGGCTGTGGGCAGAACAGTAGGGGATTTCTTAATCAGTGACTGATAGAAGAGAGCCTAACTTTTAATTGGCACTCTGGGTTCTATAGGAAGCAGGCTGAAGAATCCATAAAGAACAATCCAGGAAGTGGCATTGCTTCAGGACCTGTGTCAGCTCTTACCTCCAGGTTCCTGTCCTGCTTGAATACCCATCCTGACTGCCTTTAGTGATGAATTGTGATGAGGAGCATAAGTCAAACGAATCCTTTCCTGCACAGATTGCTTTTGGTCATGGTGTTTTCCCACATCAATAGAAACCCTAACTATTGGGGCAAGTCTGAGCTCTTCTAAGACTAAATGTTTATATTGTTAATGTTGGATATTTGTCTGATGGGATGAATGCCAGTCATTCTACATTTTTCCTTAAGATTTTATTCACTTGGAATTTTGAACTTAATTCTGAAGAAAATGTATGACAATCTCTGTGTTAATTAAATAGAACAAATTCTTCCACAATTTCGTTCTCTGAGAAAATAAGTACAATGTCAATAGAAGGCAAATAGAAATGCTAACCTTTTCCTATTGATTATACAATCATACTTTTAATATAAATCTTTTAATATAATAAATAAACTAATAGAAATGAAAATATTCTGAGGATGTCAAACCATGATGACATTAATCAGGAAAACAAAATAGAACAGACAGGTTCAATTTAACCCCTTCTATATTGCATTTGTATTGTTATCTTATATGCATTCCTTTCTTCATTACTTACAGTTTCAATTCTGAAATTTCAGTTACAAGAAATTAGATTTTATGTAGTTTTATATATCATTATATTTCACATGTCATGTGTCATATATGTATATATACACATATATATATATATGTATATATATATATATTCAAATCTTTTCTCCACTATGCATGACTGTAACTTGTTCTGCTTCTGTTAGTAACTTGTTGCTTTGCTGTTGATTTTTCTTTCAGTGTTGAGGGTTTGGAATTGTCTGCCTACAGTTGTAGGTAGTTCTCCTGTTCAAGGATTAGCAATTATCTGGAGACCAGTACTGACCTCCAGGCTCATATGACACAATTATGTTTGCATTATGTTTGCTGTGTGGTAAAAGTTTCTGCTGCACAATTTCTCATGTCTGCCTAACAACCTAGCTTCTAAAAATGTGTGTCCCATGCAATTCGACAACTGCTCTAGGGTTCTTCTCAGCTATTCTGTTCATTAGTTCATTGCAACCTTCTAATCTTAAAAATGGTGTTTTTAATATTTCTCATGTATATTTGGACCCTGAATGTCTCCAACTTTCCAAAGGTGCTATGTAACTTTTGTTTTTAGTGATAATGTGTTTGCTAGATTTCTTGTGAAATTTGCTTAGAAGGAAAAGTGGTTGCTTTTACTCATGATTGACAGGATTCTATCAGATACAATGTGTTGGGAAAAGATATGCTGAATCAGGGGAGCTTACAACTTGACAGACGAGGAGCAGAGAAAGTATGTCTGAATGCTAGCACATTTTCTCCTTCAGTACCTCAGTTCCATCTCAGACTTTAGGTAGGGACTCAAATCTGTGACTAAGGGCTGAGGGAGCCTTCCTCTTTAGTTAATTTTGTCTAGATACATCCCTACAAATATAGCCAGAGTTGTCCTCCAGTCCTTTTCCAACTCACTCAAATAACAAACACAATGAACTATCATCTATTTTATGGTTTTCTGCTTTGTACTGAAGTTATAATATTAAAAATATTTTCACTCACTCCATGGAGTTTGACAGGGTAGAGGAATGGTGTATGCTCTATCCTAATCCATGATATTGGTTCATTTATAAAGTAACTGATCATAGTTATACACATTTGTATTGTAGTTTTAACACATTTTTATATTGAACAATATTTACTATGACCTACCCAAGAGTATGAAAATGATAAAGAGAAAATAGAAGTTCCACAAACACAATAAGAATTGCTTAATTTGGGGCACTAAAGGCCACATTGCAAAAATGGCTTACATAGAAAAGGAATTAGCCATTAAAAAATCATGCAGAAAACCTTGATATGTTCCAAATTAATTGTTATTATTCATATAGAATAAGTTATTCACTAGTCTTTAAGAATTAAGTTTCTCTGTAAAAGAGCACTACATTTCATTTTAAAATTTTATGAATGTTATGGAAATTTTCTCCCATAAGAAAGGCTGTTTGACTCAAATCATTATATTTGTTCAACCTGATGTGTTTTCAATTGTTAAAATTAAGAGGTCCAATTCATTACATTGTTTAAAACTCTTTTCAGTAATTTCTTATTTAATAGACACAGTAAATTAATGTAATAAAAATATAAGTTGATGTAATATATGGTGATTGACTTTTGCATTGTAGAAATAAGACTTTAGAGAGATGTTTAATTAAGCATAATATTTGCTTACAAGAAAAAAAAATAACCCTTTAATATATTGGGAGTCAAAATTTTAAAATAATCTAGTAGGGCAAATTGTACTGTGATTTAATGTATTAAAATTACTTCTCTATTGATACTATGCTTAGTAATCAAGCAACTGCTCTTAAATAGATCAGGCATCATACAGATTAATAACTTTATGTTTTCTACTATAGACCATGTATAATAGCACGCAGCCTATACAGACAATCAACCTTAATACCTCTTCAATTCTGGACCCACGTTTTCCAAGAAGAGCAAGTGTATAGACCTTTTCAGCCATAATTTGTTATTTCATATTAAGAGGAAATGGTACACTCAAACACGTGAATGGTATTTTCCCCTTCACAGAATATCCATGTTACCAGGTCCTTAAGTATTATTATGCAAATAGAATGTATGACATAAATTTAGAATGCAAAGCTAATGACCTATTGTTTCAGTGGAGAGGTAAGAAGTGAGTCCTGCAAGATACATTAATACCAAAATATATTATTACCCAATACATGCAAAATAATGTTAGAAAACACTTTTGTCTCCTAAGCTTCTCCTATTCTTAATTTTATATATAAAAAATAATAAGCAACTTACCCACAGCCTTAATATTTTGATTCACCTTTTCCCTATATCACTTCAAGATATGAATTTTGGATTTTCCTATTTAATTTAAAATATAGGCATTTCTCTTGATTTTTAAGGCAATAACATATAAGCATTGGCAAAGACATCTAAAATCGGAATCAAAGTTATGAATATCCAGGGCCTTCTTTATGTAATATTTGAGCTGTGAAAGAGGGTTAAGACATTTCATAACATGATAATTTAACATTATTTAATAATACTTTTTCACAACACACATTGAATGCAACACCCGAAACAGGAAGAACTGGGCAAAGACCTGGAGTTGAAAGCCATAGTCATCTACATAGTGAATTGGAGATAACCTTGAGCAAAGTGCGACTTTGCCTAAGAAAACAAACCATATAAATTTAAGGGAAAATAGATTTTTATTATTTTTGTCTTGTGTGTGTGTGTGGTATGCGTGCTTTTGTTATTATTGTTTTATGTGCAGGGTCTTAGTAGACAGGCATAACTCACTATACCTTTCAGACTAGTTTTAACTAATGGATACTTTCTCTTTCCCAGTTCACACATTCTAGGATTACAGGTAAAAAATAACTTGCTAATTTGAAACTAATTTCTCATCTGCTCTTAACCAGTATGCAAAGGATAGTATGTGCAGTTGAAAATAAATTATGGCTACTAAAGTAAGTACAAATTTGAGTATCATTGAACTGTTTAGCCCTAACTATGAGTCCTTTTTCAATTCGGACCGGACACACAGTTATGGCCTGATCCTAAAACCTATTTTCACACAAAATCTATTCTCAACATTTATGAAAAAAATTATGAAATTTTCCCTGGATTTCTCATTGCAGCTCTTATTTTCACTACTCTCAGTGTGGGGAAGAAGCAACTTCAGTGGGGAAAGGTTTGGTTTGTCTCAGGCTTACTTTGATATAGACTGGGATAGAGAAGAAGACATGAGTGGCTTTGGATGTAGAAATGTTAGCATATTGTAGTACTCTTCACAACCTAGAGGATCAAGAGGCAAGGAATCTAGGTCAGAATGCAGCTAGGCTATAACCATCAAAAGCCCACTCCAGTTACCTATCCCTACCAATAAGCACCAGAAGCTCTGAAATATCACCACAATCTGGGGATGAGGTCCTCATCATCATAAGCCCATGGAAAGTATTTCACCTCCAAGCCACCAAGATTCAACACATACACACATACATGTTATCTTTGAGAGTGCACTTTAGTATTACTGCTTTTGTCTGTTTTAACACAGTGTAAGAACTGGCAAGTTGTTTTTAATACAGTGAATGTGAATACTTCTCTCAGTAGAAATAGTTGCTCTACAAGACTGACGACTTGACTTTGATTCCCTAAAATGTATGGGAAAATGGATAGAGTCAATTGACTACACGATGGTGGGTTTGGACCTTCTGTTGCATGAGTGAAATTTTTGGGAAACACACACACATCTTTATTTGCCCCAGAAACACGGTCATGACTGACCAAAGTATGGATACCATCAAAGTCCACCTCACCTGGGTGACAGCACATAAGAGCTAAAAATCTGGAGCATACTGCACAACCTGTAGGCAGATAAATAGATAGAAGTGCCCTCTCTGACAGTCTCAGCTGGTCTAAGCCCCTTCCAGAAAGACAGTTCATCTGGTCTTCGCTTCTTCCAGGCTGTTTGGTCGGCTTCTGCTTCGTAAGTATGCTGGGTTTGTCTTGTGGTCATTTTTGGAGCTTGGCTTGTCTGAAAGTAGTCCTAACTAGTGTTTAATGTTTCTTATTGGGGAGGGAGAGACCTACTAAATTTGGTCAATTTCAGGAACCTCTTGAAGTCATTTTTAATTGTTTCATTCCTCTCTTAAAGTTCTTCCTTATAACATGAGATATTTCCATCTTAAGGGAAACAATTACACAAAACTTCATTTCTTTCTATGGAATATGTCCCTGCACATATAGAATGATAATTAATATAATGAAAATAAAGTACTTCAAGGAAATATTTCTAGTTTAATGTACTTTATCTTTTTAAATATTCACTTAACAGGACTACAATTTTAGAGATATGCACATATGCATAGGTATATCTATATATGTATGTTGGATGCTTTTCTGCGAAAGGGATACAGCTAGAATCATGTAGAAAGAGGGGTCCGCAGTTGAAGTCATCAGATTGGCCTGTGGACAGAACTATTGAGCCTTTTGTTGATTGATGATGAATGTGGAAGGGATCAGTCTACTTTGGCAGTGTCATCCCTAGGGAGGTGGTCCTAGGTTGTATAAAGGGAGGTTGGACTAGCCCTGAAAAGCAAGCCAATAAGCAGCATTGCTCTATGCCCTCCACTTCAGGCCGTTTCTCCCTGCTTGCTCTTTCCATGCACGAGTTCCTGTATTGGCTCCCTCACTGATGGACTGTGATTTGAACATAGGCATCAAATAAATAATCTTTTCTGCAAGTTAGTTTTAAAAAACTATTTTATACAGCCTTAGGTTATAGTATCCTTAATATCACTTCCTCCTGCTTTCCTTCTTTTTATACCTCCTATGTTCCCTTCTCTCTTTGACTCCTTACATGTACCCCTCTCTTCTTAAATTAAGAAAGTAATGGCTTTTTTGACTTTGATTATAGTTGATACACACACACACGCACACATGCATATATATAATATATATATAGAGATAGATAGATATAATATATACACTATATGAGATGATACATGTACTAGATAGATAGATAGATAGATAGATAGATAGATAGATAGATAGAAATAAACACACATATACCATGGTAGCTTTATACACTTTAAATATTATTTCTGAGGAAATGGAATATGCATATATTCTTATTCCAATATTTACTTTAATAAAGGAATAATCATAGTCATTACAAGAGATTTGTTGTTAAAGCAAGGGATCTGTTTTTTTGTTAAATTTCATTTTTCTTGGATATTTTATTTATTTACATTTCAAATGTCATCCCCTTTCCCTAATATTTTGCTGATATGATTAAAAGAGAACAATAGTATTTTCATCCTCCTTGTATTTATCCCATTTGCCCTCAGGTACTTAACATAGAAACAAGTGTCACCTACTCCTATGTTGCTGAGTCTCTGAAAGGTACGCTGAAGTATCCAGCCAGCAAGATGTAGTTCATGCTGCCATTTTTATGATTCTGTAACTATACATTCTATCTTTATGAAACATGCTCACTCTGCTTTCCTTGGCACATGTTTTGTTTATTTCTTTACAGAACAACCGATCTTACTACATTTTTGAATTTAGGAAGTAGAATTTGATTTTTTTAGTAAGGATGGCATATTTATGATCCATTTATTTGTTTTCTACCAAACTTGCATTTTTTTTTAGCCTTAAAATAATCACTTAGGCTTTAGGAGCTAAATCTAAGCACTTCTTGGAATTAAACCTCATCTTGTAAATGGCTATTTCATGAGCTGCTTGCCTGAAATTCTTACCATCTTTGTATCTCACAGCAACTTTTATCTTCAAATGTGCTGGTGCTTTAGAAATCATTATCTCATTACCCACTGTCCCCAAAGCTTTTTGAAGGGTTAGGCAAGTGTTTCTCTTCTAAATCTTTCTTCATTTCCCAAGTGATAAAGCTAATATACAAAAATAAGAAGTGACTTTCTTGGAACAATTCTCATTTTCTGCAGGAGCAGATTACTGTGAGAGTAGGATGACCTAAATAATGTTTTTTTTCTAATGTGAGACATTATTTTTGAGGAATATTTTAGGTTAGGAATAGTGTCCTGTATGTGAATACAGATACATCAACACCCAAAAGCAATGAAAAAATTTTATTGAAGGGGCAGAGTTAGAATAGGAAGCAATGGGTTCTTAAAGAATTTACTAAATGAATAGTTGTAGGTGCTCTTTTGTGTTATTTCTACACATTGTTTTATTTAAGTAACACTCTTCCATTGCTGGTGGGATTGCAAAATGGTACAACCACTCTGGAAATCAATCTGGAGATTCCTCAGAAAATTGGAAATAGACCTACCTGAAGATCCAGCTATACCACTCTTGGGCTTATACCCAAAAGATGCCCCACCATGCCACAGGGGCACATGTTCTACTATGTTCATAGTAGCCTTGTTTGTGATAGCCCGAAGCTGGAAACAACCCAGATGTCCCACAACAGAAGAATGGATACAGAAAATGTGGTTCATTTACACAATGGAATACTACTCAGCTATGAGGACATCAGGAGTTTTTCAGGCAAATTGATAGAACTAGAGTTACCTAAGTGAGGTAACTCACACCCCAAAGGACATACATACATGGTATGTAATCACTAATAAGTGGATATTAGCTAAAAAAAAACATACAGAATACTCAAGATACAGTCCACAGAACTCAAAAAGTTTAACAAGCCAGAACACTCAAGTAAGGACTCCTTAATCCTATTTGGAAGAGAAAAGAAAGCAATCACAGGAGGGGGTGGGAGAGAGCGACCTGGGTAGGAAAGGGGACAGGGAGCGGAAGACTGGAACATGACCTGGTATTGGGTAGGGGAAAGGACTGAAGCCCTGAAGGCCAGCAGAAAGAATGAAAACAGGCAACCTCAGGAGGTAGGAGATGGGGTGTGGTGGCTCTAGAATGTACCAGAGATCTGGGAGCTGAGAGATTCCCAGGACTCAAAGAGAGGGACCTGAGATGACGAGTTCTACAGTGGGGAATGGGAACTTGTAGAGACCACCTCCAGCAGAAAGACAGGGTGTCAAGTGAGAGATGGGGTTACACAGTCAAAAACTCTGACCCATAATTGTTCTTGTTTAAAATAACTGCAGGGTGCAAAATGGAGAAGAGTCCAAGGAGAAGGAGATCCAGCGACAGGCCCAAAGTAGGTTCCAGCTCAAGGGGAGGCCTCAAGGCCTGACACCATTACTGAGGCCATGGGGTGATCACAAAAAGAGTCCTATCATTACTGCCCTCTGAAAGACCCAACAAGCAGTTGAAAGAGTCAGATGTAGATATTTGCATCCAACCAATGGACAGAATCTGTTGACCCTGTGGTTGAATTAGGGAAAAGCTCGAAGAAGATGAGGAGGAGGGCAACCCTGTAGCAGGATCACCATTCTCAATTAACCTGGACTCCCAAGATTTCTGAGACACTGGATCACCAACCAGGCAGCATACACCAGCTGATATGAGGCCCCCAACACATATACAACAGAGTACTGCCAGGTCTGGATTCAGACAGAGAAGATGCACTTAACCCTGAAGAGACTGAAGGCCCCAGAGAGTGGAAAGGTCTGGTAGGGTTGGGGGTTGGGGGTGAGAACATACTTGTGGAGACAGGGGGTAGGAGATATGAGATGTAGAATAGTCAGTGAGTGGATGGGGAGGAGGATAAAATCTGGAGTGTAAAAAAAAGATTAAGTAAAATTAAAAAACACTATCTTTATTTCAATCTTGTTTTAGATAGAGGACACTACTCAGAGTCCAATTGTTTTAGCCAGCATTTGCATAAGGGACACGACATACCAGATGGTGCACCTAATGGAAAAGTGATGTAGATATGAAGGGCATGCATGAGCTTTGATGTTTGATTCCTTCTGTTTGAATTCTACCCCTGGGACTCATTAACTGAGTCATACTTTGTTTTCTATTTTGGTCTCTTCCTTCATTCAACTATGAATCTGGGGTGTGATGGTAAGAACACCTTCTTCAAATGTTAATGGTAAGGACCAAGCAGTCCTCTGCATTCACTAGTCTTACAAAGACATATGAACTCAGTACCTAAGAAGGAAAAATAAATTCAGAGACAGAAAAGAATCAATGCTATGAGAGTGGTTGGATCAGAGTACTGCAGAAGATAAAGAAAAAACAGAGGCAAATACCCACTGCAGGTCCAAGAGTTCTGGAAGGCTCTGAAACTCCACTGGATTTGAGGGTAATAAGAGCCGGTTGGTTGAAATTATTGGTAAGCAGCCATGAGATACCACGATCAGTATTCATTAACATATATGGCCACATAGATCACACTGTCTTGGTCACTGTTATGATAAAGCATCACGAGCAAGGCAACTTATAAAAGGAAGCGTTGACTTTGGCTTAAGGTTTCAGATGGCAGAGAGAAGGAACAGGTGAAAGCTCGCATTTGCTCACAATTGTGAGGCAGAGAGAGAGAAAACACACTGGAAATCCCAGAAGTCTTCACCACCCCAAAGCCTGATCAAGTGAAACACTTCCTCTAAGACCATACCTCCCAGTCTTTCCCAAACACTTACATCAACTGAGTACCAAGTACTTAAACATGTAAACCTACGAGACATATTTCTATCCAACTTAAACATTTAATCCCTGAGAGCTATTTCTACTCAAATCACCACAATAACATTTAAAGAAGATTAGAGAAGCCAAGAGATTTAAAATGAGTCGGCAAAAACTGCAGTACCAAAAAATGTTTTAAAAGGCATGGCATTGTTCATCATGCTATGAACATGTAAATCATGCCAAGATATGAGGCATTATGTTTGGTAGTTGAGACATGTCTGGATTTCTTATTAAGCACCATTTTTATATTCTCAGAATATAACTGGGATATATTTCGTCCTATGCAATGGCTACAAAGTTAAATGTGCATGATCTTTAAAAATATATTAAAATTTCTTTCCTCATTCACTTCTTTTAGGAAATTATTTTATCTGCAGTGGCTGAGGAGACAACTATTTGTTACTTTTCTGTTAGAATGATAGATTATCCCTGGAAAAAGGAACTTAGAGAAGAGAGCGTTTGCATTGGCTACAGCTTCAGAAGAGACACAGTCTATCCTGACAGAGAAAGCATGAACACGGAGCAGTAACCCATCCTTACAGTAGAGAAGCTGGCTGATCATACTTTATCCACACACTTGAGGAAGGCATTCCAAACACCTTTCCTAATTTGAAAAGGAATTTGTTGCCTTTGTCCCCTCTCTAGGAAATCGAGCCTTGTGGATATGGATTATATATGACCAATCACCAGCCCCTAAGAGTATAAGAAGAATTTGAAGGGCTGAAAAATTCACTAAACGAGGTGCCTATGAAATCCGAAAATTGCAAACATTACAGTCCACAGTCTTAGTACTGGATCTCAGAGGGACAAAATTTTCTTTATAAGATCATATAGTTGTCAGTTCTCTAATAATAAACTTAATATTAAAATAATCAACAATGCTTTATGTGGTGGCAAGGCACACCTCTAATCCTACCTCTTGGGAGGCAGAAGTAGGTGAATCCCTGAGTCTGAGGTCAGCCTGGTCTAGGGAATGCATTCTAGGAGAGCCCAACTGTCTCAAAACATACAAAACAAAACAAAACATAATCAACAAATAAAATAATAAAATGGAAATATAAAGAGGGAAGAAATGAAATATTTTTAGTTGATGTTGGAGCATTTCCCTCTTAAAATATTCACTAAGACAATTTAATAGAAGTGTACCAGCTAATTTTAAAGTTATTTAATATCCTACATTAGCAATGATTTGTAGCAAATGCTCTGCCCAACACATTCTAAGTAATTGTGTTAAGACTTAATGAAGTGCCGTTTGATATTAAGGTGCACTGTAGGTTGTTTCAGTTTGCTGCTCGAGTTATTCTTACTCCAAAATATATTCACTTAGTTCTCCTTAAAGGTGAAATGCAATGTGTGAATAATTTTCTACCTGCAGTTCCAATTAATAGCTTTAATCAAAGAAAAATTTACTAAAAATGTTCCCGAAACTCAGCATGTATATTAAATTGGCAGTTAGAAATTAAATGTGATATAAAATATATTTCTTCAAACCTTTTTTTGTGCTTTGTGAACTTTATATTACAGATTTCAAAGGAGAATTACAGCAATATATTTCACAAAAATGATTGAAAATATATCTATTGAAAATTAGGAAAATTCCAACAAATACTAAAATGTAATAAAGTTTACATTTATGCTGAAGGTCACTAATATCTGTGTGTATGTGTATGCATATTCTTAGGGCTTGAGTATGAAATATTTATCACAGGCTCATATGTTCAAATACTTGGCCCTAAATTACTGTTAACACTAAGCCATTAGGAAGTACGACCCAGATGTAGAAGTGGGTTGCTGGGGTGTTGGGTCTTATACATTATTGCTTAGTGCCAGTTTTAGTCAGATTTCTCACATTTCTGATTTTCCTGTAGCAAGCAGTTCTCTCACAGCTCTGCTGTCAGGGAATCTCATTGCTGTTTTTCTCTTTACTTTAGACTGTGTTTCTTTAATCCATCAGTGTTCAACTTTCCTCACGCCGTGTCCCTGGAATACATTTTCTCATGATTTGGTGACCCCCCTAGCCATAAAGTTATTTTGGTTGTACTTAACAACTGTAATTTTGCTACTGTTATGAATCATAATGGAAATGGCTGTTTTTCAATGGTGTTAGGGGCCCCTGTGTTTGCCTCCCCAAAGGGTCACCATTCACAGGTTGAGAACCACTGCCACCCTCTCCTTAAAACTGTTATGAATTTGGGACAGCAAAGACAACTATTGTATAAATACATTATGTAAAAGTATACATGTATGAGTAGATATATTAATATTAATAGGATAGATAGATAAATAGATAGATAGATAGATAGATAGATAGATAGATAGATAGATAGATAGATACCAGTTAGACATGGAAACACATGCTAGTCTTCATTTTTCACCTAGAGGCTTCACCAGGATAAAGTGATGGTACTATTTTCTTTCATTACTATTCTCCCTTATAAATAGGACTGAGTCAGTCCATTCTGTGCTTTCTAAAAGCAAGCACTTTTAGATACCTGACCCACAGACACAGCCACTCTCCATTTAAGATGGATAAGTGAGAGAAAGCAGGCCATTTGGGTTTCGGCTATTTAGTGATTCCTGCAGCACGGCTGAAAAAAAAAATCCCACCTCCAGATTCGACGTTAGGGCAGAAGAAATATATTCTCCACATTTGAAAAAACATTATTCTGAATTTTCAACCTTAGATGAATATCTTGAGACCTGAAATATACTTTCTTAATCCTGCTGTCGTCTCTTTCTTCTCTTATCCATGTATTTTTGTCTAGATTTAATCTGCTTCTTGTTTTATTTTTAATTCTTTCGAGTTTGATCTTCTATGCCTGAGACTTAAATGAAGCCTTCTGTATTTACATTAACATGCATCTCCAACCTCTCATTTTTACTACATGGGCTGATAAGCAACAACATCACCAATCAGTGATAATGCCAGAGCTCTAGATTTATTCATAAGCATAATGAAAATACGCATCCCTTTCTTTACAAAGCTTCTTCCCACTGGATAGTCTACATCTGGGCTATGTTAACAATGAATTTTAAATTCGGCCTTTCATAAGGGCAGCCGATAAGAAAATTCCTCTTTCTTTGTAAAATGTTTTGTGTTTTACTTTGTAATTTCCTTGCACTATTAGACAAAACCAGCTGAAAAGCAGGATGTACATTGTAGCAAAACACATTTAGCTCCAATTCAAAGTGGTTTTCTAAGAGAAAACATACAAATCAGAGCATATTGGGAAAACAATATGAATATTCTCTCTAAATATGTGAAAATCACTAGAGTCTATTTTCTGTTATAATTCAATAACTGGTTTTATCGAAATAATTAATTACTTAGAAAAGTACATTCATCATAGTTTTCAGAACACTTATATGTGTTTATTCTTGTAGAATATTGTTTCTTTTTAGAAAGGACATAGAGGAAGAGGTTGGGTTATTTTCAATGTACTGCTAACTTTTGTGTCAAGCTTTCTTAGCTTTGAAATTACTGAAAATTTCTGCTAAATAATATTTGCAATAAAAGACATTTTGACTCATTATAGTAAGATCTGTGTTATCTTCAATTACTAATTGTTATACAAAAATGTCTCTATGCAGTGAGAAAAATCCCACCGAGAAGAGCAAGGTTAACCCATGTTGAAATTCGTTCTCTCTACATTTAGAGTTGTGTAACATTCATTTAATGTTTCTAGTAAGGTATTCCGGCCTACCCTGATATTACTACATAGTACATATAATTATCTGGATGTCCTTACACCATTCCACGTGACTCTGTCAGCAGTATGGGAACAAATTGTAGTTTCAGCCATGTCTGCAAAGTTTCCAAGTATCTTGCTCCCTTCAGATCACATATTCTCACAAGTTATTGTGGGAAAAATTATTCTATTTTTATTCATATACCTATACAAGCAAATACTTCATTCTTGCATACCAAAATGCCTAAAAGAGTCATCCCTTTCCAATGTTGGTGATAGTGTAAATCGGTCATTATTTAAATCAGTATGGTGGTTTCTGAAAAGACTCAATATAGAGCAGCCATGTATCCTGGCTGTGCCTAAAAGGATATGCAGTTCTACAGAGATATGCGTACATCGATTTCACGCCTGCTCTCTTCATAATGGCCTGAAATGGACTCTGCCTCCAAGTGAGTCAAAGAATAGTGGACATGTAATATAAATCAACTTTTGTTCATAAAGAATAATTATTCATAAAGAACAATTAAATTTGTAGGAAAATGGATGGAACTAGGAAACATTTTAAACCAGCTGAGATAGGCCCACGAAAAAAATAATACTATATATTATCTCTAATGTGCCTTGTAGAGTCTAAATGTTAAATGTGCAAAAACAAGTCTCAGAAAAATCAGGTAAAGAACAAGAAACTAAAAGGAGTCCCATTGACTAGAAAATTAATGAAAAACAGCCGGTTTATCCATAATGGAGAAAAAGCCTGACTGATGTGAAGGCAGTAATTTTGAAGGTAGACAGCTTGGAACATGGAAAAGACACTGAAAGGGACATCTGTCTAGAACCCCAGCATGCATACGCAAGGATGTCCTATTTGGGTTTTGACTGTCTAACGGCTAGGATGACTGGTGTGCGCTGTTTCACTGAGACATAGTTAATTGTAACTGTCTGTGAGAACTGAACCTTCAGTGTAGACTAGCAAATTATTCTAAGTCTCCCATCCATTCAATGCACAAAGGGGCTGGATAAGGGTTGGAGAGAACTTGTAGGTGTTTTAAGGAATAGATAACATAATATGAATGATGTTCAGGGATAACACTAATAAGGAAGCTAAGTCATTATTTTATAGGTATGTCCAGTTAGAGACAAAATGAGGGTATTTTTTTTTAATCTTTGTTTATTGTAACATACAAATTCTAAAACCAATGTTCAAATTGGAGAAAAAATACTGAGATCAGCATTTTTTAAAATTTATAGAAGTTTAGGGATAATATAGAAATCAGGTACTTGAATATACATAATAGCATTCTATTCTTAGCAAAAGGCTTCCTTAGTCACAGAAAAGTTAAATATATGAGACTGGTGAATACTAGCATTATATAACTGAAGGCATCACTTTACAGCTATAAAACCATTTGATTGAAAGGGATCTGTTTAGCTTCTTTTCCTGTCCTGTGATAAAATACTCTGACAACACAATAAGTACAGATCGGGGTTATTTCAGGTCACACTTGAAGAATACAGTACAGTCACACAAGGCAGCGAAGGCAGCAAGACCTTGAAGCAGCCGCTTCTATTTCATCCCAGTCTAGAAGCAGAGAGCAGTGAAGACTGTACCCAGCCAGCTCAGCTTCCTCTTGGTATCCTGTCTAGAGCTCCTTCCCAGGGGATGCTTCCAATCACCTTTACCAGGTGTCCTCTCACCTCTATTTACACAGTCAGCATAATCCTTAGAAGTGAGTCAGAGGTTAAGGACTCCCTAAGAAGGATGTCTGGAGACTTATCTCCTGTGTAGATCCAAATCCTGTCAAACTGACAATTGACAGGAAATATCACAAGATTCAATTAGAGATAATATGGAATGAATATGTGTGTGTGTTTTGATTTTGTTTATAATATATAATATTTATATTGACTCTTATATATTTATTTATATATTTTAGACATTTATTTTTATATCTATATTATATTTATATTTATTTTTACTTATTATATATTTATATTACATACAATATATTGTAAATAAAGTCAAAACAAATGACAATTTATGAAGTCTTGCCAAGGAAGATATGTCTAAAGAATTTGGAAGATGTTATTTTTCACTAATGCTGCACTCTAAGCTACAAATAACCTTTTCTATCCAAAAGCTTTTTGCCTTCTTTATTTTCAGACTTTTCTTTTCTTTCCACATCTTGGATTATTCCAGGGGCTGTACATTATAAATCCTTCTTTTATAGCTACAATGTTCAGGGTACATTAAAATTCTTTTTAATACCATGAAAAACATTTTCACATACATTTTATGTGAATATAGTTACATTTTATCTTTGGGAAACAATTAATCCTTGATTCCTCTGAAAACAAGTGTTAAAGAATGACATTGAAGAATGCCCTAGATTCATAAATACTTCAATCAGCATATCATACATTTTTAAAAAGTATATTAAATAAAATGAATGCTTAAATACAATGTGCTTATAAATTTCTGAAGAATTATTCACATTTTTTCTTGTTTTAATATTCTTCCTCATCATCGTACTATCAAGTTATTTGAGCATCTTGAAAATCTGGGTTCGTACCACCCAAAGACTATACATGGACTGACCCATGGCTCCAGCTGCATATGAAGCAAAGGATGGCCTTCTTGGGCACCAGTGGAAGGAGAAGACCTTGGTCCTGCCAAGACTGGATTCCCCAGAGTAGAGGAATGTCAGGGAATGGGGTGTTGGTTAGAGAGGGGACCACCCTTACAGAAGAAGGGGAGGCAGATGGGATATGGGTCTTATGTCCAGGAAACTGGGAAAGGGAATAACATTTGAAATGTAAATAAAAAGTATCCTATAAAAAAGAGAAAATCTGGGTTTGTAATTTAAAAATTCATAAAGATTAGTTGTCTTTTGTTTTTCTAAGAAACTACAAAAAGAGAAAAGACATGCTTTCATATGAATAATATCAGAGACAAATGTAACACTAAGACACCTTTTGGCCTGTGTTAAGCACAATATTAAACATGAAAGAGAGATGAGAAAATATTTAAAAGTGATTGGTTATAGCTGGAAGGAAATCAACCTATGTTTCATTTTATATGTAATGTGTGGGGTGAGGGTATATGCACGCGTGTGTGTGTGTGTGTGTGTGTGTGTGTGTGTGTGTGTGTGTGTGTGTAAAACATAAGCATCCACAATGTTCATGTGGAGGTCAGAGGTCACATGTAGTAGCCTCTTTTCTCCTTTCCACATGTGGGTTCTAGGAGTTGAACTCATACCATCAGCATTGTTGACACATTCCATCATGAGATTAATAACTAATTTGTTTGGAAGGTTTTGCAAGTCTTTGTATTAGAACACTTTCTGAAAAATCTTTGTGGGAAACCCTTGTCTCACTCTCCATTGTTTCCATTTACTTATATATAAACTGGAAAGTTTCAGTCAAGGAGGATACCTATCTTTTCAACTACTTCTTTTTTTTTTTTTTTTCTTTTTTTCGGAGCTGGGGACCGAACCCAGGGCCTTGCGCTTGCTAGGCAAGCGCTCTACCACTGAGCTAAATCCCCAACCCTACTTCTTTAATTCTCTATCCAAAACCATTTCCTGGCCTGTTGGTGAATAATAACATAACCGATCTTAAGCTGGAAGAAAGATGTACACAAATGTGAGTCATGGTGCACAATGTGGTTTTAACAAGTCGTGCTTTCAAATATTAGATTTCTAAGGCTTTTGTTACTAAAGAAAAGTAAAACAGGTATTTGAATGAGGATAGACAGAGAGATGATAGGGATAGATAGATAGATAGATAGATAGATAGATAGATAGATAGACAGACAGACAGACAGGGAGAGGGAGACAGAGAGAGGGACGGGGAGGGGAGAAAGATGTTAACGTTTTTATCTGTGTGAACATTACTATTATTACACTGTATTAATTGATCAAGATCTTAGTTAGGGTTACTATTGCTGTGAGAAAACACTTTGGCCAAAAGCAAATTGGAGAAGAAAGGGTTTATGTCACTGAGTTCCATATAACAGTTCATCATCTAAAAGAATGAGAGAAAAAAATCAGATATGGCAAGAACCTGAAGACAGGAAGTGATGCAGACACCAGAGGATAGTGCTGCCTGGCTCTCTCCACATGGCTCGCTCAGCTTGTTAATTCATAGAACTCTGAACCCAGAACACCAGCCCAGGGGTGGCACCACCCACAATGGTCTGGTACCTTCCCCATCAATCACTAATTAAGAAAAACAACAATACCAACCAACCAGGGCTCCCGGGGACTAAACCACCATCCAAAGAATACACATGGACAGACCCATGGCTCCAGCTGCATACGTAGCAGAGGATGGACTTGTTGGGCACCAATGGAAGGAGAACCCCTTGGTTCTGCCAAGGCTTGACCCCCACCCCCAGTGTAGGGGAATATCAGGGTGGGAAGGCAGGAAGGAGTGGGTGGTTTAGTTGGGGAACACCCTCATAAGAAGAAGGGCGAAAAGAGATGGGATAGGGTTTATGAAATGTAAATTAAAAATGTCCAATTGCAAAAAAGAAAAGAGAAGAGAAGAAAAGAAAGTGTTCTACAAGCTTGATATAAACTCATCTTATAGAAGCACTTTCTTAATTGAAGTTCCCTTGTCTCAGATGACTTTAGCTTTTGTCAAGGTGACATAAAACTAACTAGTCAGCTCAGTTAGTTCTCATTGCCTTAATAAAAGGTCTACTATCTACTGTTTATTGAAGTCAAGGAGTTAGACTTTCTAAGGTTGTTTTTGACTGGACTGAACAGGAATTTACCTATGGTCTTTTCAAAAATAATCCTATTTAATCCATTTTATCATTTTGTTTCATAGTCTACTTCTGACAAGCATTTCTGGAAGTTTTATATTGGTTAATAGTGGAGATTTTTGTGTATGCATATGTATGCACAACATACAACACCCATGCATACACAGAACACATACAAAGCACATCTTAGAATACAAGAAGAGAAGGGGTTAATTTTTCAAAAAAAGATATTAGGTTATGAATTTTACAAAGAGGGAGTTTCATTATAAAGATGAGTATGTTTTCCTAAGTTGCCTAGTTCAATGATATTTTCTAGGACACATGATAATTATCTCTGCATTTCATATGAGGTGATTATCTTATTGCCTTCATAACAGGTTCTGATATCAGTGTCTTGTTTTTCAAAACATTTTTTTACTCTGTGGAGAAAAAAAAAGCCTTCAAACATTTTGTATAAATCTGCCACTTCATGGAATTTATGTCTTTACATGTCCCAAAATTACAACTAGTAATTTTCTATGCTTATATTATTTCCAATTCTTGTAATTTTAAATATCCTCCTGTAAAAGAGATATGACTTGAGAAAGCCACAATAAACATTCTGGGTTGTAATTTTAAAATATCACATTCCTTCAACAAGAAGCTTTAAAAGAAATCTAGCTTCAGAAGTACAAAATAGTAACTTTGAAAATGCATTCCTAGCAAAAATGGGAATCTCGTAGCAGAGGAAAGCATGTATTTTTAAAGGAGACCTTTCTCTTTCTAAACAATACACTGCACTGTAATCATCATATATTGAAATGCTTATATATTAATTATGATGGAAACAAACTCATCATATGCATAAAAATTGTTCATACAGTCATCTTGAAGGCTGGGGTTAATTATAAGTCATTTTTATTTAAAAATAAATACAAGTTGAATAGCAAGGTTTGCCTCTAGTTGGGAAGATCCACAAAGGCTCAGGCTGGAATTCAGTTGGTAACTTAAGTGCAGAGGGATTAGGAAGTCTTGAATGTGAGCTGCCTGAGGTAGTGTGGCAGCCATGAACAGCAGGACTCCAGCAGAAAGGTACAAGCCACACAATAGAAGCATAAGAACATGCAGGGGAGTCGAAACTCTATACATGAGACAGAGGTTAGGCAAACGCTCACCGGTAACTTTACTGACAGAGTTGACATAAAAATATATTCTAGGAAGCTTGGTAATCAAACCCAGATCTGAATCTATGCCATTGTTTGACCTCAATTAGTCCTTTGATATAATTGATCCCAACTAGACTAGGCATGTGAAATACTGTTCCTTCAGCCATAGAATTTGAAATAGCTTTTTGAGCACTGTTAATAGAGCTGTGTGGCTGCTAACCAAACTGAGAATTATTTGTGGCCATTTAAAGTAAAATCTTTAAGAATATTTTATTTTACTGTTTTATGGAAATATATAAGGGGATGATAATATCTCAGGTGTTACTACTGGGAAGAGAGAGAAACTCATGGTCATTCAAGAGTCTGGGCCTTTCTGGGTTGAGGCCTCTAAAAGTCTTTTCCTTGGGAGCATGTGGAAAATGCTATCAAAAGTCCAAATGACAAGCCAAAATAGGAGACAATGACTTGTTTGGGCATACTCACTGTTTTATTAGTCACTGCTCTATTGCTGTGAAGAGGCACCATGACCAGTGCAACTCTTATGGAAAAAAAAAATTGGGACTTGTTTTTCTTTTTTACAATTTCAGAGGTTTAGTCCATTATTGTCATGGCAGGGAGCATGACATCCAGGCAGGGAAGCAGTAGATGAGCATTCCATCCTGATCCACTCGGGGTGTTGGGAGGGAAAGAGAGGGAAAGAGAGAGAGAGAGAGAGAGAGAGAGAGGCAGACAGAGAGAAAGAGAGAGGCAGACAGAGACAGAGAGAGAACTAGGTCTAGCATGAACAAGCCAACAATACCACACCTATACAAACAAGGTCACCCCTGCAATCCTCAAATTCAATTCTAAATATTCAAAAACATGAGCATATGCAGGTCACTTTCATTTAGAACACTACAGCTACAGAGTATGAGTGAAGCGTTGCTGAAGCATGGGTGACTCTACAGTGGCAGCACTGGAATATCGTCCCCCACATGTATGAAGAAATTCTTCAACAGCCACACAAATGAAGGCCACCTTCCCACTAATCTTCTCTACATGCTCTAGGCTCCTCAAGGCACCTAAAGATATGAGCAATTAAAGTACATGAACGGAAATGGTAGAGACAAGTGGCTGAAGTGTCACATGAGGTACTGGTGAAGATTATTCATCTCCCCTGTGAGGTACTCTCCACCTTCAGTGGGGCCAGAGTGTGATGGATTTTCAAAGTAGTCTACTTTAACTCATAAAGACTGTAGTAGCTTGGCTGAGAGAATAGAGATTGCAAAAGTTGTGGATAATTTACTTTCTATGACTTCTTCCCAGGATAAGAATTCTAATATGAGTAGAAGTTGGGTGGGGTGGAGGAGGTTTCTGTGGATGATGTTCTTAGAAGACACATCTTCAGATTTTGGGTATAGTTTGTTCAGAGTTTTATTTCCTAAAGAATTTGTCACTTTTATTTCATTTGAGTACTAACCACAAGATTATCTAAATTTACAGAAACTCAACTGGAAATTGACTCTGGCTTTTTTTTTTATTAACGCATTTTGCAAATGATAGAAAAGTGTAAGCTAATTTAAAAATTCCAAAGATTTTTACCATTGGAAGATTCCCAGAAGCTCTCTTGGAAACCAAAATATAGAATTAAATATAAATGTAAATTCTATTTGTAGACTAGTGCTGGTTGTCCAAGCTAGAAAAGAAAACATCTGGAAAAGGCTTTGGGATGCACAGCTAAAGTTCGACCCAAATAAAGTAAGTCAGCATCTTGTGTCTTCCAGAAGTTTGTAGTCACATCATTTCCTCTGGGTCTTGAGGATCCCGTTTCAGAGGCAGCCCAGATTGAAGAACTAGCGTGTTCAATTGGCATGATCTCTCTGCCTCCCAACACACTAATATAAAGTTTTAGAAGAGATGGATGAAAACTTTCCCCATGGAGGGCTCCCAAGTCTATCTCATGCTTGGGCACCATTTCAGATAAAAGTCATAGGATACATAATTTCTCAAAACCTACATTCAGCACCAAAGGAAATCAATACTAAAGTTACTATAATTCATCTTCACCTCAGCTATGAATAGAAAAAAAAAAGTACATTTCCATCAAAGGCAGTTTTTTTTTCCAAAAGGAAATGCTTAGTACTTATCATTAGCCAATGCCCTTTAAGAGAAAACGCACAGCTATTTTGGATTAGGGCCATTCTCCATCTTGAAAACACAGAGCTTTTAAGAATTTCAGAATCTGTGCTAATTTTGAAAAACCCAGGATCAGACATTTATTTTGAGGTTTGTAATTCTGTACCTCTCTCCACCAACCCTGTGGGAAATAGAAGATTTACAGTATTTATAAGTGAACTAAACAGCTAAGAAAGGTTTCGAGCCAAACACTGACCAGGAAACATGCTGTGGGAATTGGAAGGAAAAGTGAGTTTTTGAGTCTGACTCAGGCTTCCTTCCCAAGGAAGCACATAGTGCGGTCCTTAGTTCCAGAATATCTATCTATCTATCTATCTATCTATCTATCTATCTATCTATATATATATATATATATATATCTAATCTATATATCTAATCTATATATAATCTATATATATAATCTATATCTAATCTATATATCTAATCTATATATCTATATGTATCTATATATCATCTATATATCTATATATCTATGTATCTATATATCTATATCTATATCTATATCTATCTATCTATCTATCTATATATATATATAGAGAGAGAGAGAGAGGGAGAGAGAGACAGAGAGACAGAGAGAGACAGAGAGAGAATATTCCAGAAACCAGAATAGAAAATGCCCTGAGGTGGGTGCATGGCATCTGGAAATGCTGGTTTCACCATCTCTTTCATAGACAAGAATAGAAAAATAGTGAAGTCACCACTAGTATGTTTCAAAAGTGAGAATAAAAACTGGACTTTTAATAAGAAATTGGCCTCAATATATTTAACAAAGGTAAATAAGAAATTTACGATTTTCTTAACTACTCATTTTTCAGTCAAAATGTTCCCTATCTCATTTGCTTTAACACACTGCATTGCATTACTATGCCCTTGAGTTCCTGATACAAAGAATTTAGTAGTTCTACACATCATTCAGTAGGTTAAGTAATTTTTTTAATTATCTTGTTAAGTTTTACATATGTAAAAGAATCAGAGTGACTTCCTAATAAAGTATGGGAGTAAATGTCACTGATGAATTTGAGAATATTGCCCCTAATTTGCCCTAAAAATTACCATATACAACTTTCTAAAATTATAGTAACATTGTCTTATGTCCCTGCCACAAAAATGTTTACATTCATAATCTTAATGTGCAAGGGGCTGAGGCAGGAGGATTGCCTTTGGCTCAGAGAAAGATCATGCCTCAAAAACAGAAACAGAACACTATAGATGTATTGTGGTGCTTCGTTAGCATGTACAAGGGAAAATCTAATCAATCAATCAATCAGCAAATAAATAGATATAAATAATTTTATATGCATTACTGCTTTGAATTTAAGCAACAAATTCAAGACTAAAAATGGCAAAATGATCATCTTCCTTTCCTAAATTAGAGAACCACATGGTAGAAATCCCCACTGTGTGCTGGTCAGAACTCCTTTGTATTCTGAAGAACATTAACTTTCAGACCAGGACTCCCCTGGGTGGCTCCCTTTATAAAGTAATAGTTTTCCCCATTTTCAGTGCAAATGGCAGAACAGAGCCAACTCGAATTGCTGCAGTAAAACTTTGTTATCTTTTAAATAATCCCTTGCTTCATATTTTCCATTTTAAACTGGCAACTTAAATTCTATAAATACAGTTTCAACATCAGCTATTCAGTATTTCCTGGAAATGTACTTCCTTCTTGTTTATAGATGCCAAAGATAATTTGCATACTTAGACTTCTTCCTATATTATGAAAAATTTAGGCAAACACTGCCTGGGATACCTGAGGATAAAGAAATTTATTTCCATGTATAGGTAAGCATCCACAGAGAGCACTTAAATGCCCATTATAACCTATGGAGAGGAAAAATCCCATTATATACTGCTGTATTGCAAATGGCTTTGAGATTGACTCGAGTGTGGCAATAGTAGAAGTGGAAAAATACTAACAGAGAAGCATAGAAAAAAAATATCAGGTGGGCCATCTTTGTGGGTGGAGACAAATCAATGAATCCCAGAAACTCGGTGTGTTTATTATATTCAACATGAGCAAGGAGGAGCTCAGTTAGGTAACCTCAGTAAGAAGTATCACCTGAGAGTGGTCACAGGTTGCAGTCATGTGGGAGAAGGATCCTGCGGTTGACAGTTTCTACACACACCCTGATTTAGCTAAATGTCAGTGGTTCTCAACACCTGTGCTTGGAACAGGGGAAAGCTTTTTATTTTTCTTAACCTGACCTGGGAGAGGCTTTGCCATTCTCATGGGTCTGAGGTATTGTAGTCCTTAATATGACCATGCTCATGTCAAAATACACATTAACTTAGACTTCATCCCCTCTCCCACAGTGCACCACCAACCTAAATCAAGATGTTACAGTCTGACTAAGCAATCTTTCACCTTTCAAACTCCACAAGTACTCTACAATTAAAAAGGAAAAACTGTGATGTTATAGTTCTAAGATTGTTTTGCTTCACTGAAATGTGCAGGACCCTCCTCATTTGATGAGAGAGAGAGAGAGACAGAGGGGGGGAGGAGGGAAAAGAGAGAGAGAGAGAGAGAGAGAGAGAGAGAGAGAGAGAGAGAGAGAGAGAGATTCTCGCCTGATATATATTGAAAGGATTATGCAAAACAAATACAGTTAAGGATACTTCACTTTTCAGATTCTTGTTTTCGCTTCATCTAGAGCAGTGGGTCTCCACCTTACTATTTTTGTGACCCTTTATATAGTTCTTCATGTGGAGTTGACTACCAAACATAAAATTATTCTTGTTTGTTACTTCATAAGAGTAATTATGCTACTGTTATGAGTTATAATGTAAAATCTGTGTTTTCTGATAGTCTTAGGTGATGCTTTGGAAAGGATCATTCAGCCCTAAAAGCAGTCACGACCACTGATCTATGAAATATTATGTAAAATAAGTATGTAAGGAGAAAAATAAAGGTTATCTTCAAAGATACTCTTTTTTTTTTTTTGAAACGGCCTCATGAAGACCAAAACATCATAGATATCTCTCTGACTCTCTTCTGAGTGTGGGGATTAAATATGCATGCCACCATGCTTCTTTTATTTTAGTAGAGAAAGAATATTAATAGATCAACCTAACTAAGATAAACTTGTCTCTATCGTTAAAATACAAAATATTCAAAATAATAAAAATAAAACCAAAAGACCTCAAATGCAAAGTAAGTTTTTAGTAACACGTTCAATTTCTCCTCAATTAAAGTTTGGTCACTGGGGATAGTCTGTTTCCCACTGCAGGACCATGTACCCACCACCTTTTAATCAACAGGGTCCATAATGTGTTTATCATAATCTTACACATCCACACAATTAGCAGATGGACAAGCAAGCTTCTGGGACAAATTTTTATTTCCCTTTAAATGGAACATCTGTCATTTTTTTAAAAAAAAAATCTCTTAATCAGATATTATAGGATATGATTTAGTTCAAGCTACGTAAAGAATCTGCCGATCTAGTTAATATCAACACCGGTGTTTGTAAGATGATTTGCAGTCTGCAAAGTGCTAGGCTGATCTGTAAATAAGTAAAAATGTTTCTCCTGAGGACAAAAAGCACAGGACTCTCCTCAGGTAATGTTCAGCTTTTCCATCTGCCTGAAGAGAAGGAAAGAGTTCTAGTAAATAAATCTAGCACTGCTATAAATGTCACGTCTATGCAACAACTTGTATTTCTGTGTTCCCTTCATTCAGTTTCTCTATTTTAAATTTTGCTCACCTAATATATATGTTTTAATTTTCCAAAATAAAATATTTCAGGTTATAATACATTATATTTTCTGAAAACTTTTTTACCTAATGCAATGCTCAGAGCACTCCTCCTCTGATGTGTTTGACAGATACCGGATCTAGATTGAAATGATTATGCACAGAGAGATTGGAGTTATGAAAATACCATACATAATAAAGGAGAACACATCATTTCCACTTACCTAAGCCAGTACAATTTCTAGCAGTATTTTAAGTATAAATTCATATGTCTACAGATTAATGGAGCTCTCCTGTCTTATCAATGAAGCTGCTTTTCACATCATACGGAGACCACCCCAAAAGTCCTTAACTGATGAAAATGCAGGGAAAAACTTACTATGGGGTGCCCAGGCCTAATTAATACACCCACAGCACAATCCCTACAACGAGCCTCAGGGAACATTATGAAAAAGGGGTTGGAAAGATTGTAATAGCCAGAGGGCTAGCATATCTGTTGAAAGATAATATCCCTCTATACATGACAGGATAGTTATGCCCATGAAATATCAATATAGCACCCTTAACAAGACCATCACAGTGCCAATACCTGCTGACATGCTAGCATCCATGAAAGGATATGGCACCATATATATATAAAGAGATAAGTAAAAATTAATGGCTGCTGAAAAGAGGAGAATCGGTCACGATATTTTCAAGGATGTAAAGACACAGGGGGAGTTGACAGGAGAAAGAGGGGCGGAAAATATAAGTACATTATTTAAATTAAAAAATAAGAACTAATAGAATTAACATATATTCCAAGGGATTTTTAATAGGTTGGCTTACACAATATGGGTTGTCAAGGATAACGATTGCTTTCATGCTGGAAAGGCTAGGAACTCAGGCTCTCCAATTCATGAGACTTGAGGGTGCCTTCTTCACAGTTTGGCAAATAAGAAGCAGAAAATATCTTCAGAAGTCAGGCCAGGCCCTAACCCTCCAAAGTACCCTCCTTAATATCCATCTTTAGCAGATTTTAAATTACTTTAATCCATGAATAATACTTTTAATACATAGTCAAAACAGAAGAAACCAGATCTATTATAAAACAAGTCCTAAAGCAATAGTCAGCTTACTCACCTTTTCAAGTAAGTTACTTGATGTCTACGATGGAACGATGCATGAAGAAGACATTATCAGTTTTAATGTAGATGGACATGGTACAGTGTATGTTATTTCCATTTTAGAAGGCTCCTACTGCATAAAACATTATACTTCTGTGTTCTTGAACACTGAAATTTTTATAAGTATCAGTAAGGTACCAAGTAATCACTTTATTTATAAATAGTGTTGGACAGCAACTTGTTGTATTAGATATTTAATCTCAATGGGGAATTTCTACCCCATCCGCATTTGATCATTCAAAGACAGACAGGTAAAAGACAATTTTTATATTTATAATAAATCTTTAGGGGTCTAGAGTTTGACAGATATCTACCCTCTAAGCTATCAGAATATACTTCCCTACCAATAACTTCTAATTATAACTTGCCATGTTCCAGCTGGGCAGCTCTGAATCCCAAACGGTCAAACTCCATGCCATATTTTCATTTATCATCTAACTGATGGTATCTTCTCTTGTTTCTACTGTTTTCTCTCCTCGTGTTCCTCCTCAGGTCCCAAGCCTGGGAACAAAAACCCTACCCCCCTCTCTTCTGCCCAGATATAGGCAGAATCTTTATGTAGCCAATAGTTTTACATTATGAAGTAAGGTCACACAGCATCACTAGGTGTGCATAGGGAACCTTTTGTCCCTGAGGCAAACAGAACTATTATTCAGCACTGCAGTACATAGCAACAGGCCAGTCCTCAACAATTCATATACTGGGCATACATAAACTTCCATCACCACCAGGGATATAGTTCAGGGAAATAAATTCTACGAGCCATCTATTATCTTGCGATTAAATTATCTCTTTTGTTCCCTATATCTATTTTTATAAAGCTTAAATGTTAATCGATAATGCACTTAATGGAGTTAATAAAATATTATAGGGTGAACCTATTTTATAACCACTTAAATCAAGTTAAAACCACCTGGATCTGCATATTTCAATTCCGTTCAAGTGGAATATACAAATGGCATTCATTTTCAGACTCACAGGTAAGTTCTTCACTATTTATTGAGCACAGTATGTTTACTTTGTACGACGACACTTTCAGTAAACGAGTAAACAAGAAATTGTACAGTTGGAACCCTCTCAGTCGGAAGAATTTAACAACATCTGTATTTTTAGAAAGAAGCAGTATTAACCCATTTACATGGTTTCTTATTAGTCTGGAGAATGAAATCACTTTAAAGAAAATTAACTTGTATTTGGAAATTTCAGGAATTTGACAGCTAATAAAGTTTTACAAGAATGTACAGCCCAATGGGGACAAAGAACATCTTGGCTAACCTTGCCAATACACTGACACTGCACACTGTTTTCTAAAATTATTCTTTATTTTCCATCACTACAGATGGTTTCATGCACTGAGAATGTCTTGATGTATGATAATTTCTGAATTCATAATAATTACATGTGTACATAAAACTTATTTGTACAAAAAGATTAAAATCTAATTTTTCATTTGTGAAAATGCTTAGGCTCTCTATGAAGACTGTGGAAAGAAAATTATTTGAGCAAACATTTTATTTCTGATATGTACTAAGCTACAAATCCTTCACGAGTAGTTTATGTTTCACAAATATTTATATCTTAAAAAATAGGCACCTCAATTTTTTAAATACAGTCAATTATTATACGTATTGGTTTTTCAAGACAGGGTTTCTCTGTGTAGCCTTGGCTGTCATGGAACAGACAGATCAGATCACTTCAGACAGATCAGAGATCCCAGATCCACTTCACTTTCCCTCTTGAGTGCTGAGATTAAAGGTCTGAGACATCAGCACCTGACAACAAAAATATTATCTTCAGTTAAATATAGTCATTATAAAATTCTAATGTACAGTGTTATTACCCTGAATGTCCACTGTGCAACTATATATCATACTGACCCTTCAGCAACTCATTTTTAATAGTATATTTTATTTGGAATTTTGGAAGGTTATCTCAGTATTTTCATAATTATAGATATTTTAATTGACATCAAATTTACTTTAGCATTGCAAAAATAACTTAGAAGTCTACAGGAGATCATTTAGACTCAATTTAATTTAGACTCCTTTTTATTAATTATTTACATTTCAAATGCTGTCCCCCATTCCTGGTCTGACTTCTGTAACCCCCTACTTCATCGCACTCCCCTTTACTTCTAAAAGGGTACTCCAAAACCCACCTACCCACTCCTGTGTCACCTTCCCACCCCCCTTCGCTGGGGTAACAAGCCTCCACAAGATCAAGAGCCTCCCCTACCAATGATGCCAGACAGAGCAATCCTCTGCTACATATGTAGCTGTATCAGGAGCTGTGGACTCATCCATGCATACTCATTGGTTGATTTTGGGCCTGGGAGCTCTGTGGAGTCCAGTTAGTTAATACTGTTCTTCCTATGGGGTTGTAATCACATTCAGCTCCTTCAATCCTTCCTCCATCTCTTTCACTGGGGTCCCCAAGCTCAATCAAATGGCTGGTTGTCATGATCTTCATCTGTCTTAGTCAGGTACTGGCAGAGCCTCTCAAAGGACAGCCATATTGCTCCATTTTGCAAGCAATTCATGGCAACAGCAATAGTGTTCGGATATGGTATGTGTGGACAGGATGGATCCGAAGATTGGACATTCTTTAAATGGCCTTTCTTTCAGTCTCTGCTCCAAGTTTTGTCCCTGCAATTCCTTTAGACAGAAACAATTCTGGGTTAAAGATTTAGAGATGGATGGATGTCTCCATCCCTCTATAGTACCTGTCTACTGTAGGTGATCTCTTCAGGTTCTATCTCCCCAGTGTTGGGTATTTAGGCTAATGTCTTCTATCCCATTGAGTTTTGGGAGGCTCTCACATCCCTGGCATCTGGGACTTACTCTCTAGTGGTTCCCCACTCTCCTGTTCCCCACCCCCACATCTACACATTTATATTCATTCTCCTGGCCCTCTGCATTTCTCCCCTGTTTCTTCCCATACTTGATCCTGGTCAGCTTTTTTTCCCTCCCCTTCCTCTCCCCCACACAGGTGCCTCCCTCCTTCTTCCTCCCAGGATTATTTTCTTCCACACCTTGGTCTTCCTTCTTTTTAAGCTTCATATGTTCTGTGAGTGTATCGTGGGGCTTTCTGAGCTTTATGGCTAATATCCACTTATCACCAAGTACACATCATGTATGTCCTTTTGGGTCTGGGTTACCTCACTTAGGATGATATTTTATAGTTCCATCCATTTGCCTGCAGTTTTTGAGAAGTCATAGTTTTCAGTAGTTGAGTAGCATTCCATTTTGTAAATATACCACATCTTCTATATCAATTCTTCCACTGAGGGACATCTGGGTTATTTCCAGCTTCTGGCTATTATAAATAAGGCTTCTATGAATATAGTGGAGCATGTGTCATTGTTATAGGCTGGAACATCTTTTGGGTATATGCCCAGGAGTAGTATAGGTGTGTCCTCATGTAAAACAATTTCTAAATTTCTGGGGAATCGCCAGACAAATTGCCAGAGTGGTTGTACCAACTTGATATCCCACTAAGAATGGAGGAGTATTCCTCTTTCTCCACATCCTCACCAGCATCTACTGTCACCTGAGTTCTTGATTTTAGTCATTCTGATTGGTGTGAGGTGGAATCTCAGGATTATTTTGATTTGCATTTCCCCGATGACTAAGGATGTTGAACATTTCTTCAGGTGCTTCTCACCCACTCAAGATTCCTCAGTTGAGAATTCTCCATTTAGCTCTGTACCCTGTTTTTATTGTGTTATTTAGTTTTCTACAGTGTAACTTTTTGAGTTCTTTGTATATTTTGGATATTAACCCTCTATTCAATAAAGAGTTGGTAAAGATCTTTTCTCAATCTGTAGGTTGCTGTTTTGTCCTATTAATAGTGTCCTTTGCCTTGCAGAAGCGTTTCTGTTTCATGAGGTCCCATTTATCAATTGTTGATCTTAGAGCCTTAGCCATTGATGCTCTATTCAGGAAATTTTCCCCTGTGCTGATGTGTTCAAGGGAACACTTTCTCTTCTATTACATTCAGTGTATTTGGTTTTATATGAAGGTTCTTGACCTACCTGGATTTGTGTTTTGTATAAGGAGATAAAAATGCATCAATTTGAATTCTTCTACATGTAGACCCACCAGTTAAACCCTCACCATTTGTTGAAATTAGTTTCTTTTTCCACTGGATGGTTTTGACGTCTTTGTCAGGGATCAAACGACCATAGATGTGTGGGTTTATTTCTGGTTCTTCAATTCTTATTCAATTGATTTGTCTGCCTTTGTACCAACACCATGTTGGTTTATATCACTATTGCCCTGCAGTACAGCTTGAGGTCAGGGATGGTGATTCCAACCAAAGTTCTTTATTGTTGAGAATTGTTTTTACTATCCAGTGTTTTTAATAATAGCAGGGCATTTCAACATTCCACTCTCACCAATAAGCATGTCTTGGCATTTTCTAAGAAGAAATATTTTACTTTATAATTACCTTGATGCAACATTCATGCTTTCTGACAGGACATTTTCAGCTGCCTACCATATCTCTCATGGTTTTTATATGATCTAAATTGTGTCCCTACAAAACAACTTTATTTAATGAATTCTGCACAATGGGAGGGGGCATTATAATATAACTATATCACTCCCTTTCCTTCCTCTAAACATTTGCTGTCTTTCAAATTCATGGCTCTTTTGGTTTGTTATTACACACACATATGTGTGTGCATGTGTGTGTGTGTGTGTGTGTTCTTAAAGAACATCAAGATGGTTATAGCTAATAAAGTTATATGTATGTATGCATGCATAATATATATTATACATATGTAGATATCTTTAGAGATATCCTCTTTGTATCCCTGGCTATCCTAGAACTCACTGTGGTGTGTGTGAGTGTGTGTGTGTGTATGTGTGTGTGTGTGTGTGTGTGTATAGATGTGTAGAAAAGTATTTAACGTTTTCCAATCAAATGATGCTTCCATGAAATGGCAATGAAACAAAGGATACAATAATAAGTTACTCTCTCTAGCAAACAATTCACCTCATATATTATATATAATAATTTACTTAAAGTGACATAGTTCTTAAAATAGCAAAATTCATTTTCTCACATTTTTGAAGCAAGCTGGGTGGTTCTTCTTATTTTTTTCAGCATCTCATCTGAGACTCATTAATTATTTCATGTTATACTTTTATCTGACCCAAAATGGCCCAGAATAAATAAAGCATATGACAGTACCTAATTCAACATCTGAAAGCAAAGTGGTGATTTCTGATATCTGGAGATCCTGACTGTGTTCTCAAACTGCAGCCTCAGTAAAGCTCGAGCCTCATCAGGTACTTCACATATTTTACAAAGCCCAGAAGAAGACATCATGGACATGGACATACACACACACACACACACACACACACACACACACACAGAGAGAGAGAGAGAGAGAGAGAGAGAGAGAGAGAGAGAGAGAGAGAGAGTCCTGATTCTACTCAGCTGCTTCAACCTAATCTTGATATAACAAGAAGTCTCTTTTGAATATCTTTTTTAAAGAAGTGGCACTGATGGTAAATTTGAAGTTATGAAGGCTGCCTCAGTATTTACAAATGACATTTTAAGGATAATAACGAGCATCTTGATTCTTTAAGGTTTACTCAGGAACTTCTTAAATGTTTATTAATCATGAAATAGTCATCAATTTTGAAATGATATTATGCTCGTTAGGGTGACAGATAATTTAATGAAAACTGTATGCTTTCCCTGTTTTTCTTTTAAGCCATTTCACGACAAAGACATATATTTTCCCTCTTTCAAGATCCAAATACAAAGCAGGATGAAACTTGTAAGATGTTTTTTGGCTAAGAAAGAGGAGGCAGCAGCACAGAGAGCTTTGAAGCCAGAGCATGTATCAAGTTTTAAAAACAAGTGTAGAACCTGCAATTACAGTTATAATAAGTCACAGTGGGTGACCTGCATTCAGCTACCAAAGATTTTGCTTTTATCAGAATACAACTTTTTAAAGAAGAATCTTTTTTAAAAAATTAGGATTCCTTTGAAAAAGGAAAAAATATAACTCAGTCAAAAAGCTCTGAAAATAGTTTTCTGAACTATTAGGGTCTGGGTTCTTTTACATTGATTTTGTTTCCTCAAGGACATCTGATCTCTTATGTGAGTTTCTATGGCACAGTGTGGGTTGTAGCACCTTTGACTTGGTTATAAAAGGTATACTTAATCTCTGTGATTGGACTTAGTGGTCCCTGGGGATAGTTTCTTTGGGAAGTTAAATGGAATTTAATTTTCACAGATAAATGCTCTCATGAGACCAATCCCTCTTAAAACCACAAGAATTTTCACAGAATTCGCTTTCCACTATCAGCTCTTAAGGGTCAAAAATTGAACCTGCAGATGGTAGGTGCCAATTCTATGATTTTAATACTTCTCATAACTGTGTTATAATAATCTAACAAAATCTTGATTGACTAAGATTCTAATAGGGTTAGCAACACAGCGACAATACATGTAAAGAGTAACTTGATATCACTAGTGTTTGTTTGGTTGCTTATTTGTTTGAACCCATGAGGATCCCTGAAGTCTACTCACTGATCTATGGCACAGCCTTAAAGACATTGGTGATTTAATATGATCTTATTATATCCAGTAAATAAGCACTAAGTTATGAGAGGGCTTGAGTGACAAAATCATTCAGAATTAAGAGGCAGCAACATCTTAGCTGCAACCTGAAACTTTTAATTCAGGTTTCAAAAGACCATGGCCACCACCACTACCTGAGGTTGGGATGAATTCAACATTAGAACTACAGTGCTTGGGTTGGTGAGTAACTAGAGGATACATTTTGGCTATTTTGGATTGACTGACCTTAGCGATATTGTGCTAAGGAGCAATGTCTCACTTATGAGAGTTTGGCGTGTTAGGCAAAACATGACTCTAGCTATGAACCATTTTAAATTGTGTTGAAACAAATGGAAGTCCCGGTGAGCTGCAAATGACATTAGGTACAAGGAGAGGGAGAAGAAAGGATGAGAAAGAAGATTGGAGAAGAAAGGCTCCTTCAGAGTTTACCCATTTTCAAGTAGGGTGGGAGAAATAGAAAAGCGTCTCTGAGTTTTCAGCTCTGCAGCTAGATGGCATATTGCATCTCTCTCTCTCTCTCTCTCTCTCTCTCTCTCACACACACACACACACACACACACACACACACACACACACACACACACACACACACATACACACCCCACAGAGAGAGAGAGACAGAGAGACAGAGAGAGAGACAGAGAGAGAGACAGAGAAATAAAGAAAATATTATTTTTGATCCTGTTAACATTGTTTAGTTTATAAAGGAGAGATTGATGAAGGGAATGTCTGAAACACTTGACTAATCTCTGTCAAGTCAAAAATGCATTTTTAGGCACATTCAAATAAATCTATTGCATTTTGTAAATATGCTCCTTTCTCTTGTGGTGTAGTGAATACTGAAAATGTTAACTTTCAGTTAATTCATTTTCCTATTCTTACTGCTATGATGAAGTATTAAGAAATTGAGCTGTAGGGGTTGGGGATTTAGCTCAGTGGCAGAGCATTTGCCTAGCAAACACAAGGCCCTGAGTTCGGTCCCCAGCTCCAGGGGGTGGAAAAAATACAGAGCTGTATAGTGCATTTGACTTTCCAATGAACTATGCGCATTCAGTCTAAATTCTCCCCATTTGAGTTTATTTTTTAATTTTGAGATTATAATATAATGACAAATTTTCCTTTTGCTTTCTTCCCTGCAAGCTCCCCCTTTTAGCCCTCAGCAGTTTCTTTTCAATTCATGGTGTCTTTTTTTTTTTTTCTTTTTTTCGGAGCTGGGTCCAAACCCAGGGCCTTGCGCTTGCTAGGCAAGCGCTCTACTAGTGAGCTAAATCCCCAACCCCTCATGGTGTCTTTTTTTTTTTTCAATTATTAATTTTTTATTATTGGATATTTTTTGTTTACATTTTTTTTTTATTAACTTGAATATTTCTTATATACATTTTCGAGTGTTATTCCCTTTCCGGTTTCGGGCAAACATCCCCTCCCCCCTCCCCCTTCCTTATGGGTGTTCCCCTCCCACCCTCCCCCCTATTGCCGCCCTCCCTCCCCAACAGTCTAGTTCACTGGGGTTCAGTCTTAGTAGGACCCAGGGCTTCCCCTTCCACTGGTGCTCTTACTAGGATATTCATTGCTACCTATGAGGTCACAGTCCAGGGTCAGTCCATGTATAGTCTTTAGGTAGTGGCTTAGTCCCTGGAAGCTCTGGTTGCTTGGCATTGTTGTACATATGGGGTCTCGAGCCCCTTCAAGCTCTTCCAGTTCTTTCTCTGATTCCTTCAACGGGGGTCCTATTCTCAGTTCAGTGGTTTGCTGCTGACATTCGCCTCTGTATTTGCTGTATTCTGGCTGTGTCTCTCAGGAGCGATCTACACTTCTACACTTCTTTGCTTCATCCATCTTATCTAATTGGGTGGCTGTATATGTATGGGCCACATGTGGGGCAGACTCTGAATGGGTGTTCCTTCAGTCTCTGTTTTAATCTTTGCCTCTCTCTTCCCTGCCAAGGGTATTCTTGTTCCCCTTTTAAAGAAGGAGTGAAGCATTCACATTTTGATCATCCGTCTTGAGTTTCATTTGTTCTAGGCATCTAGGGTAATTCAGGCATTTGGGCTAATAGCCACTTATCAATGAGTGCATACCATGTATGTCTTTTGTGATTGGGTTAGCTCACTCAGGATGATATTTTCCAGTTCCAACCATTTGCCTATTTAATTTCATAAAGTCGTTGTTTTGATAGCTGAGTAATATTCCATTGTGTAGATGTACCACATTTTCTGTATCCATTCCTCTGTTGAAGGCATCTGGGTTCTTTCCAGCTTCTGGCTATTATAAATAAGGCTACGATGAACATAGTGGAGCACGTGTCTTTTTTATATGTTGGGGCATCTTTTGGGTATATGCCCAAGAGAGGTATAGCTGGATCCTCAGGCAGTTCAATGTCCAATTTTCTGAGGAACCTCCAGACTGATTTCCAGAATGGTTGTACCAGTCTGCAACCCTACCAACAATGGAGGAGTGTTCCTTTTCTCCGCATCCTCGCCAGCATTTGCTGTCACCTGAGTTTTTGATCTTAGCCATTCTCACTGGTGTGAGGTGAAATCTCAGGGTTGTTTTGATTTGCATTTCCCTGATGACTAAAGATGTTGAACATTTCTTTAGGTGTTTCTCAGCCATTCGGCATTCCTCAGCTGTGAATTCTTTGTTTAGCTCTGAACCCCATTTTTAATAGGGTTATTTGTCTCCCTGCGGTCTAACTTTTTGAGTTCTTTGTGTATTTTGGATATAAGGCCTCTATCTGTTGTAGGATTGGTAAAGATCTTTTCCCAATCTGTTGGTTGCCGTTTTGTCCTAACCACAGTGTCCTTTGCCTTACAGAAGCTTTGTAGTTTTATGAGATCCCATTTGTCAATTCTTGATCTTAGAGCATAAGCCATTGGTGTTTTGTTCAGGAAATTTTTCCAGTGCCCATGTGTTCCAGATGCTTCCTATTTTTCTTCTATTAGTTTGAGTGTGTCTGGTTTGATGTGGAGGTCCTTGATCCACTTGGACTTAAGCTTTGTACAGGGTGATAAGCATGGATCGATCTGCATTCTTCTACATGTTGACCTCCAGTTGAACCAGCACCATTTGCTGAAAATGCTATCTTTTTTCCATTGGATGGATTTGGCTCCTTTGTCAAAAATCAAGTGACCATAGGTGTGTGGGTTCATTTCTGGGTCTTCAATTCTATTCCATTGGTCTATCTGTCTGTCTCTGTACCAATACCATGCAGTTTTTATCACTATTGCTCTGTAATACTGCTTGAGTTCAGGGATAGTGATTCCCCTGAAGTCCTTTTATTGTTGAGGATAGTTTTAGCTATCCTGGGTTTTTTGTTATTCAGATGAATTTTGCAAATTGTTCTGTCTAACTCTTTGAAGAATTGGATTGGTATTTTGATGGGGATTGCATTGAATCTGTAGATCGCTTTTTTGGTAAAATGGCCATTTTACTATATTAATCCTGCCAATTCATGGTGTCTTTTTAAATCAATTGTTAGACTGTGTGTGTTTGTGTGTCTTGTGTGTGTGTGTGTGTGTGTGTGTGTGTGTGTGTGTGTCTGTGTGTGTGTGTGTGTGTGTGTGTACATATATACTCCAGGACATAACGAGTTCACTCTATATAGTTACTTTTCATGGGTGTCTTCAGTTCTAGCTGCCTGAAACTTGACAGTGATGTGTTCTTCCCTGAAGAAGACCACCTTTCCCTTTCTCCACTTTCCTCAGTTGCCTCTACTTCTATGTGTAGGGTTGAGGTTTCATCAGACTTTCCCCATCCAGGTTGGCATATGAGAGTGAAGTCATGGTCATTAGAGGAAAGTCTACAACACTGAATTTACTAAACAACCATGGTCCCTAACAGCAATCTATAAGCATTTGTCCTTATACCGACAAACGATGTAGCTTTCACCGACATGAAGACTTCCTTTGTAACAGTATTACAGAGAACTCACCAAGGAGACTTCTCTTTGCAACACATGGAGACCATTAAAGAAAACTGAAACCACTCAAAATAAAGCTTTGTCGAGTCTAGTCCCAATGCATAGGTTTACAACATGGTGCAATCTAAGACTAAGGGATCATTGCAGACTAGGCGGCAGAAAGACTATATGAGCTAGAGAAACGGGAGTTTACTGTGAGATTGTGTCTGGTAGCAACACTGGAAGCTATACGCAAAGTCTCACCAACATGTCTGCCTAATATGAACTGAACAAGGCTAATACCGATGGACTTCCTCTCACTTTAATCTCAGTAGTTGTCTTAGTCACCTTTATTATTTTGACACAATGCTGACATAAACAAATTAAGGATGGAGTTACTTATTTTGCCTCATGGTTTTAAAGTGTGAGTCAATCAAAGCAGAAAAACTCACATCATGGTATCCAACAAAGGCCAATGTAAAGCCTTTAAATAAATCCCCATATGAACAACAATGTCAACCAGCCAGAGCTTCCAGGGACTAAGCCACTACCCAAAGACTATACATGGACTGACCCTGGGCTCCAAATTCATAGGTAGCAATGAATAGCCTAGTAGGGGCACTAGTGGAAGGGGAAGTCCTTAGTTCTGCCAAGACTGAACCCCCAGGGAAAGTGATTGTTGGGGGTAGGGTGGTAATGGGGGGAGGATGGTGAGGGGAACACCCATATAGGGGGGGGGGGGTTAGGGGGATGTTGGCCTGGAAACCGGGAAAGGGAATAATATTTGAAATGTAAATAAGAAATACCCCATTTAATAAAGATGAAAAAAAATAAATCCCCAGTGGCATACTTCCTCCCCATGACCCACGTCCTACTCTCCATTATCTCCCAACATCAAGGGATGAATGTATTGATTAGATCACAGACTTCATAGTCCAACTTTTTGCATAATAGAATCAACCTCTATACAAAGATATAAATAGACTTACATTTTACTATTATAACAATTATTACTCAATCCAATCTTGTTGGCAATTAATATTAATCATTAAGTTTGCTTAATGTATAATGTGAGAAAAGATTCATCACAGTTCTATGACTATGAAGACAGAACAAGATTACATGGAAAAATAGCTTGTATGTATCGCATTAATAATATAATATATTATTATATTAGTATATATCTATGATATTTTTATAATATATAAAGTATACATGATATAACATTATAATTTATAATTAGTTTATAATAAATAAATAATAAAATATGTTATTTCTCTGTCATATATATGATTAAACTGCTTCTCCAATTCTCAAGCAAATTTTGTCTTAGTTGTTGGATCATATTTCTTATGTTTTTAAGGACAAATTTTTATCTTTTTACTTATATCTGAGAAGAAATGTGTTAATTCAAAAAATCTATAGTGTAGATCATAAAATTTTACAACATAATGAGAAAATTTGTTAAAGGCCATTTGAAATGTGATATTTGAGTATCTGTCAAACATTTTAATTAACCTTTTCTTTAGACTCCCTGAAGTCTATTCTTGTATTAAGTCAACATGCTCTAAAATACACTGCCCAATTTATCTCAAATGCGCACACACACACACACACACACACACACACACACACAGTAATAAAGTCTTTTCTGAGCTAAGATTTGAGATTGTAGTAACATTCAGCCACAAGTATTTGTTGAAGGCCACAAGAAATATTGATTTAGATCATCTGTTTTCAGTTCAGAGTTTTAGTTAAGATTATTTCTGACTGCCTCAAATATAATGTCTTTGAATTTCAGAGCAGTAGTAAAAGTTTGGTTATAAAACCTAACTTTGTATTTCTTCCTCCTTTTATTCCTTCAATAGATTTTTTTATCTGTCATTATTTCATCTTCCTTGGGCTCTTACTTCCTTTACCAAAATTATTTTTTCTTGTATTAAAGTTCTAGAAAATTGAGACCTAAAACCAGGAAACAATTCTTCATTATTACCAAGGCTCCTGTAACAGTAAATTCTCTTTGATTTAGTTATTTAAATTATTCTTCAGTGTAAATATATGTATTATATAAATTGACTCAAAATTTGTAAAGGAATATATCACACTTTTACTGGCTGAATGTTGTGTTACTCATGGTTTTTATAAGTTAGAGTTAAACTTCATATGATGGTATGTATTGGAGAGGACAGGAATTTCAGAATAATATTGTTGATAGACAATGTCGTGATTGTGGGTTACTACATATGCATTGGGAAAGAGAGACTTTTCAGAGCTCTCTTATTTCTCCATAAGTATAGAAAAAACCACAGGGTGACACCGAGAGAAGATGGATGCTGGCAAGCAGGTAAAAGAACCCTTCCTAGAAACAAACTCAGCCAGTGTGTTGGCTTTAGATGCCTAACCTCCAGATGTGTGGGGATGGAACTTTGGTTGTTTAAGCTACTTGGACTGTTGTATTCTGTTATGGGACTTCAGTCACACTAAGATTCATAACACCCACAGAAACTAATTATAAAATACGTTACAATTTCTACCTCATGATAAACTCTATAGAGGTCTTATTTCTTCTACAGTCTCTCAGGTAGTATCCTAAGGCACTCTTTTCTCTAAAGCACATACACAAATTGCTTTGCTGAGATGGAGGGGAAAAGCCTGTAGTGCCTTCATTCTAATGTCATATTGCTTCCATTCCATCATATATGAATGTCTTGTAATGCTGATTTAATTAATATTCCTCATTCCTTATTGTATTCTGTTTTACTCTAAAAGGGCAAAGCAGTGTTTTCTGAGCCTTTACAAACAATGTGTTTTAAAGGACGTCCCTGCCCAAATGGCAGAAAATTGAATATATTCCTTATCTACTCCAAAATTACTGGTATCCCTATGTTTGGAGTATATCTCACGTTCATTCCCATTACTTAGGGAAAAAGTACAAACAAAAGAAATCACTTTATCTTCATTCCCATCCTTCTCGTATTCTAGAATACATATCCATGGTTGTCTCTTTTACAGCTTATCATTGCATCGCTTCGTCCATTATATAATTTTAGCGAGTCATTCATTCGGTGAGTATGATCTAATAGTCTGATGTTTTCTATACACTCTTCAAAATATTGGCAATACTATCTGAAAACATTCTTTGCACAAAAATGGATACGTTAAGTTGAATGCTGTAGATAACAAACAGAAGATGGCAAGCAGAATTGAGCATGTCCTATGGCATGATTATATATACTACCACCTCACTGCAAGTACAGAAACGGTGAACTATAAAAACTGGAAAACATTTAATATGCAACCAGGTGAGTTCTAACAAGCCATTATTACTTGTTTGTTTGTTTGTTGATTCACTTATTTATTTATCCATTTGATCTGAAAGAGAAAAAGCCCGTGCCAATAGAGGAAATGAGAAGAGACAAGAATCACTACCTTATTACCTATGTTTAAGGAAACAATAGCAGGGCAGGCTGGCGGGTGCAATGTTGAGAGTAGTAGCAATTACCAAGGGAGTGAGACTGAAATGAGTAGGTCCATGAAGAGCTTGATGTAATCTTTACTGTCATTGATATCAAACAACATAAAAGGACTCTGAGGTAAAGTGATTTGTTAATCTATAATGAGTCCTTTTGACTGTTGTGTGTGTAACCTTGATAACCTTGGCAACGTAGTTTCATTGCAGTAGTAAAAGAGAAAAATATGAGTGGAATATATTCCAGATGTACTTGGTGGATGAGAACTAGTACTGAGTGGTAAGTGCTCCCTGCTTCGAAAATGGGATCCTCTAAGCCTGCCTTTTACACAATCTCCAGAATAAACTTTTAAAAGTAAGAAAACATCTTGCCACAACGATGAATGTTTTTTCAAATGGCATCTGGCAGTTTTTGCATTACTAATACCACTTGGATGAGCTCTGCCCATCTACATCTGTACCATGAGAACTTTGTGGTGTCTTAGCTACACTGACAAGCCTTTTTGATGACTGTCACTACCATGCTTCTGCCCCTTACATTGCTGTCTGTTCTGTTTCCTCCCAGGTAAAGCCACAGGAGACACATCACCTAGTTTCAGCTGAAATGTGTGTTGATTTACTGTTTATTGTCTGGCCATTGGCTGAATAACAAATTCCTAGGGCACATGAAATCCTTTTGCTTTTCAAAATATTTTAAATACCTAGATTACTATTGGGAAAATGTAGATGATTCATGACAACTTGAAGTCTCTTGTGAGATAGAATAATAGTGTAACTACTACAACTAATTAATGTATAAACAGTAGAGGATATTTATCAAAAACAAGTTAAGTTTTGATTCATCAGATAACCATTTTAGAAGTAATTATAAACATGAATGAATATATTGGCACAACTAATACCATTCTATGTTTTTTTATGAATTTATAAATTTCAGTTGAATATTATCTTAGTTAAAGGATCCATTACTGTGATAAATCACCACAACAAAATATAACGTGGGAAGAAATTGTCTTATTTCAGTTTATAGTTCCATATCATAATCACTGTGGGTAATCATGGCAAAAACTGAGGTCAGGAACCATGAAGTAGTTTTTATTGGCTTCATCCTTTGGGCTTTTCTCTGTTTGCTTTCTTATAGACACCAAACCAACTCCAGAAGAGCTGGCAGCATCCACAATAGGCTAGACCCTACCATGTCAGTTACTAATAAAGAAAATGCAAACACTATTGCTAATGCCAAGAAGCATTTGCTGACAAGAGCCTAGTATACCTGTCCCCTGAGTGTCTCTGCCAGAGCCTAACCAATATAGATGTGGATGCTCGCAGCGAACCATCACACTGAGCACCTGGACCCCAATGAGGGAGTTAGGGGAAGAACTGAAGGAGCAGAAAAGGTTTGCGATCCCATAGGAAGAACAACAATATCAACCAACCAGATTCCCCCAGAGCTCCCAGGGACTAAACCACCAACCACATGGAAGGACCCATGGCTCCAGCTGCATATGTAGCAGAAGATTGCCTTATGTGGAGTTGGTCCTGTGGAGGCTCAATGACCCAGGGTAGGGGCATTCCTACCCTGGGGACAATGAAGGGGGAGTAAGTGGGTGGGTGGGTCGGGGAGAGGGGGATAGGACAGGAGGTTTGCAGAGGCAAAACTGGGAAGGGCGATAACATTTGAAATGTAAATAAATAAAATAACCAATTTTTTTTTAAAAAAAGAAAATGTACCATCAGTTTGACCACTGGCCAACCTCATGGGGATATTTTCTCAATTGAGGTCCTCTCTTCTCAAATGACTCTAGTTTGTATCCAGTTGGCACAAAACTAGATAGCACTAATAATTCATAAGAAATTAAGTGCAAAAGAGGAGGGGATGGGGTGAAGAACTCCTGAAAGGGGGAGCAGGAAGGGAGCAACATTTCGAACGTAAATAAAATAATTAAATAAAAATTGCATTAAAAAGAAATTAAATGCAATAAAAAAACTTTGTTCAGGTTTTGGTTGGTATGTATCAACAGTTTCTGATTTATCAAACAGTCTCTATGATTTCAAACTTGTATCAGTAGTAGATGAGGAGCCCTATCTGCTGGATACTTGTCAAAACTCTGGATACTCTCGGACTGACTCCCTTGTTCTGGTTGTAGCTAGTTAAATCTCAACTTGGAGTTTAACTTTTGAACCATGCTTCCTGACTGTTGCACAGATTTCTTATATGTATTTTCATTGTGTTTAGACTATTATTTTGAGATGTGCCCAGCTAAGTTTTTCTCACTTTTCAATTGTGTTGTTTTGTTTCTAATCAATGAAGGCATTCTTGACATTTCTTCATTAGCCTAGCCTTTAATGGCTGAACTATGTCCTCAGCTTAGTGTAGAGGTAGTCTTAATAAATCATGCTTGTAAGTCTTGAGTCAGAAATACAGATTTCTAATATCTTCCTTCACTTTGTCCCAACAATATAATGTCTAGTGTTGTCACATTTTCATACATTTATTTTTGACAGGATCAATTACTTATCAATTCTTTATGCTTTGTGAAAATAATATTCTGAAAAATATAAGCCAGGAATTTTGCAGAATGTGCTTGTTTTTTATTTTGATGTTGTATATGATTAAATTGGGATTAAATATATTTTAGTAATGTTACTTAATGTAACATTTGTTTACTTAACATATATCAGGAGACAAATTGTTGATTTGTATTATGACTCTTAATGTCAACTTTGATCATTTATTATGATGTGGATAGTTGTCAGGTCTTATTATTATTAAGCTGTAATTTTTACCCTTTATTTAATTCTCTCTGTCTCTCTCTCTGTCTGTCTCTCTCTCTGTCTGTCTGTCTCTCTGTGTCTCTCTCTGTGTCTCTCTCTGTGTCTCTCTCTGTCTCTCTGTCTCTCTCTCTCTCTTTGTGTGCCTGTGTGTGCGTGTGTGTGTGTGTGTGTGTGTGTGTGTTTACCAGAAGAGAGCATCAGATCCCCTGGAACAGAAATTATAGACAATTTCCTAGAGATCTACCCAGGGTTCTGTGCAAGAGCAGTTAGCGCTCTTGACTTCTGATGATCCCTAGTCATTATACTTGATTAATAATAAGACATTTATAAAGGGATATCTAGACTATGTAAACATGCTATTATTATTAATTCAGGATATTATTATTCAGCCTTTATTAGGACAATTGTTTAATAGTTGATTTCTCCTCCTCTTCCTCCTCCTTCTCTTCTTCCTCGTTTTAAGGTCTAATCAAATAATGAATGAATTTCTAATATCATCATTCCAAACTTGAAAACATCAGGTATTTATATGATTTTCTTATGCACAAGTCACGTTAATCTTCCAGGTGTCATTCTGATTTAGTATATAGTCTGTACACTAGGTTCACTATATGTCTATGTTTTCAAAAGAGATTTCAGAATTTCTATTCATATAATTTTTATTTGACTTCTCATTATAATGAATACTCTTATGTTCACATATACAGTCATAATTTCTGTACATATCTTAATTTAAAATATTTTCTATTGTTTTCAATATTCTTCGTACATAAAGTAATGACTTGCACTCTTCCTTCACTCAGAATTTCATGTAAATATTAGAGCTGTCTTTTGTTTTATTCTGCTTTCCTTGGAACCTTAACTCTGCATGTGTGTTATGGCTGCAGAGCTTGGAGCTTTGTGGGAGTCCTACAGGTGGAAGTAGGGTCTACCTATGACTCTTTTGCAGGATTTTGCGGCTGAGCCCTTTACCTTCTATTGGGTCGCCTCATCCAGCCTTAATATGAAAAGAGGTGCCCAATCTTGTAAATACTTTAGACAGGTTTGGACGTGTGATTGGTCCCTAAATGGCGTGCATTTTTCTGAAGGGAAACAGAGGAAGAGTAGATTGGATGAGAGAAAAGATGGATAGGAGGGACTGGCATGAGAAGGGGGAAGGCATGTAATATATGAGAGAATAAATTAAAAAAATACTTTGTCTTAGGTCTGCTAAAACCTTTAGGAGTAAAGTGTGCGGTGCATAAGAACAAGAACATCTCTGAGCCAAGACATTCACTAGTGTAGCAACAGAGGGCATGCCAGTAGTTAGATATGTTGTCATATGATGCTTGTAAGTTTCTGATATTTATGTCATATTTCTTACTAATATAAAATTAACTTCATTTAAAAAGGTTAAAAATGTTTTAGAGGCATTTTTTTTGAGGATTTGAATTCTTTTATAAAACAATGAGCACTTACAAAAACCTTAAACACCAACTATTTGCTTCAGTCATAGCACTAAGTATTAATTATTATATATAATAAGTAAATATAAATAATAAGCCTTTCAGTATAAAGAACTGTGTATATGCAATAAAAGTATATTTTAGATTCTGCACATAAGAGCCAAAGTTATATTGTCTCTGTTTTCATAAATTAAAATAAACGAATTTGCTTCATCTTGGAAAGTAGAGGTGTAAGACAATTACATATTCAATATTTTTATTTCCTTTCAAAGGAATGTTAAGTACATTTAAAAAATTCATTGGACTTCTACAGGATAAAATCTTACTTAGCAAGAGCAAAACCAAAAATCAGAGCTAGTATATATGTTTGACCTTCAAAATTTTCTTCTTTTCTATGTTTCAAATAAACACCATAAAGTATGAAAGGCTAACAACATTTTCTTCTTTCTATATTTCAAATAAATACTGTGAAGTATTAAAATCCAACAGTCCTTATACTGGAGAATTTTAAAATCTCAGGAATGGGCAGAAACTTTTATTAATATGCATAAATTGCTTGAGGCTCCTTGGGTACTAAAGATTGATTTTAAAAACTAGAATGCTCTTCTAATTACTGAGGGCAACTCGGTGACTATTTTGAAGGCCTTTGAATGTAAGCCAGTGTAAACGAAAGTCTAGGAAGGCAGCGCTGCAAGAAACAAGAAGAAATACCCTGAGACTTTCTAATTGCTCTGTAGGCATGGGCGGGGATAGAATAAAGCAACAAGCAAATGTAGTTGAGCCAATGTATACAATTACATAGGTAGTGAGTGAAATGCAGCAACTGTGAATGATGACAGATTGGCTGCTGCCTGAAGGACCACACACACACACACACACACACACACACACACACACACACAGAGCAATGAACTTTTAAAAGGCTTTGCTACTCCAGCTGGGCTTGAAGAACAACTGTCTATCTGTCCCAACATGTCTCCATTTACCTCCATAAACCTGAACTGTCTTGCCTGCAAAGTAGTTGATCTTTGGTAATTTGGTAGCTGTGCAAGCCCATTGTGTAGAATCACTGGGTGACCAGTGACAGCTGAAAAAAGCATTAGGACTTATAAAGACAGTGAATCTGTTATTAGCTGTCTGAATTACAGTGACCAGATCCAGATTAATGCAATCTGGAGAATGTTTGAATTTTTAAGGCAGCCCACCTGTACAAAACAGACATTCTGAAAAGCATACATACCAATTTACTCTATAAAAGTAAATTTTCTTTCAAATACATTCTTTCAGTGGTTCACATTTTCATGAAAGAGCTTGATAGGCTTCAATTCACTTTAATAAGGTTAATGCAAGTTCAGAATTCCTAATCCAAATCCCTGGAGGAAAATGCCTTTTAGTTTTAAGCTTTGCATATTTTAGAAAGTTAATCCTGTGCAAATGCCATGTATGTAAGTTATACCATGGGGTCTGAGGTAGCACCCCATAATCAAATACATTAATATTTATGCAGGGAATTGTAAGATCATTCACTGGAATGGAAGAAATGAAGACGAAGACTAGCTTAATGTCAACTCAGAATAAATTTCATTGGCATAAATTACCCATAATTTATTGCAACATTTATGACCCAAAAAGCCTTTAGATATTGGAATTGCATAAGTATAATGGTACAGGATCACCAAAGGGAGTATGAAGTTCCTTCACTTCCCACTTACAACTCAACAGAAAAGTAATATGATGTCAAAAACATTAGAAGGCTTCCATGCCAAAAAGAGCATTCTCATGTCTAGTGATAACAGAGATGGTTTAAAAGCAGCATTTGGGGTGAAGATATAAGATAGATTTAAATTACTTCAGTGTTCAGTTACCTAACAGAAGATTATTTTATAATGTTTATTGTTTCCAGAAAATATAATGGGTTTAGACATAATGATAAGTACAGGAAACTGTCTAAGGCATGGATTATACCACATTGGGGGAATACTCCACTCTAATTTCTACTTCTCAAGTCTCTATCATGGCATTTGCATTTTGTCCCATCTGTTATGAAGACTCACAGAGAGAGAAGATGAACGCATAATCAGATCTAGATTTCATACAAATCCCCAGCATCATTGTCGACAAGCAAAATAAAAAATAAAACATTGTCAGTTGAGGGACAGAAGTTATTATAAACAATAGGGTACATTTGAAGCATCCATAAAGTAGAACCATCAAGACTTATGATTGTTTGGATGGATAGCACAATAGTTAATACAAGAGAAATTTCCTAGTTACTCTCATTGGAAAATCATGTCTTTCACAGAATCAGAAAACAAAAAGAAGACTAAATTGTATTGTGTATGTTTGCATAAAGAACAGAAGCACAGTTGATAATGAACACAATATTGAGCATATTAACTTTGAGATTACTATGTGACCAAATACAAATATACATGAACACATTAGCTACAATACTTGAAGCAGCAAAACATATTTGTGAGTTAGTGATGTATGTTGGCATTTGGTCTATTGCTATGCATTGTAATGCTGAATACTGACCCTGGTTTCTTCGGGGATGAGAGAATCCTCAAGTAAACCAAGTGATGGAAATGCTCTTTTTTAAAATTTATTTTCTTATTGGATATCTTTTATTTACATTTCAAATATTATTCCTTTTCCTGGTTTCCTGTCCATAAGCCCCTTAGCCTCCCCCTTCTTCTCTAAGGGTGTTCCCTCTCCCCAACTATACCCTTCCTGCCTCCCTGTGCTGTGCTCCTGTGGGGAGTCTAGCCTTGGAAGGGGACCAAAGGCTTCTCCTCCCATTGGTGCCCAAAAAGGCCATTTTTTTGCAACATATGCAGCTGGAGCCATGGGACTGTCCATGTGTACTCTTTGGGTAGTGGTTTAGTCTCTGTGAGCTCTGGTTCATTGGTATTGTTGTTCTTATGGATTGTAAACCCCTTCAGTTCCTTCAATTCATTCTCTAACTCCTCCAATGGGGACCCCATTCTCAGTTGAATGGTTTGCTACTAGCATTCGCCTCTGTATTTGTCATGCTCTCACTGAGCCTCTTAGAAGACAGCTCTATCAGGCTCCTTGTCAGCACGCACTTCTTGGCATCAGCAATATTGTCTGGGTTTGGTGGCTGTATATTTATGGGCTGGATCCCCAGATGGGGCAGGCTCTGAATGGCCTTTCCTTCAGTCTGTACTCCGAACTTTGTCTCCATATCTCCTCCTATGAGTATTTTTGTTCTACCTTTTAAGAAGTACTGAAGCTCTTAATTTAAAACTATTGTTTGAATAAAGGTGCCAAAAGCCTATAGGTGGGTAGAAGAGAGGTCAGTGGGGTTTTGGTTCCATGTCTTGGGATTTGAGGAGGACCATGTGGGAGAAGAGAAAGGTGGAGAGAAGAGAAAATGCCACGTGGTAGGTGAATCATGAAAACCTGTCCATGAGGGCTGGCCAGTTGGAGTTAAGAGCAGCCCAGATGGAACATGGCAAGTTATAACTCAGAGTTGTTGATAAGGACATAGACACTAATAGCTTAGGGGGTAGATTTCTGCCTAGCTCTAGTGCTTTAAAGGTTTATCATAAGTATAAAGGTTTTGTGTCTTTTATCTTGGAACTGAATGATCTAAGGCAGAGTAGAAAGGCCCAATAAGATCAATTATTAATACTACAGATGTAAATGTTGTCAAGAGTATGAAGATGTTAAACACAGCAAAGGAAGGAAGTGAATAAGAAGCAAAGCATACAAGGAAGAAAGAGACTTGGTTTTCAGAGAAAAAATAAAATACGCACAGAGCCTGGGTACCAATGTGAGATTGTCTTGTCTTTAAAATATGAGATAGTAAAAGGTTATTAAGTATTAGGAGAAAGATAAATGATAACTCTCAACTGGGTTTCACACAAGTAGGTTACTCATGACAATTGTGCTGAAGTTTCCTGGCATTATGTGGTAGAAGGATGATTGCAGGTTACTACAGAAGGAATGTCTACTGTGTGGACAAGAAGACAGAGTAGTAACTGTTTCCTCAAAGAACAGCAAACAGACAAAAGTTTGTTTTATTAAAGAACCAACAGGGAAAGATTAAAACTATAGGCAAATTGAAAACTGTAGAGTGCTCCTCTGAGATGTAAAGAAAGAATCTCGTAATTAGGGAGAAAAAAATGGCATGAAATGGAGGGCAAAGAGGAGTCTCATACCACTTAAGCAAAAGAGAAATAAAAGAGATGTGCACTGATTTTAGACAAGTTCTGGGTTTTGTTATTGGTTTTGTTTGTTTTGTTTTTAGGTTGCAATGTCTTCATAGCTTATGGCTTTTTACAAATAAAATAACTAGATGAGATAAAACAGGTGTGTGAGGTTTGAAGGGCAGAAGAAGTGGCCACGTAGCCATAGAATATAGGAGCTGGAGACCTGGGGAAACTGAGGGAAATTTCAGTTGTGTGTTTTCAATAGAGAAGCAAGATGGATTTATAAATGAATGTAATCATTCGGCAACAATTATATTTGGGCAATCACCTGTATAATTTGCTCATTCCATACTCTCATAAAGGATATTTCTAAAAATATTTTGCCAGATTTTTCATTTCATGTCATTACGGTAGATCTACAGTCTGAAGGATTTTACCCAGTGGTACCATAGGGTATAGATATAGATGATTGGTATGTAAATGGGGAAATGTAGACAATGCCTAGATATATATACCTGAAAAACACAAATAAGGAAGGTTCATACTGAAAAAAAAATATATTATACATACCAAAATTTCAAAAACTGATATGAAGTACAATATTGAAGACAATAGAAACATGACTTGTCTAAGACATTAAGTAAGACCACATTGAATTAAACCATCCTCTAGCAAACCAGTAGACAAGAAGAATGATCTAGATAGGGTATTATACTTGGTATATATGGCATTTATTTATTAACCTCTTTAAAAATATAAATTTTGCTATGAGTTATATGTTTTTACATTGACGGAAAAACAGTTGTAAATGTTTTAGCAGAATGCAAACCTAAAGTAAATTCAATGATTAATGAACAACCTTCTGATCAAAGGTGTAGATTATATAGTTGTGTTGGTTTATTAATGCTAGAAGTATGGATTAGAGGATTCATGTCAATCTGAATTTGGGTTTTCTCTCCTTTTCTAATTTACGAGAAATCACAAATATTGTTTCCTACTTCTATAAATTATTTTGCCAAGTTTCCTGCACTTGTGAAAAGTCACAAGGGCCACCAATACATCTTTAGTGCCAGGGGTGTGAACATTTTAATCCTCTTTACACTCTAAGTGAGAAAAGGACAGTATAATTATAAAACTTTTATTTAATTAAAAACAAAAGGCAAAAGAATTAAAACAAGTGAAGAACCCTGAAGCTGCATTTTTAACTATATAAAGAGAGCAAAAGGGAGGCTCACAAGATATGAAATCACTGTTCCCCAAGACTTACCTGCTGAGAGTCATTTAGTTTTGGTCCTATTCTCCACATAATGACTATCGTTTGCCGTGATGATACTGTGCTTGTCTATATGTGAACTCATTTAGTCGACTGTGCTCAGACTTATGTTGCTTTCTAGGAAACCAGAAGGCACCATCCAAAGAGTGCTTACAGAACTCTACAGCCTCTAAAGAAAATGAGAAAAGTAGGTATGTGGAGTAGAAGATAGCAAAGAGAAAATTGTACCATTAGTGAACATCACTAAAGAAAACCAGACCATGGGTAGATTGTAGCATTTCTTACTGTCTGGGGAAAACGGGTGCCTCAGCTTCAAGATACCATCATACACTGAATTCTCTTTATCTTTGGTTCAAAAAGAAACTTAAGGGATATAAAGAAAGGATTCAATTTGTAAATGTGCTTACTCCTTCCCCGGCAGTAGGAAGAACATCAGGGACACTACTTCAGACAGTGAAGCATTCAGACTTCCTTGTGTTTCTCTGTGTTCTCTGGAAGTGAATGGAACATATAGAAGCTTAGATGGATGATTAGTCTTAGACATTAACATTTTTTATAGCCTGTGTAGCTTGTAAGTATCATAGTACCATGGCAACTATCATTGCATTGATCCTAGCATCTGCCATTATATTTTTTTACTGATAAGGGTATAAAAATGTCTGCTGCCACCTGAAGCCATGGTGATAGTCAGGCCTGCCCTACAACCTGAAGCCATGTTGATATCTGTGGGCCCTGCTGAGGACCATATTGATATGACCAGCCTGTGCTAACATCTACAGCACATGGGGTATGGGAAGCCTCCAAGAGTCTTGTATGGGTCAGTGGACCTACTGTAACTAGGGGTCTTGTTCATAGCCTGTACTGTTACCAGAAACCATGTGGAAGCCCGTCACCTATGCTCTTACTGACTGGAAACTATTTTTCTGGTGATATCTCCTACTGTAGATACGTGGTTGAGAAAGAGTGACATGGATGGCTTCTGTAACAACCCTACCCCACTAATTCCCACTCCCCCCAAAATGTAACAGCCTAAACAGGAAGCCATTGAAGAGAACTCTTAAAATGTTTGATAAGGATGCTGAAGTTAGCTCTCCACAATTCATAGCTTCTGAAAGGGGGTGTAGGAAGTGAAGGACTCAGCTCTATTCTAAGGGCAAGCCAGTGAGAGTTTGACCATTCTCCAGTAAGTATATAGATAACAGAAATTACACTTGTTCAACTTGTTTTTGTTTTAATTTATTTTTTTTAATATGTTGGGGTAGCAGGTCACAAGAGTAGGGGCAGACATGGAAGGACTGGGAAGTGGATGTGACCAGGGTACATGATATGGAAATGCCAAAAGAATCACTAAAAAATATAATGGAAAAAATAAGAAGTCTGATTGCTTGGAATAAACTTGTCATAATCCTAGTCTTGCTGTGAGCCCTCCAACCCATGCCTGCTTAAGATGCATTTCTCATTGGCTACCCAGGTCACCCTGGCTCTGTTGCTCACGCAAAATCATTGTCTTTCTTTGAAATACATTTAATTTTTTATCAATGAAATGTGTAACAAATAAGTGCCGTTAAGAGCAGAGAATCATATTGTTCTGCAAATATTCTTCCTGACATGCCAAAATTCATTTAAAATACTTCTACTAAATGAAATTGATGTAAGAATTTGTCATCCATTTTTTTCACAAATTCTTATGTTTGAAAGGAATTAATTCTATCTAATTAGAATTAAATTTAGTTAAGAAAAGGGGCTAAACAATAAATTGACTTGCACGTAGTCATTTTAACTTTTAAGTGATATTTAGAGATTCAAATAAAGATTATGTTCAACTGACACGGACATTTTATGGCTTACACTACTCAGTCTATTCACACTTTTCAAAGCATAGCTGGAAATATGCATTCAGTCTCCACCATGTGTACACCCAAATTTTGATGGCATAGAAACCATGCAAAACAAAAACTTAGCCTTGAATTGACTGACCAAAAATGCTGCCCCTCAGAATAGGTTAGTGTTTGTAGCGTGCATGTGTAGTGTACATGTTCTTCGAAAAACCAAAATCGAGGTGACAATACCAGTGGACAGTGCAGAGTAGATGAAGAAGATCTTAAAGGGACCCACTGTAAATGGAATTATATATTTTGCTAGTTCATCTAAAAGACAAACAAACCAGGTATTTTATTTACAAGCTATAAGCTTAAGTTGGGCAGGATTTAGAGCTGTCCCAGGCATATGTCCCTTGTCACTTGCTGTTTCTCCTGGCCCTGTGCTCATGGTCCATCTCCTCTCACCACGCCTTCCTCCTCTTTCCCTTGTCTCCTGTTCTCTATCTGCAACCCCAGCCAGGTAATTGAAAACCTACCTACTTCTATCTATTGACCAATCACAGGTTTTAGCCTTTTATTGATCAATTAACTTGGGGAGCAACAAAACCTGGTGTACATGAGAATTTCCTTGTTAGGGCAACCAGATCTTGGGGGTTGGTATTTACTTTTGAACACATAGCAGCACCAAACCAATTCCCTGCAATCCATGATGGCTATTGGTGAGTTCCAAAAGAGGAGAAAGAATTAGTATTACTCAGGGATAAGCCTCCAATCGTTTTTCCAATACCAAGTGGTCATCCCTAAAAAAGTGTGTATGTATACAGTCATATATACACATAATATATGTATATTATATATATGTATATGTGTTTATATATACATATATATATATGAAAGGCATTATACACACACACACACACACACACAAACACACACAATAGAGAGAGACAGTAATAGTAATAAACCAAGATTTTGAGAAGTGGTAAGGAGAAAGTTATGGGGGGAGGTGGAAGAAGGAAAGAGTGTAGAAAACTAGTGTAAATCTAGTACTCATGATTTCTCAAGAAATAATTAAATTTTAAAAATCAATATTAAAAGAAATTAGAGTATACTTCAGTATAGAAGGAGGGAGGTGAAACTATGGTCAAGATGTAAACAAATAAAATTAACACTATAAAATAAAGCAAAATAAACACCACTGGTCTTAGAAATTAATTTTAGAAACATTATCAATTAACTCTCACTCCACTAATTTTTCTTATATTTTAAATTTGTCTCTTAATTCTTTTTTGTTGCTCATTTTGCTGTATTTTTTAACTTTTTTATTAATCCTTTTGTGAATTTCACATCATGCATCCCATTCCTACGCATCTCCTTCTTCCCACATATCAGCACTTTGCCCTTGCAACTCCCCCCCCGAAAATAAAAACTACACAAATAAATAATAAAAAAAACCCAAAGCATAGAAAATACCTCATGGTGGAAGCCATAGGATGTCACAGTGTGTGCCACAGTATATCCCTGTCCATACATCTTTACTTGCAAATATTCTGGTTTGAGGGCTTTGACTTCTGTGACAACATCAATACTGGATCCTTGCCTGGAGTCCTCCCAGTTATCCTGTTGTTTCCCTACATCATAGAGATCCTGTAACTTTGGGTCAGCAGAACCATCGCTTTCTTTCTTTGTTTTCTTTTCTTTTTTTCTTTTTTCTTTTTACCTTTTCTATTTTATTGGATATTTAAAATTTATGTTACAAATGTTATCCCCTTTCCCGGTTTCCCATCCATAAACCCCTATCCCATCCACTCTTCTTCTATGAGGGTGTTCCCCCACCCAACCACCTACCCCTTCCCACCTCCCCACCCTGTCATTCCCCTACACTAGGATCCTCAATTCTGAGTCTGCATTCCTCTCCATGATGTGCTGCCTGCATTTGATTTGATTTGATATTTATGTGTCTTAGACAACTAACAGCCTTGGCCACTGAGTCAGGCATCAAACTAGGATGAACAAAGGACTGCTTTCTGCTCCACTCCTGACTGATATAAGAACCACACCACCAATAAGGAATCTCTTTGTCTATTACTAGGGGGAACTTTTAATTTCTTTAAAAATATTTTCCAGCCTGTATAACTACACAAGTATAGTGGCATAGGATGTTTTCATCTCTAAAATGGACAGTAGTATTTACATTGCTTGTCTTTAAGAGTTATAACAATGAAGTGAAACTGTAGTCGAGGAGAGTGGAAGCAAAGTGCACTAATAAATGGATGTGGTCATTCTGCACCAATCATCTTTGGGCAATCACCTGAATAATCTGCACCGATCCATATTCTCATAAAGGATATTTCAAAAAATGGTTTTGCCGGATTTTCTTTGCATGTCAAGAGCAGTTCCTTTCATGTGTGCTACACATTTCTAAAGTACTGAAAATAATTAAGTATACTTAATATCCTAACAAGCCATACCACTTGTATAGTAATTGAAATGACTTTTCATTGCTCTGTTTGTCCTTGACACCTGTGTGCTACTGTATACCAAGCTTCGTCCACTCAACTAAGCTACATTTTGCAGATTCCATAAAGTCTCTGGACATTTGACTGAGGCATGGCGTTTGTGGGGCAAATGTCAGTATTCCTCATGGTGTGTGGGCTCCTAATGAGATGTGTCAGTTTTGGATGGTTAATATGGTATCTTTGCTCATAGTAGTTTTAACTCATATCCAAAATCAATGTCCTCTGTAGTTCTCTAGGGAATTATATAAAAAGTTTGCATTAATCAAGAAAAAACCTTACTCAACACAGACTAGATTGGGCATTGAATGGTTGTCATTAATATTCACTGGGAATCAACACTTGTTATCTACCACAGAGAAAGGCAGAAAGGAAGAGAAGCTAAGTTGTTGAGTTAAAAACTACAGATTACATCCAAAAAATCAGGTTAGCTAACTCATACCGAAAATACTAACAACTGTTCTGCACTACTGTTCTCTAACCTTGAATAAATGAGAATCTTAGACTTTGTTTTCAAAATCCTATCAGGGAAGTCTTTTTCAGTAGTTTTTATCGCTGGAAAACAAACTGTTTGTTAAACTCTGAAAGCCTCTCTTTAAAAATTCACTCTCCAAATATGACACTCTGAGAGGTGGCACTCGTGGCTTCCAGAAAGCAATGTTATTTAGGAAATGTACTAAAATGGACGTGTTTCTTTCATTAGAATGTGCAAGGGGAATAAAAAGAGACGCTGTTTGAAAAGTTATATGCGGCATGATTGGGACAGCTGTTGTCTGAGCACATCACGAGGAAAGGGGGAATATAAATGTTCTCTTTCTTATGAAAAGAAACAATTTACAACATAGCTTAGGTACTTAATTATCGTGTTCATGTAGCTTGAAAATTTACTAGTCAAACAAATACATTACTGTTAAGATATGGAAAACAAATTTAGTATCTGCATACATATTGGTTTTCCAAAAGGAATAAATATATACATGGCTTAAAATCTGTCATTCCAATATGTATTGGATGGATTATATTACAAGGTTCTTCCATTAAATGGAAGCAAGCTGACAGCAGTTTTGAAAATAGGACATAGCTGGAAGACATGGGTTTTTCAATGCTTTTCTATTCCAGTTAGAGTTCCTGCTCTGCTAAGATGTGAGAAGAAGCGAACTCAGGTCCTGATATCATGGATCAAACCCTGTAACCAGGCATTTTCCACCATGGACCTCTGACACAGTCACCCAAGGAAATTCTTTATCTCTCAAGGTGTTTCAAATAGACATTTTGCCACAGCAACAAAAAGATATGGGTCTTATAGCCACTTATCTCTACATTTTCATTTCAATGTTGCCAAAACTGGTATTTTTGTAGTGAGCATTACCACACAGCTCTTCTAAGATTATAATCTGGTGGTGGTGGTGCACACCTTTAATCCCAGCACTCTGGAATCAGAGACAGGCAGATACAAAAGTTCGGGGTCTGTCTGGTATACAGAGTGAGTTCCAGGACCCAAATGTGGGAAGACCAGGGGAGAGAGAAGGGAAACCAACAGGAGGCAGTCTCTAGAATGTATCAGAGACCTGGGATAGGGAGAGGATCCAGGGAATCTATAGGTGCAAGTCTATCTGAGACTCATAGTAGTGGGGCATATGGATCTTGAAGTGGCCACTTCCTGTAGCCAAGCAGAACTCCTAGTGGAAAGACAAGGACAGCAGTCCACCCACTAAACCTTCTACCCAAAATGTGTCCTCCCTACAAGATTTGCAGGGACAAAGAGAATAGAGACTGGGGAAATGGCCAACCAAGGACTGCCCCAAATTTAGACTCATCCCATGGGTAAGAACCAATCCCTAACACTATTAATAATATTATTATGCTTATAAAAAGGAACCTACTATAACTGTCCTTTGAGGGGCTCCATCCAGCAGCCAATGGAAAGAGACCCACAGCCAAACATTTGAGGGAGCTCAAAGGGTCTTATGAAAGAGTTGGGAGGATAGAGGGATACAAAGAAGACAGGGACTTCCTCAGGAAGATCAAAAGAGTCACGTAATATGAACCCTTGAGGGCTCCTAGAGACTGCATCACCAATCAAAGAGTAAGCCTAGGTTCCTGCACATATGTAGCAGATGAGAAGCTTGGTCTTTATGCAAGTCCTCCAACATCGGCAGCAGGATCTCTCCCTAAATCTGTTGCCTGACTGCCTATGGATCTAGTTCCCCTAAATGGACTCCATCGAATGGCCTCAGTGTCACAGGATATCCCTAGCCCTGCAGATACCTTATGTACAGAGGTGTGATGGTAGAGTGATACCTAGAGGGAGGGTCCCCCTTCTCAGAGGAAAAGGGGGAAGAACTAGGGGTAGGTTCTGCATGAGGGGGTACTGGGGAGTGCTGGTATTGGGATGTAATGTGAATAAAAACCTAAACAAAACATAACAAAACAGAAGAAACATTAAAGGGAGCTATCTACCAAGATTGGACAAGAGCTGTGCAACTCTTCTAAGAGGAATAAAGATGTTCTAAAGAGACGATTCTGCTCCTCCGTTTGCTATCACACTACTGAAATAACGAACCACCTCCATCATCCCTACTTAAGTGTTACCTAGCAATCTCACATTCAGGTAAAGGAAAAGCCTAAGAATCTGGTGTCAGGAAAAGGGGGAGTTTGTACCCATAGAATAATAGATTGACAACTTGCCAGTCCATTTTGCAAGCGGGACTAGAACCCAGGCATTGAAGACAGACAGGACCACTCACCATCTTGACCACGACTCTATAAGTACCCATAATTCCTGCAGTGCATTTAAATCTAATATTCATTACGGTCCCATACATTGATTAGGGATATCACTGGACCTTTGACTCTTCTTTCAAATGTGACCTTATTAAAAAACATTTTTTGCTTTTCTAAAAAAATAAAGAAAAAATGTTATAAGTAATATAATTTTTAGTACATTTCCCTAAAATACATAAATGCTGGCAGTACTTATGTATGTGTTGCTGTTCATTTTCTTTGTTAATTTTCAGTATACAATTACAAGTAAAACTGCGCTTACATGCTATATTGTATTTTTATTAGATGTTACTTTTTGGTCAAGGTTGTACTTTAGGGTGATCAAAATAGGTTTATTTTAATGAAGGCTTATATAAACATTATTGCCAATATAAAAAGTAGCAACTATATTCATATGTACATAAATGGAACCCTAAAATACAGAAAGTATTAATTTTAGCAATATGAACATTACTGAGGAAGATCAGAATATTTTAAATTTAATATAACTCTATATAACCTTAAAACGTGAAGGCATATCAATTTAAATTCATTTCCTTTAAATACTAATGTCAGTGTATATACTTTTCCAATTGTACTTAAAAGATCTAAAATTTGCATTTGGTCTCATCTTTAATTTGGCCAACTCCTTAAAATTCAGAAAGAAAAAAGAATGCCCAAGATCCATGATGCCCAAGATCTCTTAATTGTGTGGATCAAAACACATTCCTAGAAAGGCACCAATGTATTTACGTATCTGCTCTTTTACTCTGTGCTTCTTTTCGCCATGCACAGGTAAAGACTGGAAGATAAAGATGTTAATTATGAATGTTGTTTACCCTTTAAGAGACAGCAGTCTGGCAAGGTGGCTCAACAGGTAAATGTGCTGGAGGGCAAAGTTGACTAATGTTAGATCCCTGCTCCCTACATTGTGGAAGTAGAATATTAGGTTCTCAAGAGTTGTTCCCTAACTCCACATGGATGCAGTTGTTCATGTGAGCATGCATGGGGGTAAACACACACACACACACACACACACACACACACACACACACACACACACATCACTCTATACAATAAATGCAAAATAAACGGAAATAAAACATAATTTTGTAAGTCCTTATTTTCCATCAAATACATATAAACCTAATAGATGGAAAAAGACATTCACTTCATATAATTTTGAGAATTTTAAGAAAATAATGATAATACAGCAACAAGAAGCATTTTTGTTGAAATTATATTGTGTGTTATCCTTTTAATTGCCCAGATAATTTAAAATCTTCATTTCAAGGCCCTCAATGAAAATAAAATCCCTGGACAGAAATTAAAAAAATATATATGAGCAAAAGACTAAAAAAAAAACTAATCTACATAGAAAGAAGCATGACCTGATTGAGTAAATAAAGCAAGATGTTTACTAAACACAGGTGACTTTTCTACAAGATAAACACATATGTATGGTATGAATGAACGGACTAATGCTGAAAACCACCCATTCTCCAAAGTGCTGAGCGTCTCCAAAGAGGAACTCAGTCAGTCCTGATGGGAGTTCTCTCTGCTCTAGCATCGTGAGCACCTACAACGCAGGCCTTTCAGGTTGAAGTAATAGATTCTGTCACTTAAAGACACTCCCTGTCATCACAGTAGCGTGGTCATCACTGCCCACTCTCCTCTCATGGAAGACATTCAATATTAATAGGTCGCAGAAAGCCTGAGGTCATTCATTCAGCATCACCATCCTCACATGTTTTCTTCAGACTAAGGAATACATTTCTCATGAAGCCATGATCTTGCACAGGACCAAAACGTGTGTCCTATGTGCATTCAAATCATGTAGGTATTTGGTTTCCCACAGCTCTGAGGCAGTAGCACCATCTTTTTAATGCAGAAGATTTCCATTTTTTTAGTACTCATAGTTCTTCTGCTAAATCATTGTAAGAAATCTTGGTTTGGTTTCTCACACTTCAGCAGGTTATTAGCCGCAATATTTGAAATAACTCTGAGGTCTTAAGAGTATGATTCAGTTTATCATAAATGCCTCCCTACATTAACATCACTACAAGTAATTCAGGACAAAAACTGAAGATGAAGAATTGGTTGTGAAAGTCACACTTCTCAGCAAATTTTAGCTCAGCTTCTTAATCCTAATATAAAATAAACAATAAAAGCTCCAAGCATTATATGACCATTTCAGTGCCTTTCTTTGTGGGGAGATGTCTGAAAATGTGGATAAAATCTTTCAGTCACAGTCTTATTGAAATGGCAGGCACTTGGATGACTAAGGATTCGTTCTTAGGACTCAAAGCAACTGTTCAGCGTGTACGATTGTTGTATGTAATATCAAACCTCTAGCTCAGATATTACACCATATCAAAGCTTAATGTAAAATACATAGGGCAGATGGATGGCTCAGCAGGTACAGGTTCCCCTGCGAAGCTGGGAGACCTGAGTTTTATCTCAAGAAACAGAGGTCAGAGGAACCAAGTTCCTGTTAGTTTTTGTCCTCTAACTTCAATCATGTGTTTTGGCATTGTGACCATACGTATTCACATGCATGAACCCACACAAAAATGTAAGTTTAAAGGCAATAAAAAATAAAAATAAATTAATAAATATATAGAAGAGGCAGTGGCTAAAAGCCTTTCTTCACAAGGCTGTGGTCAAACCCTGGAACCCACACAATGTTAGAGAACTCCCTCCAGAAAGCTGTCCACTGGCCACACTGTGTGCTATAGCATGTGTCCCCTCTGTACCACCTATACATTAATAATGCATTTTTAAGTTTTAAAATACTAAAATACATAAAGAGTGGAATTTTTTTTCAAAGTTATAAAACTCTAACATCTAACATTTATTTCATGATTTTATTTCATGTATAAGTCTAAGGCAAAAGATCTGAGATATAGAAATAGAACAAAAGATTTGAGATTCCTATATATTTATGTATATATCTAGTTATTTTTGAATGTCTCAATAGTTAAGATTGTGACCCTATGGTGGAAATTTAAAATTAATATTCCTGCTGTCTAAAATTATTACTGTAAAATTTGTTAGCTTCATTAGTGCCAGAAAATTAGTTGACAGTTTGTTGTTTAATAGAACCATCTAACATTTGTGAACACATTTTTTAGCAGAAATTACAAATACTGGCATTGTATAAATGTGATTTTTTGGGTTACAGCTGTGAGTAAACAGCATAAGACTGCAGGCCATTCTTTAAAAGTTTAACATCCTCCTTATCTGCCATCATGGGAGGGGAGGCCCTTGGTCCTGTGAAGGCTCGATGCCCCAGTATAGGAGAATGCTGGGGAGGTGAGGTAAGAGTAGGTGGGTGGGTGGGGAAGGACCCTCGTAGAAACAGGGGGAGGGGGATGTGATAGGGAGATTGTGGAGGATAAGGTTGTACAAGAGAAATTCAGAAGATAGGTTAAAGACATAAATTCTGAAATGAAAGCTCCTAATTATATATCCTAACATGTTAGCAAATATGTGAAAGGTGTTTTTTTTCAGAATTTTTATTTATTCATTTTTTATTTTTTCCCATCTTTATTAAATCGGGTATTTCTTATTTACATTTCAAATGTTATTCCCTTTCCCGGTTTCCATGCCAACATCTCCCTAACCCCTCCCCCTCCCATTCTATATGGATGTTCTCCTCCCAATCCTCCCCCCATTACCGCCCTCCCCACAAGAATCCCGTTCACTGGGGTCCAGCCTTGGCAGGACCAAGGACTTCCTCATCCACTGGTGCTCTTACTAGGCTATTTATTGCTACCTATGCAATTGGAGCCCAGGGTCAGTCCATGTATAGTCTTTGGGTAGTGGCTTAGTCCCTGGAAGCTCTGGTTGCTTGGCATTGTTGTTCATATGGGGTCTCAAGCCCCTTCAGGTCTTTCAGTCCTTTCTCTGATTCCTTCAATGGGGGTGCCGTTCTCAGTTCAGTGGTTTGCTGCTGGCATTCGCCTATGTATTTGCTGTATTCTGGCTATGACTCTCAGGAGAGATCTGCATCCGGTTCCTGTCGGCCTGCACTTCTTTGCTTCATCCATCTTATCTAGTTTTGTGGCTGTATATGTATGGGCTACATGTGGGGCAGGCTCTGAATGGGTGTTCCTTCTGCCTCTGTTTTAATCTTTGCCTCTCTATTCGCTGCCAAGGGTATTCTTGTTCCCCTTTTAAAGAAGGAGTGAAGCATTCGCATTTTGGTCATACTTCTTGAGTTTCATGTGTTCTGTGCATCTAGGGTAATTCGAGCATTGGGGTTAGTATGTGACAGTTTTAAAAGATTTATTAAGTGTTATTTTGTGTGCTTGAGTCCTTTTTCTGCACATGTATCTGTTCATTACATATATGTGCAGTAGCTATGGAGACCTGAAGAGGGAGTTGAATCTTCTGGAACTGGAGCTAGAGATGGTTATTAGGAGCCGCTTGGGAGACAGACCCTCTGCAAGGACAACAGTGCTCTTACTGCTGAACCACCTCCTCTGCTCCTAAACAGGAACAATTTTGCTATTTAAAAAGTAATAATTTTAAGTAAAAAGTTTATAGTTTTTAGCTGTGCAGCTCTCATCAAATGCCAAATAATAGTTTTGTTGCATCCGCTAAGTTTGTGAATTAAAAATACTTAGACTCAACTCTCAGATTATCAAGATTATAAACTAAGTTACACATACTAGGCATAGATCACGTTGGCCGCAATCTTAAAGCAGATGGCATGTGCTCTTGTAGACTTTAATACTTCCTAAAAGAAAACATTAAATCCATGTAGAATGATGGATTTTAGACAGATATGAGACAGCTTTTCTTGTATTCCTTAATACCTTAAAAGATTAAGTGTTATATCTGCTTACCATGACAGTTTCTAGAAATGTCTATAACTTGCTTTAACTCTAACAACTTAATTTAAGCAATACATGTTCCTTAAAAGTAAATATTGTTGCAGGAGTGTTTTTACAAAACATTTATTCTTCCATCATTCATAGAACCATTTCTTATATGTAAAGTAGAAATAAATCTAGCCTCATTCTCCCCATATTCTCTTTCCCAGCATGACTTCCATTGTGTTTTAATCAAGGGTGGGTAGAGAGATTCACTTCTCAAAGGAGCCAAGAACCCTGGAAAACAATTCATATATATCCTGGCCTATTCTCTGTATTTGAAATGGCTTGCATATTTTAGAGTTTACATGCATCCTTCTATGAAGTCAGATTTTTGTCCTGCCAGTTGATAATTTAATGTATCTATCAAGCAGTTTTTACTCAATCCCAGCACTGATCTCTCCTTGAGATCTTATATACTCCAAGGCTTTCATATTTCACTCAGATCTTGAAAGGCATCTATCTATGTGCCTCTAATCATCAGGGTTCCAGTTCTAAACCTGCTTGGTGATGTACTCAATATTTTCTTAGTTCAGGAAACTTCTGCTAATGCTTATGGTAACTCCTCCTTCATTTCCCTCACCATCAATTACTCTGCATGCTATAAAGGTGCCAGCAGCCCTAGTAGAAGGACCATCTTACAGCAGAGGAGGAATGATGCACTGGAAGCTCAGCCTCCCTAAGCATTTCTGTTCCCCTTTGCCTTCTCATCTTCAGAAATTCAAACATCTATCAGAATAGAAGGTGAAAACTCTGTACTTTGAGAAAAGTGGGGCACCAGGTTTGATGAAAGCAATCATACCTTCACTGTCAATTTTAGCATGAAGAGACAAATGACTAATACCAAAGGACAGAACACTCCAACAATTTCTAATTTATCATCAAACAATGTTGTTTCCCGATCTACCGATCCATGAACAAAAGATGTGTGTTCATGGCCTTGTGTGATTATTTTCTTCCCCCAAGTCCTACAGAAGTTTTGGATACTTGAAGACGGGTATAAGGCTTTGACTTCTTGGCCTGTTAATGATGAAGATTTCCTTGTAGGGAACTGTCTTCCTGTAGTCTTCCAATTTACACAATCAAAAATGTGTGTGGATTATACAGATTTGATAACAGAGTTCCTTTGCCAGTATCAGTTCTTAAATAGCACAAAGAAAAGTTTATATTTCAGAGACAAGGAACAACTTTTCGATTCTTATGCTCTGTTGTACCTTTTTGCAATTAAACTTGGTCATGAACAAATTAACAACTCTGCCATTAATCCAAATTAGTATACTCAGTTTGTTTTAAATGTTTTATCTTAACTAGGGAAAGTAAGTACGTTAAGGTACCCTCTTCTAGGTAATTGACTGACATACAACTTCGGAATTAACATACTGTCTAAATCATAAGCAGTGATGGTTGACTCAAAGAGTATTTTGGCCACAATTAAACAAATATGTACACAAGTACCTTCATAATACTGTACATTATTATAGTGTGTGGTTTTGTGTTAAAAGCAACAGTAAGCTTCTTAAACTATCTTTGTCAAAACAAGTTGTTACCTCTTTTTAACATGTTACCATAGTAATAGTTATTTTTATTTTGGTATATGTATTTAAAAGTAAAAGATAAAATCAAATAATATTTGCAATTATGTATAATTACCCTACAAATAATTATCTCAAGAAGCATAAGAACCCAAATGTTACCGATTCAGTGGATAAGATGTAAATACTTTCAACTTAGATATTTTGTGTCAAATGAATAAAATCACCCTTATAGATAAGTTAATTCATGATATTTGTTAAATTGAGATTTCATAGATTATTCCATTATCAAATGAATCACCTCGAAAAGCAATTGGGTCATCTAATCAAGAGCTGCTACTTACTGAAGTATTTATCAGTAAGCAAATCTATAAGTCTCATGTTTATACTTGTTGATAAACTCTGTAGGCAGTCAGCTTTCAAAAAATCTTTCATTTTCTTTTCTTACATGTGAGCTCAGTTACTGGCCAGAAAAAGACAGAATATATCTACACAAGAGAGCTTACAATTTAGAAAGTTCTATATGAATTTCTCTAAGACAAACTTTTCAATCATCTCCATGAAAAATTCTTAACCGTGCCAAATATTTGCTCTAGTAATTGCTACATAATGAGGACCTGTCTAAAGAAAAAATAAATTTTTATTCTCTTAGATCATCTAATCAACATCTAATGAATGAAAATTCCTCTCATTACATGATCACACATCTTCTTTTGTTCTTGAACATTCTTAGTCTCTTTTCTGCTTACTTTGTTTTAAAACAACAACTGCCTTGTCTTTCATTTAGGTCTCTTTGAGGATGCTTACATCAGTGAATTGCAACCCTCTCTCCTGAAGCTCTTGTCAGGATCACTGCTGACTTCATGTTGCTAAAGATGGGTTCTCAGCCATTTTGTCTTTACATATCCTCAGCATTTGTTGAAATTTGTTTAAATACACACACACACACACACACAGAGAGAGAGAGAGAGAGAGAGAGGGAGGGAGGGAGAGAGAGAAAGAGAGAGAGAAGAAAGAGAGAGAGAGAGAGAGAGAGAGAGAGAGAGAGAGAGAGAGAGAGAGAGAAAGGGAGGGAGAGAGAGAGAGAGAGGAGAGGGAGAGAGAGAGAGAAAGGGAGGGAGAGAGAGAGAGAGAGAGAGAGAGAGAGAGAGAGAGAGAGAGAGAGAGCGCCCTGGCCATGGTGCCTTATCAAAGCAATAGAGAAAGAACTATGGATATCAATGATCCTGCAAGAACTACAATGTCACGAGTGAGTCAGGGTCTATAGAACAAGTATCAAGTCCGAAAAGCATATTATTTTAATTCTATAAGGTTCTGACTATAAATAACTTCATCTGATTTCAGGAATATCCATGCACAGGAATCAGAGAGACTTCAAAAATTCTCACAAATCTTTAAATACAAAATCCTATGTATGTTGTGGCCTTTTGCCTGGTTCATATTTGACCTTACTGACCTATTTATATATTTTCTTCTGCAAGTTAATTGCTTCAACTGTTGGATAATAATTACTAGTATGGTAATTAATACCTGTCTGGTCTGATTTTAAAATATTGTTGAATATTTTATATCTAATTTAAATGAATGCTATAGTTTCTCTTAATTCTTTTTTTAAAACTCCTTGGTGACTTCAATTGTGTTTTAAAGCAAGTTTAAATTTTAATTTGTAGTGCTTTGATTCTTCAGCAGCAGGAAAGGTACTTGCTTCTATTGAACTATTTAGATAGATTTTTGTTAGTTATTTTACAATTTTGAAGATTTTCATAGAGTTCATAAATTTCTCTCCCTCACATTTTTCATTAAATTTCACCTCAATTTCTTTTTTTTTTTTTTTTTTTTTTATTAACTTGAGTATTTCTTATGTACATTTAGTGTTATTCCTTTCCCGGTTTCGGCAAACATCCCTTCCCTCCCCCCTTCCTTATGGGTGTTCCCTCCCCACCCTCCCCCATTGCCGCCCTCCCCGACAGTCTAGTTCACTGGGAGTTCAGTCTTAGCAGGACCCAGGGCTTCCCCTTCCACTGGTGCTCTTACTAGGATATTCATTGCTACCTATGAGGTCAGAGTCCAGGGTCAGTCCATGTATAGTCTTTAGGTAGTGGCTTAGTCCCTGGAAGCTCTGGTTGCTTAGCATTGTTGTACATATGGGGTCTCAAGCCCCTTCAAGCTCTTCGAGTTCTTTCTCTGATTCCTTCAACGGGGGTCCCGTTCTCAGTTCAGAGGTTTGCTGCTGGCATTCGCCTCTGTATTTGCTGTATTCTGGCTGTGTCTCTCAGGATCGATCTACATCCGGCCCCTGTTGGTCTGCACTTCTTTGCTTCATCCATCTTATCTAACCTTGATTAACCCTTGATTAACCTAGTAAGTAGGACTTATGTTTCAAGTTGCATTTTAATTAACTTTGCTTACTGAAGAAAATTATTAATTACCATATTTCAATCTATCATTTTTCCACTTTCTTGAAGTACTTCATTTTTTCACCAAATTAATTCAAGATTTTCAAGTTATATGATTTTAATATAAGCATAAATTTGTCATATTCTTTTATTTATTTTTCCAAGTGCATTATTTCCATCATCTATTTCAGTAATATGTTATTATTAGTATCAGTGCGTCAAATAAATGGATGGAACTAGAAAATATTGACCTGTGTGAGGTAACTCAGACCCAAAAGGACTTGCATGGTATGTAGTCACTAATAAATGGATATTTGCCAAAAAAAAAAGTACAAAAAGCTAGAATACAATCCACAGAACTCAAGCTGAAGGGCCCAAGGGAGGATGCCTCAATCCCACTTGGAGCAGGGCAGGAGACCTGGTTGGGAAAGAGGACAGGGAAAGTAAAAAGGGGGAACATGATTGCGTATTTGGGGGGAACAGGACTGAAGCCTTGGGGGCCAGCAGAAAGAATGGAAACAGGCAACCTCGGGAGGTAAGAGATGGGGAGGCCCTTTCGGATGAGAGACTCTCAGGACTCAAAGGGAAGGACCTTGGCTGAAGCGCTCCATAGTGGGGAGGGGGAATTTGTATTGTCTGTCTCCAGTAGAAAGACAGGACATCAAGTGGAGGTTTGGGGTTGCCATTCCACAGTGGAAAAACTCTGACCCAGAATTGTCTAAAAGAATAAAAATTGTCTAAAAGGGACAAAAATGGAGAAGAGCCTGAGGAAAAGGAGGTTCAGTGAAGCGGGATCCAGCTCAAGGGGAGAGCCCAAGGTCTGACACTATTATAATGCTATTGTCCACTTACGAACAGAAGCCTGACATGGCTGCCCTCTGAGAGGCCCAAGAAGCAGCTGAAAGAGTCAGATGCAGATATTTACAACCAAAAATGGACAGAAGTCATGGCCCCCTTTGGTAGACTTAAGCAAAAGCTGGAAGAAGGTGAGAAGAAGGGCGACCCCATAGGAAGACCACCAGTCTCAACCAGTAGCCTGATCCCGAGATCTCTCGACACTGAGTCACCAACCAGGTAGCTCATAGACGATGCCCCCAGCACATATACAGCAGAGGACTGTCTGGTCTAGTCTCAGTGAGAGAAGATGCACCTAACCCTCAGGAAACTTGAGGCCTCAGGGAATGGGAAGGTCTGGTAGGGTGAGGGGTGGGGGATGGGGACATCCTCTCGGATGTGGTGGAGGAGGAAGAAGTATGTGTGGGATGGACAACAGTCAGAGGGAGTGTGGACCAGGATGGGAATAAATACTGGACTGAATAAAAAAGATTGAAGAATTTTTAAGAAGTTAAAAATATTGGACCACTGTGGGGTCCTGGTAGATGGTTATTATGAAGGAAGATACAATTCCTTTACAAGATTAGGTTTCATTCATAATTTGCAACACTACTGCATTGCAACTAAAGTGTTTCAGCTTATTTTGCACAGTTTTTCAATTTGAATTTCAACTGAATTCTATTTTCCTTTCTGCTGTTTTATATTTTGCCTAAAGTTCATATAATTCTTTATGCAAAAAAATTCATTCCTTTTTTCATTAATCTAGGTTTGCTTTTAAAGAAGAGATTCTCAAATTTCAACAAGCATTTCAATTCTGTTTACTTGAAAAACTCCTTTTTCCCTTCATGTCTCTTTTTCTTCTTTTATTGAATTCAAGGACATTTAAAGCATTAGTTTACTCTAAATACTAAGAAGTTTTAATTGCTGTTATTCACAGGTAAATGCTACAGTGGTAACTATTTCATCAGACCTAATAAACTGACTTCACTAGAATTAAATGCATGGTTTTAAACGTGAAAGATGCATAGTTGATTTTCCCAATAGCAACAGATTGTATTCTCTTCATTTTTTGTATCAAACTACAAGCATAACATCTTAAAGATTCAGTTTTTTATTAGAGTCAAATAATATAAAATATTAATATAACAAATGAATAACCATACATTGAGATTAAAAAGGTAAGCAACAATAAGAAGAACTTGGGAAGACACAATTCTAGATTTCTTCAATCAAAGGGCCAACTTCATTAATAGATTAACACTGAGAACTGTTTCCTATGTAAGAAAAATGTTGGGGTGCTATAATGTTTTCTGGCTTTCCATGCAGCCCCAGATTTTGACCCATACTCTTATCAGGCTCACCACTGAACACGCAAAAGACATTTCAATTTTTCTAGGAATTGTTGCTCATGACTGTAATACCACTCCTCTCTAAGTTTGAGACTAGACTGGACTACCTGGTGAGACAGTGTCTTTCCAAATTAAGCAATTTTGGCAAGTTTCTGGTTTTTGTTTTCTTTTGTTTCAGTTAATATTTTTTATGGCTCAGAACTTTGCTAACGTCCTTAGGTCCGTTAAATTTCTCAAACTTTACAGCATCCTCCTTTTTATCAGAAAAATCTCAGAATCGTTTTGGTCTTAGATGTACATATGAAGAACCTGAAGTAGCTTCACAGCCATTTACAGGAGACATGATTATGCTTACCATTAAACCAGATGTGCCAAATAAATATCTTCAAATCTCCTTGATTTAACTCTAGCTGTTGTAGGATGGAAGTTGGCCAAAGTCATTGTATATAAACTATTTAGTTACACACATCTTTTTATTACAACCCTGCTTGTAACTATGCTATATTCATCATTAGGTATCCAGAATATAGCACAATTTATTCTTGAGTGATCTAAGTATTAAGATGAGAAATTCATGATAATTAGAAATGGGTCTTTCACACTATTTTTGAGCCGTAGATGAAATTAAAATAAAAATGTGAGCACCTAACTTTACAGAAACAGAGAGAATGGGGGTGTCGGGATAGGTGATGAATGACAAAAGAAATAGTTGTGGTAAATTACTGGTTGGAATGCTAGAAAGGATGGAAATAGCATCCTCCAAGTAGGCAACAGGGAAAGATAAAATAAAAAGTCAGTATACTAGCCAGGTTCTTGCAGTACTGATGAAGAGTCCAGAGAGTAGAATAGCTAGAATAGACTCTTGCACACAGAGTGATTGTAGACTGAAATGTCAGATAATTTCAAAGTTTCTGCTGGAATTCAGATTTCCCTGAGTCTCCTGTCTTGTACAACTAACCATCAATAAACCTTAAGCACATAGGAGGTTAATACAGAAGGACTGAAATTTGGAGAGGATTCAGTAAGACTGAATGAAGACAGTATCTAAAGCCAGACTCACAGCCTTGAGTAAAGGATTTATTTTATCATTAACATTAGCATAGTCTCGAGACAATATAGATACTATGAATTGTGATTTTTAACAAGGCTAGACATTACCAAATATGCTATAGAGAATCTATTGTGCTATGACATTCTCCTTAAGCCTCCAGAGTTCACATTAGCATTTGTTTCTTCATTGTCTCATTCTCCAATGTTTCCTGTAACCTAAAAGTTCTAGATTTTGATGAAGCTGGTTCTTGGGAAAAGCAATGGTGCTCACCAAAATGAAACTGATACTTAAAGGAGGAAAATAAAAACCATATGAAATAATATATAAATTCAGACGTATTAAAAGAAAATGGTTATAGTATGGCATTAAATTAAAAAGTATCCTATCATTTTTCAAAAATGCATACTTTACATGTCAGCCATATTTATTTTCACATATATTTGTATGTATAATCATCTATGAAAGCTCTGAAATGTATCAAATTGTTAGATGTTAAATTTGAGTAAACCTTACTAGAGATGGTAGATGGTAAAAGAAAATATAAAAGTAGATTGAAATTATTAGTGCATTGCAAGATCCATCTAAAATATCAGCATCCTTAAATCAGGACTTTTTTATAAGAAAGGAGGAAGACAAAATATTATTGAAAAATTGGAAAAAGAAAGATTCGCAGGACACTCAGAAAGAATGCCCTAAATTGAAAGCTAATACACGTTCATCACAATGAACAAAATAACTTTCAAATCATTAAATCAAGATTAGAGACCACCAGTTTTTAGACAGAGAAGCTATCCAAAATGAGTCTGGAGTTAAATAGCCGAGGCATCTGGTCCTATAGTCCTGGGATCAAGTATGGCAAAAGCGCACAATAAAGTAAAGCCTTGACTTTCCACCAAAGGACGTGGAAAGACAACATGCATTGGTGGATGAAGTCCAGATACTGTTACATAGTTACATAGTGTCTTAAGTTTCTTTCGCTTTTTCTCTGACACTCTGACAAAAGCAATTTAAGGGATAAAGGTGTATTTTAGCTTACAGTTCAAGATATACTCTATCTTGGCAGGATCTTCAAGGCAGCATGAACTGAAAGAAGTTGTCACACTGCATCCACAACTGGGAAACATAAATGAGCACAAACAATATTCAGCATACTTTCTCCATTTTATAAAGTCTATGATTCCCCAACCCCGGGAATGGCCTTACTAAAAAGTCAGGTTAAAATTCATATATTGATATTGATATTGAACATTGATATTCAGTATTGAACATAGGTTTAATTTCAGTGACCAAAAATCCTTAAAAAACACTCCCAGAGATCCATCTTCCAGATTTTTTAATCCTATCAAGTTGATATTTAACATTAGCCATCATCACTCCATCCAGCAGCAATATTCCCCAATTGACTTGCTGGCTGATAAGCTGAACTTAAAACCCACATGGAAATATAGACATACCAAGTACCTTAGAAACGTCATCATGAATAATTTATCAGACACAATATCAATTTCACAAGTTACTTCAGTTACAATCATCTAGACATTGTGGTACTATTATAAAAGGTAAGCATGTTCAAGAGAATTGACAATCCAAAAACATATCTATATTTTAATGGGAAAAAGATTACTTGGAAATTTTACCAGGACAACTATTGAAGAAAGAAAACCTTTTTCAAATTAATTATACAGAAAAGAAATCAGCCTCCGTATTCAAAAGATCGCCATATTTCATCAATATACAAAAATAAAATCAACTGCATCAAAGAGCTAAACATAAGGTACAAAAAAAAACTATGAGAAAATAATGAGGCAAAAATCTTTGAATGTTAGATTGTATGATTCTAGTGTTTTGATTAATTTTAAAACCAAAGTCAAAAATAGAGAAAAATAGAGGAATTAAAACTTTTATGCCGGAGAAGACCCATTAATTTCATTGACAAGAAGCAAAAAATGGTACAAAATACTTTGATATGAGGCAGACAGCAGAGGGAATAATCAATCTGGGGACCAGGAACAGCACATCCATTGAACTATACACATACACTTTCTCTGAATGTGTTTAAAAGCTAGAGTTCCCTATTTCCATGTATCATCGCACAGACAGATGGATGGACAGACAGACATGCAGGCAGACAGACACACATATACACCTTCTGTTCATGTATTTAGAAGCCAGGGACGCTATTTCCATGTATTATTTCTTTCTCCCTCCCTCCCCCCCTCTCTCTCTCACACACACACACACACACACACACACACACACACACACACACACACACACACACACACCCATAGACACATGTCTCACCTCAGCAAACACTGGAACCTGATAGTAAGCTAAGGCCACCCACCTGCACTGAGCTTCACCCCTATCCCACACTTTGAACAACAGGATGAGATTTTCCTGCTCTATAGTGTTACTTCACATCAGAGAAAGTTATCTTGTTATTTTTGTATATCTGTGTGTTCTACTATTTCAATCCTTTGAATATGACCCCGAGAACATGGAAATATATGTCGCAGACACTGACTATTGGTAATTTTTAAAAAGTATATATGCTATTTTTAAAGAATGAATATAAATGTAAAGAATCTTTTACTGTAAATCCAAGTGTCAAAATTGGTAAAACATTTTCTGAATAGATACTTTGTCAAGATGAGAAGCAAATGACCCATAGCACAAAAATGATTGTAATTCTTTAGTAATCAGATGAATAAAAATACAAACACAGACACACAATCACATATGCATATATTCACACACACACATAGACATACATGGGAAAGGCCATCATTTAGAAAATATGCAGCAGTGGAGAAGATGGGGTGATACTGAAATCCTTAGGCAATTGTTGTGATAATTAAACATACAGTCATCATGAGTCCCACCAAGTCATGCTCAGAGACACTTCCTTGAGAAAATTTGTGTTGAACACAAAACACACACACACACACACACACACACAAAATCAAAATTATTCTGTGTTGCATGGATGTATTAATTTTTGTTTGTGTACATGTGTATGCAGTTGTGTAAGTGTAGGGGTAAAGGCCAAAGGTCTACCTCAGGTAACTTCCTAGAAATGCTCTCACCTTATTTTGTTTTTATACTGTTCCCATTGCCTTCAGTTATGAATTTTGTTTTTGGGCGAGAAAGTCTTGGTGTATTTGTGTCTAAACACTCATGCCACAATGTGTGTGTGAAGGTCAGAAAACAACTTGCGAAGTTGGTTCTCTCCTTTTCCAGTTTGGGTACAAGGTTCCAAACTTAGGATATTAGGCTCCAATAGGTTCAGAGTCAAATGCTGGTTTTGGTTGTGTGTGTGTGTGTGTGTGTGTGTGTGTGTGTGTGTGTGTGTGTGCATGTTACATGTATCTTTTATGTTTTTACCTACCTGCCTTTCCTGATGCTGGCTATATCTTGATAATTTTTTAAAGACATGGTCTCTTGCCAAATCTGGTTCTTACTCATTTTCTGAATTTGACGAAGAATGAGCTTCAGAACACCTGCCTATGCCCATTTCATCAACTCTGGGGTTACATATGGGCACCACTACATTCTCATATTTGCACAGCAGGCACTTTACCAATTGGGCAACCTCCTTAGCTCTTTAAAATTATGTATAACAAATATACAAAGAAAAATTTCTAAATAAAATTGGCTATTACTTGGTAATAACATAAGGAAATTTCAATGCATATTATAACATAAGCAATTAAAATGTTATGCTCAAAAAAAGAAGAGATCCATAAAGAGCTCCTATTTTATGATTTTATATATATATATGAGTATATATATATGTGTGTGTGTATGTATATACATATCAGTGTATATATATGTTTGTGAATGTATATATGTATATACCTATGAGTATATGTATGTATGTATATACATATGATATAATATTTATATCTATATATCCTTGTAAATATAAATATATATGAATAGGTATGTATTCTCAGAATGCATAAGTCCATAGAGATACAAATAGAATTAAGTGTGCTCTCTAATTTAGTGATATTCACAAGTGACTGCTAGCACTTGTGGGATTTCTCTTTGGACTGATTAAACTAATATGCAATAAGAATTTTGTGATGATTACATAATGCTGTAAATATACTTAAGCCTCTGAACTATACACTTAAAAATCCACTGGATTGCACAATGGTAAATTTTATGGAATATAAATTACAACTTCAACAGGTCATAATAAAAGAGTCCCAGAAAAAAGTAATATAAATTTGACCCTTATGCTACCGTTTCTGAACTGAATATAATGTGGTGAATCCAGTTAAAAATGATCAAGTTGCTTTCAGCACAGAACAGTCAGGAAAGGATCCACACCTTCTAACATGATGTTAACACCTTTCTGAAACCATATTTTAGTGTAGAATACTTCATTCTCGTATTAGTTCCCCACATTAGTGACAGCAGAGCCTTTCCTCTAAATGATTTTTCCACATAGAATGCTTCACTGAGTGGTTATTGATTCAAATACTGTCTTTGATTTAACATGCAGGCTCCCTGTGAAATTCACTTTCAGATGTTTACAAGGCATGAAATGTCTTTCACATTATCATATTCCCCTTCATTAAGTGCATTTGAGAAAATGCAACAAGGCACACTAGATCTTCAGGCCATGCTGTTTTCCCATGTGATAACCCACATTGCTTCCTTACAGTGAAAGAAATCTTTGAGCGTAATGAACACTCACCCACCTAAAGCAGACAGCTATTTCCTCCCCACATGTAAAATGGCTTTAAGAAGACTGAAAACGTCATATGGAATGACTCATGATGCTCACTTGAGAAGCCCTGGGCTCACTGTGGATTAGAGAGCTCTGGACATCTTATGGAGAATCATGAAACTGCATCTTCACTGTGCCCTTCTTTTATGTCAGTCAGTCATCCATCTAAATATTGATTGTTAATCCTCAAACAAAATCATAAGTACTTTATCACTTTTCAAGTGAGGAATAATGTCACCTAAATAATTAACAAAACACCCACAATTTCTAAAATGAACAGGTACAGGTACAGTATTAAACACTTTCAAACATTTGATGGGAATTAAAATGTGTCTATTTCAAACTTTATACTATCATAAAATAGATTTATTGCATTATTAAAAGTCTAATGTTTTCACATATGATCAAGTTAGTAGCTTTAACTTATTCAAATGGAACAATTGGCATTAACTCTTATACTTCCATTGGCATGAAAATTTATACTTGAGAGTCCACTACTACTGTGGCATTAGTCTTCAGTGTAATTCTATGAGCTAAAGTAATAACTAAAAATTAAGACAGTTTCGTCAGAAGTGGAAAAAGGAGGAGAAAAAGGAGACAAAGGAGAAGGAGGAGAGAAAAGAAGACCTAAAAAGGAAGAAACTTAAAAATACAACTGATCAAAGAATGTCAGATAATTGAAATAAGTGGTTATTGAGGTTGTACGAAACAGTTTTTTCATGTATAAAAAATGTTTCCAACAGAAATAAAGATGTTCCTCTCCAGGAAGCTTCTGTCCTACCTGACGAGCCCCCACAGTGATGAATGGTTTTGTATACACATACTCATGGAATAGAAAACTTGTCACCAGTATTTCCCTGCTTGAATACTGTGAGCTACCATAGTAAGTGGCCTGAATGGATATACCAGGCATACACCACAGATGAAACCTATACCTGGCACCATTATCAGGCCAAGAATCTGTAGCTGGATAGTTCGTAAGCATTAATGGAAAACTTGCTACTATTATTCTGATAAATTGGTGTACAATTAAAGTAACTCAACTATTAATGAAGATTAATGAATCCCTTAACTCTCATCAGAGAAGCTTTATTTACAGTAAATTCTGATTAACATTGAAGAAATCATATCTAGTCAAGGTTTAAATGATGAGAGACTGGAAAGTATTATCCACTAAATCAGACATCTATATCATATATCCTTGTCCCAAGACTCAGGAATCACTGCATAAAAGTGGCAAGATTGTTAAGAGCAAGAAGTAGTTTATGACTTCCAGAGAATAATTTTTCAAGACACAGCAGTGCTACTGCTTATATCAACCCACTGTGGTGCTAATAGCATGCAAGAGACCTCTACAAGCTCAAGGCAGACCAAATCTAAATATGATGAATGGGGCTGGACACACAGAGTCCCCTTATCTTTGGAGTATAGCCCCTGGTGAACCATATAGTTTGCCACTAGTAGAACAAACCCCCAACATTATGTGGGCAGTACAAATTGTATTTGGTGTATTTAAAAAAGGAAAGGATAAAACGTTGTTGGGAAGGGAAAAAGGAGTAGATCTGGAAGGAATTAATATGATAAAAATCATGCTATGAAATTCTTAAAGAATAAAAAAGAACATAAACCTGTTTCCAGTGAATATCACAAACCTTGCTTATTATTTTACCATTCATGTTGTGTATTCTGACCCATTAATTGGCTAGGGGTGATGTTAGGTGCAAAGCATTCTGTTACAATGGGGATTGTATTTAATGTCAATAAAGTCACTCTACTAATGATCTATACTAGTTAAACATTTTTTCACTTTTCTGAGTTAAGATAAAAGGCATTCTAAGATTCAGTTCTGTAAACATGATGATTATTCTAAGTGTCACCTTATAAAAATGTGGACTGGAAGATCACTTCTGAGGTATAGAAAGAATGGATGTTTGAAACTTTTTACTAATTTTAGTTTTATGATCCTTTACAATAGGAATCAAGGTATTATTCTCAATACAATCAGCTTTTAGTTTCAACTCTGATTAATTCGGATTAATCAGGACACATCAGAGTAATTACTATATTTCATTTAATTATCGATAAAAAATAAATGTGACCTTTGAAAGCTCTGTCTTTGTAGGTCACTAAAGATAATATACAACATGGAGAGCATACAGAAGCATTCTTCCTAGTGTCTGTTTTCATCTGCGCTATTCCTGTTCACAACTAGGGAAGCATTTTCTTTACTAATTTCTGTCATAAATCAGCAAGCATCTGCAGCATGCACATAGCAGGCACTGCCTTTCCTCGTGTTTTGCTCTCAGCTAACAGAATATTCTGAGCAGATCATTAAATCCTCTGCCTTAGACTCTATGTCTGTGTCTGGTTCTCCCGCCTCAATTAGCAGGGATGCTGTTTCAGAGAACAGCTTGTTTATTAAAATAGAGAAGCTAACTTACATAGCTCCAGTCAGTAGGGAGTGGGAGGGAAAGGAACAAAAGAGAAAATGCTGTAGTAGAGGGATTGAGGCCTTCCAAGTAGAACAACTAGATTAGCAGACATGGCATTTGTCTCTGAAGTTGAGGAGACAACTCCTGCAGTGCTCTCTGAGGTATTTCCCTTGGTTATGGGCAACTTTCTACCAGCCCATATCTGGCGTGGTAACTCACAACTGTGCATCAAGAAGGTTTTTTGGTGCTATTTATGAAGTATTGATCTAATATTGAGTGTATGCCATTTTCTGACCACTGAGTTCATATCAGACTTTACTTTTCTACACTTCTCTTTTATCCCAGTTTCTCTTTCTACCTTCAAGGGCATGTGCATTTGTATGGAATCACATGCACATCTTTATGGGACTATTTCTGAGGGTGATTGCAAGATCTAATTGGAGAAATACTCTATGGCATTAGATAAGGAAATGACCAGTAATAAATAAAATAAAATTAACAAATTCATATTAAATGGAAAGTTAGTTGATTTTAATAAACCATAATGACTATTTCAGTTAAAAAACAGAGGTAATGGTCTTGAACTCCTGTTGAACTCTAATGATTTCTTTGGGATTAATAAGAATGTCTGCTCCATAAGACATTCTAAATAAGAGACACGAATATTTACAGAAGATGAAGAGATGCAAAAAGCTGCTAAACATCATTGATTTTGACAATAAAGCCAAGTTGAAAATAGAATCTTCCCTCACCAGATTAGCAAATACCAAACATTTATGAACTCTATATCTTGAATATCATGGAGAATACCAATTTCACATGTTCTGGACATGAGTAGAAATAATATTACCTGATGCAGACAACAATCTGACAACGATCATATATACATCTTCTAATGTGTTTGTACAGTCCCATGGCAATGATGGAGTTCTATTCTTTATTGTGCGGTATTCAATCACCCAAAGGCCATAATTATATAGTTAATGGTAGCCATAGTGAAAATATTCATATATAATAATTTTAACTTTGAGAAGGATGTGATCATAATAACTGTGCACATATATGCCAACCTCAAACAATTAAATGTATTTTTTAAAGAAAAGCATATGAAACTATCCAGGTATTCATCAAAGTAGATTTGGAGATCATGAAGTAGAGTTGAAAAAATGAAAAGAAATAAAGTATTCTTAGTCTCTGATAAATAAGTTAAAATACAGATATCATGGAAGTGATCCAACTTCATCGAGAGAAGCCTTTGAATTATTTTAGTATATTAATGCATAATTAGCCTAAGGAGAATCAGAGAAAGAATAGACAAGAAAAAAATATAAGGAAAAGAATAAAGAGAGTGGGAACGAGCCTAAATATTTTCTGCAGTTGCAAGGGAGAGTCAAAGGCAAGGATGCTGGTGAGATATTGAAAAACAACATCAAAGTAAATGACATAGCCCAAAAAACAAAATTTTGTGTTCACTATCTAAGAAGTACAGGCCAGCTACAAGGTCAGATAAGAGAGTTAAATGGGAAAGTCTCCTTTGAGGGATTACAAACATTAGGTTGAGTAGTGTAGTCCAGCTAACAGGTACAGTGTTCATTTTGGACTTGGAGATGTGGTCAAGGCTTTCTGACTTATCACATTAATATTGGGTACTTGAATAGCAAGAAATACTGACAAGGCCTGAACTACTTGCCGTGGAGTATTTTAGGACTAACTTTTATTTTTGTTTAAAATGTCAAGTGTACTAGAAAGTCTAGGTTAAGTTCCCTCCATGGCATATAGTTGTTGAACAAAATAACATTTTTATTATATAACAAGAAATACTATCTATTTTTGCTAGTGTTTCTTTAACTTTGTTTTTTGAGTCTGAACTTAGAGTTTATGTTGTTGTGGCTTATTTTATTTCCTAGATAAGAAGTTGCATTTCCTTCAGTGTTAGGAAATATTTTAAGTTATAAATCTGGTGAGGATAAGAGATTAAAATTATATTAGTTTAAATGTAATTATTTTATTAAAATAATTAGTAAATATTTATTACTTATTATTTTAAATACTTTATATATTACAATCTAATAATACAATATAGTAACAATATTTAACAATTAATATATTGTTATATATTATTGTATAATTCATATAATATATGTAATATAATATATTTATATTATATAATTATGTATCGATAAGTAAAATATATTTATACTAATAAATTATTATATGATTGTATTTATTATTATATTGTATAGTACTTAATAGTATTATGCTACATTTATATAATTATAATATTATAGATATTATTTAAAAATGATTTCAAAATAGTCTAGAAGTTCAGGAGATGGTTCTGTAAAGTGCTTGCCATGAGATCATGAAGATCTGCGTTTGGATCCTTAACACCACATCATAAGAGTTAGTGGTTAGTAGTACATATGTGTAATCCACCTAGAACACACTGGCCAAGCATCACCAAATTGGTTAGCTCCAGATTGAGGGAAAGACCCTAATTTAAAAATACACATGAAAGTTAAAGAGCAATGAAGAAAGTACCCAGCACTGACCTCTGGATTCCAAGGCACGTACATATAGCTTCATATATGTCCATGTGCTCATTTGTACATACTCGCACTGACACATACATATACCACACACACACACACACACACACACACACACACACAAGTAAACATACACTTGAAAATTTAAGAAAAAATATAGTTAACTACAAACATAACTTAAAGGTAAATATAATCAACTATACACTATATTGCCAAAGGAACTTCTGGAAATATAGTTTTAACACCATTATTACTGAGTTTCGGTTTTAATTTTTATAATAAAATGTAATTTTATTACTTCCCACCTTCCTTCTCCTTCAGACCTTTCAAGTTATTCTCCCACAAACCCCTTCCACGTCCCTAAACTCAGTCCATCACCTGTTTTTCATATTTTATTTGCCACATGTGTGTATATATCCTGCTGAATACATTTTTCTTAAATAGCAAGCTATCTTAATAAAAATCACAATTACATTAATTTATTGTGCTGGACATGTAGCATTTTTATCTTATACTTTTTTATTGGCTATTTTATTTATATTTCAAATGTTATCCCCTTTCCTGGATTCCCCTCCACAAATCCCCTATCCCATAACCCTTTCCCTGCTTCTATAAGGGTGCTTCCTACTCACTCACTCACTTCTGCCTCACCACTGTAATACCAAAGCGTGTATTGCTTTAGTTCTACTTAGAAGAGAGGACAAAATAATCATGGTGGGTGGGGGTGGGAGGGACTTGGGAGAAAGAGAGTAGGGGGAGGGGAAAAGGGGGAGCAGCATCAGGTATGGGAGGAGACAGGAGATGAACAGAGGGTCAGAAAATTGAGCAGAGATATGTAGCAATGGTGGATGGAGAACTGGGTAACCACCACAAATTCCCAGATGCAGGGACAGCAAGAGGCTCCCAGGACACAGTGCAGATGAAATTAGTTGAAATATCCAACAAAAGGGAGGGAGAACTTGTAGAGACTATTTCCAGAGGCTAGGCACTGTCCCTGGTTGAGGGATGGGGTCACCCACCCATCGCCAAAATTTTAATCCAGAATTGTTCCTAACTGAACGAAATATAGAGACAAAGAGTGGAGTAGAGGCTGAAGGAAAAACCATCCAAAGACTGCACCAACTGGGGATCCATCCCACACGCACACACCAAACCCAGACAGTATTACTGACGCCAAGAAGTGCTTGCTGACAGGAACCTGATATAGCTGTCCTCTGAGAGGCTCTGACAGAACCTGATCAATACAGATGCAGATGTTTGCAGCCAATCATCAGACTGAGTATGGATTCCAATGGAGGAGTTAAGGGAATGACTGAAGGAGCTGAAAAGGTTTGCAACCCTATAAAAAAAACAACAATATTAACTAACCAGACCCCCTCAGAGCTCCCACAGACTAAACTACCAACCAAAGAGTACACATGGAGGGACCCATGGTTCCAGCTACTTGTGTAGCAGAGGATGGCCTTATCTGGCATCAATGGGAGGGTAGGCCCTTAGTCCTATAAAGGCTGAATACACGTTTTTTTAGTTTATTCAATATTATTTTATGTATTTACATTTAAAATGTTATTCCCTTTCCAGGTTTCCCATCCATAAACCCCCCATCTCATTCTCCTCCTCCTATGAAGATCATTCCCCACCCATCTACCCACCTCTTCTCCCATCCCTGCCCTGACATTCCCCTACACTGGGATGGGGGGGGGTCAAACTTTTTTTATTGCTTGTATTGCAGTCCTTCCCTTAACTCCTGCATTGGAATCCCATGCTCAGTCTGATGATTGGCTGCAAGCATCCACATCTGTATTGGTCAGGCTCTGTCAGAGCCTCTCAGAGGACAGCTAGATCAGGTTCCTGTCAACAAGCACTTCTTGGCATCAGCAATACTCTCTGGGTGTGGTTTGTGCATGTGGGATGGATCCCCAACTGGGACAGTCTCTGGATGGCCTTTCCTCCAGCCTCTGCTCCACTCTCTGTCTTTTTATTGCTTGTTTCAAGACTGACAACTCAGCATTGGACAAACAATGAGGACTTGTTCCTGGGACAGCCTTATGATCCCTGTCCTAGAAGTCAATAGTTGCCTGTAGTTCTTTGTCAAGGACTAGAACCCCTTGAAAATTCACCTTTTTGATATCAACATATCCAATAATATTGATACTCCTCCAGTCTTGTTTGTGCAGCCATTTCTAAGAGAGACTGTTTCATAGCAGACTTCCTGCTATTCTGGTTTCAACATTTTTCTGCCTCTTCTTCACATTGTTCTCTGAGTCTCAGACCTAAGAACCATGATTTAGATAAACTCACTGGTGCTGGGATCTCTATAGCACATTAACCTCAGCATTATGACTAGTCGTGGTTTTGCCAATTTTCTTTAACTTTATCTTGATTAAATATTTCAGAAACACATAAAAGCATAAATATAGCTGCAGCTTATAGATTAAATTCTATTTGACTATTATAAAAACAGTTATAGCAGCATCTAAAGAAATAATTGCTCATTTTTATCCATAATATTTCAGTTTCCAGAGCTCCCAGGGACTAAACCACCAACCAATGAGTACACGTGGAAGAACCCATGACTCCATCCACATATGTAGGAGAGGAAGGCATTGTTCAGCAACAATGGGAGTAAAAGCCTTTGGTCCTGTGAAGTCTTGTTCCCCCAATGTGGGGTAATGCCAGGGTACTGAGATTGGAGTGGGTGGGTGGGAATGGGAGCATCCTCATAGAAGCAGGGGGAGGGAAAGGGATACAGGAGAAGGGCATAAATACATAAAATATCCAAAACAAATAAAATTATTTAAAAATTTCCATTTTTCACAAGATATTTGGTCTAAAGATAGCTTGTGCTTTTTCACTTCCCATAAAAACAAAATGTACAAAAATTATACTCTATAATTATTATGTAATTATAATTATCTTAGAATTTTCTTTTATTGAAAATAGCTATTTTCCTACAGTACAGTCTGATTAAAGTTTCACTTACCCCAACTACTCTTTGTTCCTTCCTACTTTCTCTTCTATCAGGATATACAACTTTTTATTAGGAAACAAAGAATCATAGACAGGACAATAAAAAAAGAGAAGAAAAAAGTAATAAAACAAAAACAAAAGGAATCAGACAGAACAAACAAACAGCAAAAAGCCAAAGGAAAAACACAAGGAACACATGAAGGCATAGAGACCCACGTTGTTTTAAACTCTATGAAAAACAGCCAGACTATGGCACTGTCATCATAGCTCAGAAGTCTTGACTCCTTTCCTTCAAGGGAACATAGCTGCAGGTGCGATCAGTTTGATTTAGTTTGGGCTGACTCAATCAAAAAGTTCAGATTATGAATGGACACAATACTGTTTCACTTGGGGAGCTAAAATGTGACAAATCGAGGGTAGTTAGGATATGAGTGTACGCTTCTTGAAATGCCTTTGAGTCTTCAGGGAAAATACGAGCAAGAAAGAACAACACTTTACAACTGGATCATAAAATTCCTATTGAAAGTAGGTGATGTAGAAATCATAATCAATAGATATGCTCTTAATAGGAATGTTGTAGAATTCTAAAACTGGCTAAGGTAAAATAATTCAATCTATAGACTCAAGTTCTAGCATCCCCTAAAACTGTATTCCTGGCAATTTGGGTACCAAATTATTATGGTTGATTATTTTTAGATATCTGTACTATATAATGAATAGTGTATAGTGTTTATTTATTGTTGATTACTCTTGGTGTGCTTTCTGTGCACTCATGCGCATGCATGGGCACACACGCACACATGCACACACACACAAATCCAATCAGGTCTGGAAATACAGCCACTGGATCACACATGGATGACAAAGAGAACTGACCTCTACAGCTGGTCTGTAACCTAAACACAAATGCTGTGTCATTCCCCCCATGCATGCACACATAATAATTAAATGTAATAATAAGATGAATTTTTGAATGAAAAATTAATTATCCAGATTTTACAAGACGAACACTAGGGTATTATGAGACAATGCTGTCAAGTACTTTTATCAACTTGACACAAGTTAAGAGTCATTCCGCCCTGAGTGAAGTCTATGGGGACTTTTTTTGATCAATAATTAGTTTGGCAGGGTCCAGGCCACTGTGTGAAGTGCCATCCTGGAATGTATATTTCTAGGAAGCATAAGAAAGCAGGCCAAGCAAACTAATAAACAGAATTCCCCCATGGCCTCTGCTTCAGTCCCTGCCACCAAGTTCATGCCTTGAGTTTCTTCTCTGGATACCCTTCATGACCAACTACAACTATTAAGTACAGTCAATTCTTTCTTCCCCAAAGATGTTTTGGGACACAGTATTTAATCTTGGGACAAAAACAAAAAAAAAAAAAAACAAAAAAAACCCCATAAAAACCCAAAACAGAAACAAAACCTAGGACAGAAACTGCCCTCCCCCTTTGGTCATTAGTTGAGAAAATGCCTTACACCTGGATCTCATAGAAGCATTTCCACAAGGGAGGCTTGTTTCTCTGTGATAACTCTAGCTTTTGTCAAGTTGACACACAAAACCAGCCAGTACAGACCCATGATAAAGTTTAACAAACAGTAGTGCCACTTACATATTTAAAGGAATTTCAATAAAAAACTGCAACATTGAAAGTAGTAATACAAGAAGAGAATAAAATGTAAATGAAACATTTTATTAGCATTTTGTTATTTGTATCTATGCCACAGCATGAAGCCAAAAATTTAGTTGAAGGCATATGTTCAATGTGATTTTATTATGTAAAATATATGAAGAACTAAAAGTAACTGAATATCAAGAACGAAACAACCACGTTTTCAAAAAGTGAGGTCCGGATTGGAACATGCAATTTTCAAGAGTCTATCTTCTGGAGTTCTTTATATATTTTGGATATTAACCCTTTGTTAGATGTGGTTTAGTGGAGATTTTTTTCCCAATCTTTAGGCTGCAGATTATTTGTCCCATTTGATGGTGCCTTGCTTTACAGAAGCTTTTCAGTTTCATGAGGTCCCATTTATCAATTGTTCTAATCTTCTGACTCCTTTTCTACAGTTTATTTATTTATTTTATGTAAGGGAGTACACCGTTGCTCTTTTCAGACACACCAGACACCAGGGCAGGGCATTGGATCCCATGACAGATGGTTGTGAGCCACCATGTGGTTCATGGGAATTAAACTCAGGACCTCTGTAAGCAGTCAGTGCTCTTAGCCACTGAGCCATCTCTGCAGCCCTCAATCTTCAGGTTCTCTCTTATTCTCTGGTTCATTCTGACAACACATGTGTCTATTTTGTTTTCTGTGCAACCTGTCTGTGAAACTGCCCTAGTAAAATTGCCACATACACACCATATGCACCTCTCCCTCTCCCTCTCCCTCTTCCTTCCCCTCTCCCTCTCCCTCTCTTTCCTGTTCTCTTCTCATGTGAGTTGGACATATCCTATCTCTGACTCATTCTATTAAATCTTTCTTTGATTCCTCAATTCGTCTGTCTCTCAATTAGACATCACTTTCTTTTTTTTTTTTTTACTTTTCTTTTTTTCAGACCTGGGGACCGAACCCAGGGCCTTGCGCTTGCTAGGCAAGCGGTCTACCACTGAGCTAAATCCCCAATCCTAGACATCACTTTCAAACACGCTGTCTTGGTCTACAAACTAACCTTACCTTCATTGTTAGGGAATAAATGTGTGTACTAAAGATGTGTCCATATTCTTATCGTATCATAATGTAATCCAGGGCTTGTCTGCATTCCAGCCAGATAATACAGAACTACAAGGTCTTTAGATGTAATCTCTTGCCAGAGCAGTCAAGTTGCTGGATTAAAATTCATCTACAGATTTTCTGCTTTATTACAGAGCCACTTAGATCACAGATCCTACAGAGAATGCCATTGTTGGGGGGGGGTCTTGATTTGTGTTCTTTTGTGTCCAAATGGACTGTAGTGTCATTTCTTCCTATAAAGGAGTATTACTCTAACCAATCATGAGTTAAGGATTATAAGCTAAAAATTTAACCTAGTTAACTGATGGTTTTTAAAATATCATGTTTCTTTAGAAACATATAGGTGTCCTGTACCCAGATAATCTTACATCCTTCTCCTAGCTCTGAACCCCTCATGGAAACTATCAGGAAGGACTACTGACATGGATCAGAGAGGTGCACACCTATAATCTCAGGTCTCAGGGAAACTGAGGCAGAAAGAACACACACATGCATACACTTGACTATTGTAGTACAGGTGTTTTACTTGGGGAGAAAATTACATGTGAGTCTCCCACATTGCATTAAGAAATCTTCTCAGTCCCTCTGCTCATACAAGCCAGTCATTCTTAAAGTACATGGGCCACATTTAGCTCGTCAGTTCTCCCAACTGTAAATGGCCTTTCACACTCGGTTGGTCATGAGGTCAGCAGTGACTTCAGTCTTTCTCTTCAGTATGTCAGGATGCACTTTATCTCTAAGAATTCACTCAAGCAAGATGTTGGTGCTGTGGGAAGGTAAGCGAGAACTAGGAGAAACAGTATAATTGAGAAAGTTTATTGAGAAAGTTTCTAGACTTATAATTAGACAAGCATCTTTAATCCCTGTTACTTAGTCATGAATACAGGACAAGTCGGTTCGAAAGTGCACCCACATTAAACCTTTCCCAGGTCTTTATTTTAAACACCTGTGTTTTGTTTCTGAAATGACTTAAACCATGGTTTCCAACTTCTTTCATACTATGAGGAACACGCTTTCATCAGTTTTGTACTTTTCCCAGTTTCCCCTTGATAAAATATAGTATGCAAGGATAATGCAGGGTTTTTCAGATAAAATTAAAATTTTGTTGCCTACGGAGTATGTACACCAAATGTTCTGGTTTTACCTGCTGGCATATAGAAATCACTAGAGTAAAAAAAATTTCTTGTAATGTTTTATATCAAATAAGAAAACTGAGATGTAATCCTCTAGGAAAAAAATGAAAATGACATAAGAATTCAAAGAATAGAAAATTCCCCTTACCAAAAGTTTGTAAGAAGATTTAAGTGCAACCACAGTTATTATCCCCACTCGCTGGCCTTAAATAGAAAATTAAAAAAGGCCCGTTTTTCTGAGAAAACTCAAAGGCACTCTCACCTTTAAGGCTTGCATAGGGCATTATATACCTCAGAATTATTAGTGATTATTCCATGTTGGTTAAAATTTCAAATAGACATTTGTATTTTAATATCCCCACTTCTTGGATTCTGTCCCATAGAAAAAGTCCCTGCCTTAAAGATCTGTGTATCAAAGTACTCAAATCAACATTACATGTAGTGTTAAAAGCCTGGAAATTGTGCACATCATGACATATCTATAATCTCAGCTATTCCTGACATTGAAAGCAGGACAACTTTGAGTTCAAGACCAACCTTGAGGAAAAGGAACCTAAGACTAAGACACATATCATTCATGTGAGTAACTAATTAAGAAGAAAAGGCAGAGGAGTCTAAAATTTCTAATCACTTCTTTAAAAGAAATCATAGCAGTGAGGTAGTTTGAATGAAAATGGCCCCCATAGGCTCACAGAGACTGGCACTATTAGGTAGTATATTCTGTTGGGTAGATGTGGTCTTACTGAAGAAAGTGTGTCAGTGGCTACAGGTTTTGAGGTTTCCATTGCTCAAGCCAGGCCCAGTGTCACTCTCTCTTCATGCTGCCTACAGATCCAAACGTTGGACCTTCAGCTGTCTCTCCAGCACCATGACTGCCTGAATGCTCTCCTGCTTCTTACCATAATGACAATGAAGGAAAGCTCTAAATGGTAAGCCAGCACCAATTAAATATTTTTCTTTATAAGAGTTGCCATGACCATGGTGTCTCTTCACAGCATAGAAACCCTAAAACAAGTAGTATGTTTAAGTTTATGAATGTTTTTATTTTGCATATGACTGTGTGAGAATAGAGAAACATGTAAGATAATTTTGCCTGATAAGGCAGACACACTCTGCATTATCTCTTGCTATGGGCTCTCTAATCATCCCACAACAGCTTGAAAATACAGAAGTTGGGAATGCAATGCATCAAATCTACATATAAAATGAAACTTTGTGGTCAACCATAAACCATACTGCAGCGTGCTAGCTACTGCCCCCATCCTCAGATGACAAGCTGAGGTTTTAGCTCAAGGGCACAGTCTCTGCAAATGTGTTAACTCTCCCATTCTCTTGAAATAAATTAAATGATGCTGATGCCACTTTGTCTCAAATGAATCCTGCATTTACTGTTCATGTAATTATACCCAGATATATAAACAGAATGGAGTGTATGCAGTTACAGTGAAAACAAACTAATTTTTCCTACTCTGACATTCAACATTCAGCCTGTAATTTTCACTTCTGACCACTAAAGGAGTTTTCATTTTCTACAACCAATCAGGCATTCATAGGGAACTTTGTAATTTACTGTTGTGATAATCTACCTGAAGACTGTCTCAGATCCCATGGGTTATAATTAGAGAAAGGATTAAAGAAACTGAAGGGGTTTGCAACCCCATAAGAACAACAATACCAACCAACAAGAGCCCCCAGGGACTAAACCACCATCCAAGAGTACACATGGACAGACCCATGGCTCCAGCTGCATGTGTAGTAAAGGATGGCCTTGTTGGGCACCAATGGGAGGAGAAGCCCTTGGTCCTGCGAAAGCTGGATCCCCCAGTGTAGGGGAATGTCAGGTTGGGAGGTGGGAAGGGTGAGGAAAGGGAACACCTTACAGAATACTTTATAGAAGAAGGGGAGGGGATGGGATAGGGGGCTTATGGATTGGGAAAGGGAAAAACAACTTGAAATTTAAATAAAAAATATCCAATAAAAACAAAAAACTCAGTTGTAGCTGGTATGCCTTCTTTGGTTGATGTCTCTGGGAGGCCTGCTCTTATCCAAGAGGCAGAGGGTGGGGATCAGGGGCAGAGGGACAGTGAGAGTGGGGGAGGCTAGAGGAAGAGGAGGGAAGAGGTAGTACAGTGGGGATATAACATATGAGAGAAGAATTTAACAATATATGTTTTTAAAGGGAACTTAGTCATATGAGGGCCTCAACCTATTTCAGATTTCAGGGACAAGTCCCAGATTTTGACTTGTGCTCTTGAAAGATAGGCTATAAATAGTTTTATACATACACACATGCACACATGCCTCCCAGACACAAGAAAAACACTTTACCAACATTTGCGTATTTATTACTAAGGACATAGATGGTGGTGATAATTGTTTTCTTGTCATTGGTAGAACACCTAATAGAAACTACTTAAGGGGAGTAATTTATTTTGATTCACAGTTTAAAGTTTATTGTGGCAAGGTAGGTATGGTATCAAGCAGCTCTTGTCGGTGACAGGAAAATAAAGAGGCTTGCTTACATCTCAGTGGATCAGGATGCAAAAGCTAGGACCAAACAAAGATGAAGTTATAAATAGAAAGTCTTGTGCTCACATTCTATCTCTGTTAATTAGGCTCCATGTGCCAAAGTTTCCCAAGTTCTCAGAGACATGTGCCTGTAGGGGTTGTATCACTTTCAAAACATAATAGAGTTTGTCTATAAAATAAGGGATAGAGAAGCACAGGAAACAAGCACATTTTAGCCACACCCATCTCCATGGTATACCCTGTGCTAAATAAATGGGAAGTCTCAGAACCCTGCACTTTGAGGTTTTATGGAGATTTCAGTGTATAGTTCTGATAAAATACATTGTTGGTCAGTAACTTACAGCTTCTTTTCTTTTCCTTGAAATTAAAAGAATTGAACTGAAAGCCTTTGATGCATGTTGGTATTTCTGGTGAAGAGACCCTTTCTGAAGCTAATTATAGTCCACTAGATTCAGTCATCTTGCTAGCATAGAGAAGACATATTTACTACTTTGGTGATCCCAAGACCTTTTTAATGTGTGCCAAAAACTATAAGCAGAGACCAAATACATATTTCCTATCATCTCTGTTCTGCTTTAGAGAATAATTGCCATTGTGGGGAACAACAGCTCTTAGGTAATTGGAAAGAAACCAGTGGCAGTACTTAGTATCAGATAAGTGCAGCAGGAATCGAGAAAACAATTTAATTACAAACCACTCCTGGGAAGAGCTCCCTTGGCCCATTTCATAAGTAGAAAACAGTAATGTGCACCTAGATGAAGTGCAAGTGGCTAGTGTTATACGACGTTAAGCAGACCCGAGGGCTCAGTTACTGTACCTTTTTCAGGAGGAAAGGCTGGACACGTTGAGGAAAGCCAGAACCGAACATGAGCTGAACCAAGACTATAGAGTAACACAAAAGAGAGAAATACAAGAATCAGGAGCATATTCAAGTAAAAAAATTATTTTTCTACTCAATATTTTCTGGACATTTCAAGATCATGGATTAGTGATTATTTCTAACCCTTCTAGAGTTAGTGTGACGTGTATTCCTTGCTCTTTAACAGTGAATGAAGAAAAAGAGAAATGAAAAACTTTAAAAAGAGTCAATTCTCCTCTACAGGAAGACAGAAGGGACAGGATGAGCTTCCCTCTTTCCTAGGGACGTCTCATCCCAAGCACAGCAAAGTCTCTATGGTTCCTCTTCCCTTGAGAAACCAAGCACACAAAACACCAGAGTGGCAAGCTGGTCCTCCACACATCTCCAGACTATCCTTGATCTAACACTAGAATGATCTTTCCTGTGAGAAAGGAATCATATACTGCATAGACTTCTGAGCACTTCGAAACAGAAAATGAAAATGCCTTTAATGCTTTATAAACAAATCTTCCCCAGCAGGCTAGCCAAAGCTATACGGAGACGTCCTGAAAAAATTCATTTCCTGAGACACTTGATGATACTTGGTGCTATTGAACATTATTACATGTTATACAGAATCAGACCTCTCATTGAAATTTAAGGTAAGAAGATAGATATTGAATTCCATAAAGCAAAAAAGTAATTATATTATAGATAATAAAAAATAAAAGAATGTGTCTAACTTGTTGGTAGGATATATTAGGCCTTAGTTACCTAGAGTAGCCCACTCCAAGTACATTAGCTTGTATCCCTCATGGGTGTTTTCTAACTGTGATAGAAAGATGCATAGATGATGAAGCTCTAGGCAAATGGAAAGGTGACTGTTTTAATTGGGGTTTGTATTGATGTAAAGAGAACCATGATCATGGCAAGTCTTAAAAAAAGAAAACATCTAATTTGAGGCTGGTTTACAGTTTCAGAGGTTTAGTTCATTATCATCATGTGCCAATGGGCAGCTGCGTAAGTAGGACCTGGTGCTAGAGGGCCAAGAGTTCATATGGATCAAGGCAGCCAGAACGATATTCTCTCTGCAGGCCAAGAGTTGCCTGGAGCATAGGAAGGAACTCTCAGCTCATCTATACATAACACACATTCAAAGGCTACTCCAACAAGGTGACTTAGGCCAAGAGTTCAAACATGAGTTTATGGGAGCCCACCTTATTCAAAGTTACATCACAGCAGGACTTAGCAAAGATTGTCAATGGCAGCTTCAGACTACCTGAGGCTAGACTAAAGATGACCTCAGCTCAAGAGATGGAAAAACTACTTGTTATATTCATCACTACTCCTTGATATAACTGTTACAATATACATTACTAACATTCCCTTAAGTCACTGTGCATGAAAGGAAAATGTACTACGTAACTAATTCACTTATGTCTCACATAGTTTCTTCAACAAGAAGGGTGGGGTGAGATTGTAGAAAAGATTCACCAGGATGGGAGGCAGATACCAGGATGTAAATTGAATAAATAAAAATGAAAACGGGGTGAGGGTACGTCAACTGTAACCAAGGAGTAATAATCTATTATGAGAGCCCACTCTTGGAATTGAGAAATACGTAGGGATTGCCTCCTAACTTACAGTATATCATATTTTACTATTCACTATAGTTACTATCTAATCCTCAGCCATTGCCTGTAGTCCATATTTGTTCTCTGGCAGTTTACATAAAGAAATTCTGAGAAACCTTTAAAATTTAGGTTTCATAACTCTCACCAGTCTAGTGGATCAGAATGTCCACAGTTGTAGCCTAGATATTGCTAAGAATTTTGTCCAGTTCTTTATGCAGTGTAGGGCAGTGTAAGGCACTCTTTGATCCTGCGTTCACCTGTGAACTGCCTTTACAAACCAATGAAACTGCAATACCATGTTACAGGGACTAGAATGGAGCCATTCTGGTATCAGCCTAATTTCTTTGCCAAAACTCCCTTGGATTAGTTTTTTGTATCATTGTCCATACAACAAAGGGTTTGCTGTGACTCATAGTTTGAGACAATGCAGTCTGTCATTTCATCGAAGGCCTAATGGTGTGTGGCTCTGTGGTGGCAGGAGGAGGTGACACTGCTTGCTCACATCTCAGTGAGTCAGAGGCAGAGAAAGGGAATACTAACTCAGCTGTCTCCCTTTTCCCCTTTTATGCAGCCTGAGAATTCAGTGCATTTTGTCAGTCCTCCATCAATTCTTTCTGGAAAAGTCCTCCCAGACATGCCCAAAGGCATGCCGTACTGGTGCCTCCAAGTCGTCCTCTTTCCAACTAAGCTGACAGTCACATTCAGCCATTATGGGCCTGTTTTTATCTTCAAGCATCTTCTAGTCTCTTTCTCCTGTCATGTCATAATACACCTTACCATCGTCAACCTACCAGTAACTCCCACTCGATTCTTTTTGTCTGGTAATCATTTTCCAAATGCCTAAGATACCTAACTTGTTCATCGTCAGTCACATTAAAAGAACCTAAGCCACAATATGCAAAATGACAAGCTATAATAACCTAACAGAAACATAGAAAATAGCAAGTCTGACACTTATAAATGCTGAAATTAAATAGATACTATGTGAAAGTGATATTATTGTTTACATTGAAAACCAGGACTGCTTTTATAAGTTAGTGTAACCCAGGGAAAATGATTTCTGGTTCTCCTCACCAAGACTGGTTTTGGGTACTGTTTTATTCTTAAAGACACAAGACACAGACATTCTAAACCATGATCTGTATGAACTAAACAATAAATCTCATCTGTTTGGCCCTTAGTTAATGGATTTGGACATTAGAAAATCTAGCCCAAGAAGATTTAAGCAGTTTTCAAAAGATCACAAAGTTGTAAGTAGGGCCTTTATATGAATCCAGATCTGGTAGACTCCAAGTTTATGCTAGAAGCAGTTAACAGCCTAAAAGCTTGAATTTTTTAGAGAAGATAAAGTCTATTTATCAACTGTTTCCTTATTAGTTTTAATCTTTTTTGAAAAAAATGTAAAAAGTTCAAACTAGCGAAATAGCTAAGTTCTAATGAAAAATATAACATTTTATAGGACTTCAAATTCTTGCAGTGCAGCTGAGATTCTATCTCAGTATAAAATTATTTTTGGTTTTTAATAGTGGAGTAATGCGTTCTTTTGACCTTATTAAAACTGTGATCCATAATATGCTTCATACAGCACCCAGGATCTAGAAATAATAAAGCCTGCACATGTGAAATAACCTTCCTGAACCTTCCCCTTTGCAGTAATATGAATACTTTCCTTTTGCTGTGATGAATCTTGCATATACCTACATATTCTTGCAGTGACTTAAAATAATTTTTGCTGTATTCACTATCTATTGCTGTATCACAAAGCATTCAAAATAATATCTTGCTGATGTTATTATTGCTTAAATCCTATTGGTTCTATCAGTCAACAGAACATTTCTATTGCTGGCCTAGCCTCTGCTATTTTTGCATGTACATTCAGGAAGCAGCAGGGCTGAGGCAGTAGGGTCTCAGGCTATCCTCCGACTTAAGCTGGAATGGCTGAAAGAGTTACTTTTCTATTTAAACATGGCCTCTTGTTCTAGGTTTCTCTACAAAGTGTCAGACGCTTCCCAAGAGAATGAGATAGAAAGTTGCAAGTCTTCCTGGTGCTGTTGTTTATAAGTCCTGAAATAAAACACATAAATTATCAAAACAAGTTTACAAACCAGCCCAAGTTCAAGGAATAAGATGTTTACATTTCCTAAAGGATGACCTGAGGAGGATTGAGGATTCAAATTAATCAGGTACCCCAAATATGTTAACCTATGCAATATCCATGACAACAGGTGAGGCAGAGTTGTACAGACAAAAGAGAAGCAAATCTTGAGACTAATGCTAATACAGCAGGTCCAGTTTGCCTCACTGACCTGGATGCATTAAGCCCTGATTTCAGTTGTTGTAACACTAAACCTTCTACTTCAAGTATAAAGTACTATTTCCCACATAGAATAATTGTAATAATTAAATAATATTAAAGCTACACACCAAAAAGTATCTTGTAATGAATTAAGTACCCAACGACGATGAGTTTTTTATATATATAAATATGAATTTTATTTTACTACCTGGCATTTTAAAACATCTTAAAAAATAATAGGAAGGATTGTGAGATGTTATACAAATGCTCAGATTTTAAGAGTTTATTGGTAGTTTTTGTTTTGTATCATTATCAAGAAAGACCTTAATTTTTCCTTACCAGAAGCAGGAAGGAAATGGGAAGAGAGTTCAGGGACAGGACTTCAGACACAACTAAGAGAGAACAGAAGCTAAAGCAAACATTTAGTGACTGGATTATAGGGAATCATTGCTTTTGGTAAAGCATCCTAATTTCATTGGATGACAATTGAATGGGCATTTGCAAATTAGGTTTTTATTATTAGAGTAGGACAGAATATAATAAATGTGTACCTCACAGAGTCAGAAAAAATGGACATTATGAGTATGAGCTCATAACAAGAGCTTTTGATTCACCATAGCTGTGCAAATGCCTGATTCAAACCTAATTTAGTTCCCTAGCAAAGGCCAAGGATTTAGCAGTTTCGTACAAGATCACAATCTGCAAATCAAAAGATTTGCTTGATCTGATTTCTAGCCATAGAGTCAGTTAGACAAGAGGTTCCAACTTTGGTCTCCTTTCTGTGCTAAAACTTTGATTGCTTTTATTAGAAAACAGATGCTGTATGCTTTTTAGATTATAAAAGAACATTTGGGGTTTGTCTTTCTTTACCAGAACTGAGAATAAAGGTACAACCTAGACACTGCTGAACTCCAGTAATGATCAGAAGATCAGCTGCAAGTGTATCATATTTATCCTACTGAAATCTGTAGTTGTCAATGTAACTAAGGCAGGTCTCACTCACTGCCTGACATTGAGTGACAGAGCAGTGAGGCTTGCATGGACACCAAATACAAGGTTTACTGGTACAAAGAGAGCAGAGTGCAAACAAATGACTTCTGTCCCTTTAAATTATGGCTGGTAGAGATTTGAACCAGCCAAGCAATCTCGTTCTAATAGCCTACCAGCATCATCTCACTACCGTAAACAGCGTCCCTTTGACCCCTGCCTTCCTTTTGTCCAGCCATCTCTCTGGGGACATTTCAAAGCTTTTGTCCTTTGTTCTATGTTATCACTGTGAAATATTATAAGATTCACAGTGGATATTGCATTTCTGGTCTACAAGCTAGTTTGTGTACAGGGAAAATTTCTAAATTGGCCAGAGACCAAATATAAATATAGTTTCTACTTATTACAACTATGGGTCTTATCTTTTCTTGGTCCTCCAAGGCATCTAGTTCATCACACTAATCCTAAGTCAATCATGGCCCTGACTGACCCCCTTCTCCTCTAATTTCCATTCTTCCTATTTTCCTGGCTTAATCTCCAGATCTCTTCCTTTGTCATTATAATTTACTATATATCTTCTTACTAGGAATTCTGTTAGTAAGATAGAACTAGGTTAAACTGCTAAACAACATTTAAAAAATATATGCATGATATTTGCAGATATAAAGTCAGTTATCTTAAAGACTCCTCACTGATACTAACATTGTCCAAGCCTTCATGAGAAGAAAAAGAAAAATAAACTTCTAAGCAATTACCTAAGAAAATTCACTGTAGCAGACATGATATAATCATGTCTATATAGTACTGATTATATCGTCAATCCTAAGGCTGAATTTGTAGGAGTCCCTAGGATATTTTATTTTTCAGGATGTCACTTGTTCTGGACATCTTCTATTGCTTACTTGCACTAGCTTATCTGTTTAATATCCATTTCTTACAAATATGCTCTATGGATAGAAGTCCAAGGATGTTTCTGCAGTCCACAGTTCTTGCTACAGCATCATTGTCAATGCTCAGGGCAGGAAGTCTAAGATCCTCCTCTCACAGGACCTTGGTTTGGTTTAGCATTACTTGCATTTCATAGATGCCTAGAAAAACAGAAACTTTGTCTTCAGGTTCTTTTCCCCATGTCCTCATGTGCAATATATACATACATGAACATACATACATACATACATACATACATACATACATACACATCAGAAATATACGACAACTTTTGGACTCAGAATATTTTCTGAATATTCTGAATGTCTATGGAAAAAAAACAAGACAAAATAAATCAGCAACACTGGGGGTGGGGATACAAAATACAACTTTTCATGATGGGCAGATACCAGTTCATATTATTATAGAGAAGAATTTCTTCCTAGAGATTACAATGTATATGATTGGTTCTTGTATCTCACAGATCTTGCAGGCCTTATTCTTAAGAGAAATTTTCTTTTTCATTCTTAAGCTGTAACAGTAGGTAGAATCTGGTCTTGCACAGTAACCTTAGAGACTCTACAAAGATATTTAGATACATAATCCCAGTGATTGATTTGATAAATTCTTTCTATATTTTTTCACTTTGGCATTAAAGGAATTCTGGTGCCAAGCACATCAATTTGAGACATTGTGTTAGAAAACTCATCAAAAAGGCCAGTTTGTATCTCTGTTAGTTCTTTATTTGTAGCTTGGGTACACAATTCAGGAGGCTGGGGGGAAGCAATAACAGCTAACCAGAGACAACCAGGAACCCAGGGCTCTACAGCATGAGAGACATTTTGTTGTTAGAGACGAAACCACTGAACAGACTCAAGCAAAACAAAATATCTTACGTTTTATTTTAATAATTGATAAGACAAGAAAAAAGATAAGATCAAAGACAGAATGCAAATTTGTAAGTTATCAAGCAAAACAGACAGTTTCCAACTTTATTTTTTTACTTTTTTTAAGGTGAGAGAGCATGTGTGTGTGTGTGTGTGTGTGTGTGTGTGTGTGTGTGTGTGTGTGTGTGTGTGTGTGATATTTTTATTGGACAATGTCTCCTTTCCCAGTTTCCCCTCTGAAAACAACCTCATCCTCCCTCCCTGCTTCCATGAGGGTGCTTTCCCACCCACCCACTCACTCCCTGCCATAGCGTTCCTCTACACTGGGGAAAGAGAGAGAGAGAAAGAAAGATTATTTTTATTTATTTACATTTCAAATGTTATCCCCTTTCCCAGTTTCCCTACAGAAACCCCTCTCCCATCTCATCTCCCCCTGCTTCTTTAAGGGTTCTCCCCCTCTAACCCACCCACTCCCACCTCACCACTCTGGCATTCTCCTACACTGGGGCATCGAATTGAGCCTTCACAGGAACAAGGCTCTTTCCCCCCCATCGATGCCATACAAGGCCATCCTCTGCTACATATGTGGATGGAGACATGGGTCCCACCATGTGTACTCTTTTGTTGGTGATTTAGTCCCTGGGAGCTCTGGGAGGTCTAGTTGGTTGATATTGTTGTTCTTCTTATGCAGTCGCAAACCCCTTCAGCTCCTTCAATCCTTTCTCTAACTCCTCCATTGGGAATCAGGTTCTCAGTACAGTAATTGGCTGTGAGATCCATTTCTGTATTTGACAGGCTCTGGCAGCGCCTCTCATGAGATAGCTTTATCTGGCTCCTGTCAGCATGTACTTCTTGGCATCCCCAATAGTGACTGGGTTTACTGACTGTGTATGGGATGGATCCCTGGGTATGACAATCTCTGGATGGCCTTTCCTTCAATCTCTGCTCCACACTATCTTTATATTTTTTCCTGTGCGTATTTTATTCCCTCTTCTAAGAAGGACTGAAGCATCTATGCTTTAGTCTTCTTCTTGAGCTTTAAATGCATCTTTTATGATTTCATTTAATGCTAAAGATAATATTTCAATTGGTTCAGATAGACTCAATGTAAATTAGTTAATAACTGACAGAAACAGATGCTTCTACATATAGGTTTTACAAACTTGAAAATTATATTTTTATCCAAAGTCCACCAAATACTCATATTTATTTTTATTATGGATATAGAACAGAAAAAATCTATTTTTTAGTTCCAGTGACAGTGAATTTAAACTCTGTTTTTGCCAACAACTCATTGCCATAACCAAGTCTTTCCAAATGAACATAGATAACTTTATTAGAAAATAGAGTACTTCTATAGTTAACATATAAGATAATATTTTAATGATATGATCAAAACTAATATCATTTTGAGAAACATCATGGAGAAGCCTCCCTCTAATAAGGCTATGAATTTGTAACTTTAATCTCATTGTGGAAAGCCCTTGAACAAATTCATTGGGGCATTCTATTAATGAAATCAAAGTCATAATAGAGAGTCAAGTAGAGATATTCTAGATTACAGAAAATAAAACAGATTTTTAAAAGTAAAATCAATGAAAAGTAAAAAGCTCTGGTCCCAGACTGTCTTCTGTATTGAAGATGAAAATAAAAGTAATTATATTGATAGCTCTCTTGGAAAACTGGGCCGCTGCTGGTAGATGGTGTGGTTTTGATAATGTTAGAGTGTGCATTCCAAATGTTCTTGCATGGATGTTTGTAGTCCAGTATGGTGATGTCAGATGCAGTAGAACTTGGTGCCTAATAGAAATGAACAATGCCATTACCATCAGAAGGACGTAATGCAGAGCTGAGTGAATCTTGATTCTCGTGGGAGACTTTCATAAAGAACAACACTGAATCCTTCCTAATCTCGGAATTCCTTTCTTGCCAGGTCTTTTCTATTTTTATGTATTTATGTGTTTATTTTCATATGTGATGTTACCATGCAGCTCTGGTTGGCCTGAAACTCACTATGTAGATCATTCTAGACTCAGACTTACTTGCAACTGCCTGCAAAATGCTGGGATAAAGGTATGAATCACCATGCCCAGCATCATCCTTCTTTATACGGGCTCCTAATAGTTCCACCTCTCTCTCTCTCTCTCTCTCTCTCTCTCTCTCTCTCTCTCTCTTTCTCTCTCTCTCTCTCCTTTCTGTGTTTTCCTCTATGCATTATTGAATATTTTGATAAGGCAAAGGAAAAACAAAGTGGGAGTAAGAATAAGATCCCACCAGGCAGTGGTAATGCACGCCTTTAATCCCAGCACTCAGGAGGCAGAGGCAGGCAGATCTCTATCTATGGCCAGCCTGATCTTCAAAGCAAGTTCCAGGACAGCCAAGGCTAATACAGTGAAACCTGGTATTGAGAAAACATAAAACAACCACAAAAAAGAGTAAAAAAAAAGAGAAAAGATTAAAAGATAACCTTATAAGATAATAGAAATTTCAAATGGAATATAAATATTATGTAAAAGGATGAATCTCTGAAGTTCTGTATCTTATACTTCTGCATGAAAGTAATTCAGTTGTTGCCACTCTATTGCAACAAGTAAAAAACTGATCTAAATTGAGAAGTCAATAACTAGACTCAGATCTATAAAAGAAATGAGATCATAGGTCAAACCACAGCTCTAATTGAAGAGAGAGATGATAGAAATAATTGAGCAAACTAGAGAGGGACAAGACTGCTGAAAGGAAGGCTTGGAAAAGAACCAGAAGTATTATCAATGAATTGCTTAGTGGCCAATGAGAGCACGTCTAGAGTTCCAAGGAGCCCAGATATGGAAAACTCCTACAATTCTGCTGGTCATACCTCATGGAGGAAAAAATGATTCCCAAGCCTGCAGCACAGGGTATGATTCAGAAACCGTTCTGAAATGTATATAGCACTGTGTTTGTTCTCTCTCGGAGATAAGCCAACAGGACTGATTTGTTGGAATTTCCTTAGAGTTTAACTGCCTAGGGAAAAGAAATTAATTAATTATGTTTACCCTTCAGATTTTATTCCCATTCCCCTCCATCCTCCAACTGTTCCACATCCCATACTTCCTCTCTGCACCCCTTGTCTCAATGAGGATGTCCCTATCCTACCCACCCCATCAGACCTCTAAACTCCCTGGAGCCTCCAATCTCTTGAGGGTTAGGTGGTCTTCTCTGACTGAATCCAGACCCGGGAGTCATCTGCTGTATATATTTTGGGAGCCTCATATCAGTTGGTGTATGCTGGCTGGTTGGTGATCTAGTGTCTGAGAGATCTCGGAGGTCCAGGTTAATTGAGACTGCTGATCCTCCTACAGGATTGCGTTCCTCCTCCACTTCCTCCAGCTTTTCCCTAATTCAACCAGCAGGATCAATAGCTTCTGTTTATTGACTGGGTGCACATATCTGCATCTGACTCTTTCAGCTGCTTCTTGGGACTTTCAGAGGCCAGTCATAGCAGGTCCTTTGTGTGAGTGCCCCATAGACTCCATAATGGTGTCAGGTCTTGGGGCCTTCTCTTGAGGTAAATCCCACTTTGGACCTGTCACTGGACCTTCTTTTCCTCAGGCTCTTCTCCATTTCCATCACTGCAGTTCTTTCAGACAGGAACAATTATGGGTCAGAGTTTTGACTGTGGAATAGCAATCCTATCCCTCACTTGATGCCCTGTCTTTCTACTGTAAGTGGGCTCAACAAGTTCCCTCTCTCCACTGTAGGGCATTTTGTCTAAGGTCCCCCCACCTTTGAGTCCTGAGAGTCTCTGACTTCCCAGGTCTCTGGTACATTCTGGAGGGTCCTCCCAACCTCCTTCCCCCGGCTGCCCTCCCCCACCGAGGTCACCTGTTTCCATTCTTTCTGCTGGCCCTCAGGGCTTCAGTCCTTTTCCCCCTACCCAATACCAGATCATGCTCCCCTCTCCCCTTGCCCCTGTCCAACTGATTCCTATCCTGCCCGATGAGAAAAGACTGTCTCATTGCAGTACATAGAGGCTTTCTGACCACACAGGAGGAAAAGCACTTAGAGACAATTGTGAGATCTATAGTCCTACAATATAGTCGCTGAAACCATGACATAATCACATAAATTTAGAAGATTTTTTTTTCTTCTTGCACCATTTCATTATTTTATTAAGGCCTATTTTCATGAGTCCCTTTTATCTTGGACAAGTATGATTATCAACAATTTGACTTAGAATTATACAAGAAAAAGCAAACATAATTTGAAAGACAATAGCAAATATCAGAACCAAAATTGCCATGACAAACTAGCCAGGTCTCACCGAATCTAAACTTGGATCACTGGATTCAGTGTCCAAAGTGCTAACCATTAAATGCAAAACCATGGCCTTGCTTATGAAAGCCAGAAGCTATAAATGACCGAGCTGTGAGAAGAATGGATGCAGAAAATATGTTTCATTTACAAAATGGGATACTACTCAGTTATTAAGAACAGGACATACTGAGTTTTGTAGGCAAATGGGTGGGACTAGAAAATAACATCCTGAGTGAAGTAACTCAGACCCAAAAGGACATGCACAGTATGTACTCACTAATAAGGGGATATTAGCAAAAAAAGTACAAAATACCCAAGATGTAGTCAACAGAACTCAAAAAGCTGAGGGGCCCAAGTGCCTCAGTCCCACTTGGGAGGGAGAAGAAAGCAACGTCAAGAGGGGAGGGAAGGACCTTGGAGAGAAAGGGGACACAGGATGGAAAGGGAGAAGCATCTGCTGATGTTGAAGGCTCTTAAAGAACAATGATTTTAAAAAAAGAAAGAAAGAAAATGACGATGATTGCTTTCCAGTGAACCAAACGAATGATGAGTAACTTCCCCTGGATTCTAGAAGAGTGTGCTTCCACTTACAGAATGCAAATGATGGAGGTTATGGATGAAGTTAAGTACCTAAAGCAAAATGAAACAAAGCCAACCAAAAAGGAAAACAAGGAAACAAAATCCATGGCACTTGCTTTATTAAACCTCCCTTTGATTATAACATATTGCTATAGAAGAGGACCAATAAAGAGATTAAAATAGCAAAAAAAATCATCCTGAATGTTAAAATATTAGATGGAGAATTTTTAAATTATAAGTATTCCAAACACTCCAATGAATAAGGTAATAAAATGAATGATGATGATGATGATGATGATGATGATGATATGGAAAGACTTACCAGGACACTTGAAACTCAGGAAAGGATTACAAAGCCTGAGAAAAATATCATTTAAAACTTCCAAAATTGAGCAGCAGAGGAAAATAAAGACTAGCTAAAAACACATTTGGAAATGGTGTGACTACTACAGAAGGCTTAGCAAATAAGTGATCAGAATACAAGGAGAAAAAAGAAGGATTTTTTAAAAACGTATTTAAACTACTACTTGAAACTGCACACCAAATTACAGTCAAGGACCAAACTCAAGTGCAGGAAACTTAGAGAATGCCAAGTAACCTAAATCTACTGAAAATCACACCCTATCTCTTTGCAGATCCCCACTGCTCCCTTTCAAATTCAAAATTTCTCTTTCCCTCAATTATTCATGAATGATACAATTATATAAATAATAATATTTTTCCTGCCAGTTTATACAGAAATACACTCACACATGTTCACACACACACACACACACACACACACACACACACACACACACAAACTTCAGCAGAATCCATTTAATATATTGTTCACAGAAAAATCATGCTGTCTCAGCCCTGCAATGAGGAGCTGGAGTCAGAGAAAGTTTGCATTGCGTGAGGTGGGGAAACATCAAAACATTGTTGCTCAATGAACATCTAGAAGAAGAGAAAGAAATCCAAAATTTTCGGTAAACATGAACTAGAAATGGAAGAGGATGGGGATCCCCAGTCAAGAGGATGTTACAATGTAGATATTAGATTGTTTAGCACCAGGATCCAACCTAAGGCCTGAGGCATTGTAGGAATTTGCTTTGTTATTAAACTATCTCTCTTCACTTTAACATTCCTTTACAATGACTAGTACAAATTTCTCAAGCAAGAAAAAAGAATCATTTATAAAGCCATGAGGAGAATATTTACAATCAAATATTCTTCCCAAAGAGGGAACATGATGGCTCTTGTTAACATTAATGAAAAGAATGAACACTATTTATCACACATACATTGTTTTTCAACAGCCACATTGAATGGGGAAGTGTTTCTTTTTTCAGTGATCAGGGATACTAAATAGAAGTTCTTAGATATCATTTATCTGTAGGAAAGCTTGGCTAGAAGTTGCTTTTAGACAAGTAATGTTTGAAAAATTTAAAAGGATTTTGAAGACAAGAAGACATCATCATAACAGATGTATTTCAAAAACCTTGAAAAGCTAGGCATGATAACATTGCTTTGCATGCCTATAATCCCAGAATGCTGGGTGTTAAAACAGGAAGATCACATGTTTGATAATAGCCTGGACCCCTAGAAAGTACTGGGACAGCCAGACTGTAAAACAAGACCCAGAATCAAAAGATGAGGGGAAAGAAATCTTCAAACTAAGAGTTCATGTGGAAGGAAAAAAAGAAAGTAAGAAGGAGGAAGAATTAGAAGTTAAGATAATAAATAATATCCCTTCATTTCTTCAAATTGATTTTTTTCAATGATTTTTAGGCTGTCTAATACAAATGAGAGTAAGAGAAAAATGAAAAAATACAAGCCCCAAACTACTGAGAAGAAAATGTTTCTCACTGTAGTAGAGGATAAACTTTTTAATATCTTGTTAAAAAGTGGCGAACTAGTGAGTCCAGGTTGACTTATTTGCTGCTGTCAGTGACTATGCCAGATCAATGGATTTATAAAAACAAAGGTTATTGACCTAAATTTTACCACAGATAAGTACATTTATTTTGTGTAATTGAAATCTATAAAAACAGTATCTCAAAACACATTTACTCAGAAGCCCCTTTATTTTTTTAAAATATAATGTTATTTCCTTCAGAAGCTAAGGGTTAAAGATATCTATAAAGAGAAATAGCAAGTCATGTTATATGATCTTCGGTATCCTCTTAAACAACTTGAAAGGAACAACAAATTGTTTTATGTGATTTTTCCATATCTTCTTACACAACCTGCAATGTTATTTTCTTCAGATACTATGGGGTAAAGATATTGGCAGGATTAATATAGTAAAAATGGCCATTCTACCAAAAGCGATCTACAGATTCAATGCAATCCCCATCAAAATACCAATCCAATTCTTCAAAGAGTTAGACAGAACAATTTGCAAATTCATCTGGAATAACAAAAAACCCAGGATAGCTAAAGCTATCCTCAACAATAAAAGGACTTCAGGGGGAATCACTATCCCTGAACTCAAGCAGTATTACAGAGCAATAGTGATAAAAACTGCATGGTATTGGTACAGAAAACAGATAGACCAATGGAATAGAATTGAAGACCCAGAAATGAACCCACACACCTATGGTCACTTGATTTTTGACAAAGGAGCCAAATCCATCCAATGGAAAAAAGATAGCATTTTCAGCAAATGGTGCTGGTTCAACTGGAGGTCAACATGTAGAAGAATGCAGATCGATCCATGCTTATCACCCTGTACAAAGCTTAAGTCCAAGAGGATCAAGGACCTCCACATCAAACCAGACACACTCAAACTAATAGAAGAAAAACTAGGGAAGCATCTGGAACACATGGGCACTGGAAAAAATTTCTAAACAAAACACCAATGGCTTACGCTCTAAGATCAAGAATCGACAAATGAGATCTCATAAAATTTACCAAAGCTTCTGTAAGGCAAAGGACACTGTGGTTGGGACAAAAGCAGCAACCAACAGATTGGGAAAAGATCTTTACCAATCCTACAACAGATAGAGGCCTTATATCCAAAATATACAAAAGAACTCAAAAGTTAGACCGCAGGGAGGGACAAATAACCCTATTAAAAAATGGGGTTCAGAGCTAAACAAACAATTCACAGCTGAGGAATGCCAAATGGCTGAGAAACACCTAAAAAATGTTCAACATCTTTAGTCATAAGGGAAATGCAAATCAAAACAACCCTGAGATTTCACCTCACACCAGTGAGAATGGCTAAGATCAAAAACTCAGGTGACAGCAGATGCTGGCGAGGATGTGGAGAAAGAGGAACACTCTTCCATTGTTGGTGGGATTGCAGACTGGTACAACCATTCTGGAAATCAGTCTGGAGGATCCTCAGAAAATTGGACATTGAACTGCCTGAGGATCCAGCTATACCTCTCTTGGGCATATACCCAAAAGATGCCCTAACATATAAAAAAGACACGTGCTCCACTATGTTCATAGCAGCCTTATTTATAATAGCCAGAAGCTGGAAAGAACCCAGATGCCCTTCAACAGAGGAATGGATACAGAAAATGTGGTACATCTACACAATGGAATATTACTCAGCTATCAAAAACAATGACTTTATGAAATTCGTAGGCAAATGGTTGGAACTGGAAAATATCATCCTGAGTGAGCTAACCCAATCACAGAAAGACATACATGGTATGCACTCATTGATAAGTGGCTATTAGCCCAAATGCTTGAATTACCCTAGATGCCTAGAACAAATGAAACTCAAATGGATGAAAAATGTAGATACTTCCTCCTTCTTTAAAGGGAACAAGAATACCCTTGGCAAGGGAAGAGAGGCAAAGATTAAAACAGAGACTGAAGAACACCCATTTCAGAGCCTGCCACACAGGTGGCCCATACATATACAGCCACCCAATTAGACAAGATGGATGAAACAAAAGAAGTGCAGACCAACAGGGCGGATGTGATCGCTCCTGAGGAGACACAACAGAATACAGCAAATACAGGCGAATGCCAGCAGCAAACCACTGAACTGAGAATAGGACCCCCGTTGAAGGAATCAGAGAAAAGAACTGGAAGAGCTTGAAGGGGCTCAAGAGACCCCATATGTACAACAATGCCAAGCAACCAGAGCTTCCAGGGACTAAGCCATTACCTAAAGACTATACATGGACTGACCCTGGACTCTGACCTCATAGGTAGCAATGAATATCCTAGTAAGAGCACCAGTGGAAGGGGAAGCCCTGGGTCCTGCTAAGACTGAACCCCCAGTGAACTAGACTGTTGTGGGGAGGGCGGCAATGGGGGGAGGGTGGGGAGGGGAACACCCATAAGGAAGGGGAGGGGGGAGGCGGATGTTTGCCTTGAAACCGGGAAAGGGAATAACACTCGAAATGTATATAAGGAATACTCAAGTTAATAATAATAATAATAATAATAATAAAAAAGAGATACGTTTTATGTGATTTTTCTGTATCCTCCTATACAACTTACAATGAGCCACTTGGCCATAACAAAAGTTCTAAAAGAAAGGCAAATAAATTTAGCATGTCCCAGTGAGGCTCATATAAAGAGGCTAGGTTTATCTTTGTCTTTATGTAGGCAGATGATACACCAAGCATCCTAGATCTATTGCTATGCAAACATATAAGGATGATATCAGGGGCCACACTGAGCATGAATTCTAGAATATACACACACACACACACACACACACACACACAAATATATGTATGTATCATTCCATGCTACTGTGAACGGCTATCCTTCCTCGGATTGAAAAAAAATCACATGTATTGAATTATGACCCCGTTATTATACACTCTATTTTTTGTAAAAATGAGAGTACCGTTTACTTCCCATGTGGAGAATAAAATCAATATGCAGTCTCCCAGGTTCACAGGGTTTCTCCACTTCCCAGTTCCCACCTGGGCTCTATTTATTGTGACACATTTCTAACTGATGTTGCTGGTTCAGTTTTCAGAAGGTGAAGATACGTCATTTTACGCAGATAAAAATCAAAAAGAGCTAGCTGACAGCTAGTGAGAAAAGCGGAGCAGAGTGTCCAGGTGAGCAGAGATTTCCTGTGATTCTTTCCTTAACATTGTATTTCTCCATTTGTTTGTATGTTTGCTCATTTTAAGACAGGGTTTCATGTAGCCTAAACTGGATTTGAGGCATTCACCTGCCTCCCAAGCACCATCACAGAACTATGGCAGGAGGCCCAAATCAGTTCTTAAGTTTTCTCATGTGTAGGGTGGTCCATACCTCCTCCTAAATTCTTTGATCTTTTTCTCACTTCAAGTTTTTATGGTAACACACAATATCGTAATTATCATAGTCACAATAAAAATTCTAAATTCCACAGGAAGATCAAGATACAAAACTTTAATATATATGTCAGTCTCATGCAGGATTACTGGTTGGTTGTTCAATCTCTGTGAACCCCTATGGGCTCAGGTTAGTTGATTCTGGGTGTTCCTACCCTTTCCCTCAAGCTCTGCCTACTCTTTGGCTGTAGATCTCTGCATCTGTTTCCATCAGTCACTGGAAACTGTTAATGAAATGGGCTGGGTTTTGTTTGTTTGTTTGTTTGTTTTGTTTTGTTTTGTTTATCACAGTTTTCCTTCTTTTTTTTTTTTTTTATTAACTTGAGTATTTCTTATTTACATTTCGAGTGTTATTCCCTTTCCCGGTTTCCGGGCAAACATCCCCTAATCCCTCCCCCTCCCCTTCTTTATGGGTGTTCCCCTCCCCATCCCCCCCCCCTTGCTGCCCTCCCCCCAACAATCACCTTCACTGGGGTTCAGTCTTAGCAGGACCCAGGGCTTCCCCTTCCACTGGTGCTCTTACTAGGATATTCATTGCTACCTATGAGGTCAGAGTCCAGGGTCAGTCCATGTATAGTCTTTAGGTAGTGGCTTAGTCCTGGAAGCTCTGGTTGCTTGGCATTGTTGTTCATAAGGCGTCTCGAGCTCCTTCAAGCTCTTCGAGTTCTTTCTCTGATTCCTTCAACGGGGGTCCTATTCTCAGTTCAGTGGTTTGCTGCTGGCATTCGCCTCTGTATTTGCTGTATTCTGGCTGTGTCTCTCAGGAGCGATCTACATCCGGCTCCTGTTGGTCTGCACTTCTTTGCTTCATCCATCTTGTCTAATTGGATGGCTATATATGTATGGGCCACCTGTGGGGCAGGCTCTGAATGGGTGTTCCTTCTGTGTCTGTTTTAATCTTCGCCTCTCTCTTCCCTGCCAAGGGTATTCTTGTTCCCCTTTTAAAGAAGGAGTGAAGCATTCACATTTTGATCATCCGTCTTGAGTTTCATTTGTTCTAGGCATCTAGGGTAATTCAAGCATTTGGGCTAATAGCCACTTATCAATGAGTGCATACCATGTGTGCTTGTCTGTGATTGGGTTACCTCACTCAGGATGATATTTTCCAGTTCCAACCATTTGCCTACGAATTTCATAAAGTCATTGTTTTTGATAGCTGAGTAATATTCCATTGTGTAGATGTACCATGTTTTCTGTATCCATTCCTCTGTTGAAGGGCATCTGGGTTCTTTCCAGCTTCTGGCTATTATAAATAAGGCTGCAATGAACATAGTGGAGCACGTGTCTTTTTTATATGTTGGGGCATCTTTTGGGTATATGCCCAAGAGAGGTATAGCTGGATCCTCAGGCAGTTCAACATCCAATTTTCTGAGGAACCTCCAGACAGATTTCCAGAATGGTTGTAGCAGTCTGCAACCCCACCAACAATGGAGGAGTGTTCCCCTTTCTCCACATCCTCGCCAGCATTTGCTGTCACCTGAGGTTTTGATCTTAGCCATTCTCACTGGTGTGAGGTGAAATCTCAGGGTTGTTTTGATTTGCATTTCCCTTATGACTAAAGATGTTGAACATTTTTTAGGTGTTTCTCAGCCATTTGGCATTCCTCAGCTGTGAATTGTTTGTTTAGCTCTGAACCCCATTTTTTAATAGGGTTATTTGTCTCCCTGCGGTCTAACTTTTTGAGTTCTTTGTATATTTTGGATATAAGGCCTCTATCTGTTGTAGGATTGGTAAAGATCTTTTCCCAATCTGTTGGTTGCCGTTTTGTCCTAACCACAGTGTCCTTTGCCTTACAGAAGCTTTGCAATTTTATGAGATCCCATTTGTCGATTCTTGATCTTAGAGCATAAGCCATTGGTGTTTTGTTCAGGAAATTTTTTCCAGTGCCCATGTGTTCGAGATGCTGTTTTTCTTCTATTAGTTTGAGTGTATCTGGTTTGATGTGGAGGTCCTTAATCCACTTGGACTTAAGCTTTGTACAGGGTGATAAGCATGGATCGATCTGCATTCTTCTACATGTTGACCTCCAGTTGAACCAGCACCATTTGCTGAAAATGCTATCTTTTTTCCATTGGATGGTTTTGGCTCCTTTGTCAAAAATCAAGTGACCATAGGTGTATGGGTTCATTTCTGGGTCTTCAATTCTGTTCCATTGGTCTATCTGTCTGTCTCTGTACCAATACCATGCAGTTTTTATCACTATTGCTCTGTAATACTGCTTGAGTTCAGGGATAGTGATTCCCCCTGAGGTCCTTTTATTGTTGAGGATAGTTTTAGCTATCCTGAGTTTTTTGTTATTCCAGATGAATTTGCAAATTGTTCTGTCTAACTCTTTGAAGAATTGGATTGGCATTTTGATGGGGATTGCATTGAATCTGTAGATCGCTTTTGGTAGAATGGCCATTTTTACTATATTAATCCTGCCAATCCATGAGCATGGGAGATCTTTCCATCTTCTGAGGTCTTCTTCAATTTCTTTTTTCAGTGTCTTGAAGTTCTTATTGTACAGATCTTTTACTTGCTTGGTTAAAGTCACACCGAGGTACTTTATATAATTTGGGTCTATTATGAAGGGTGTCGTCTCCCTAATTTCTTTCTCGACTTGTTTCTCTTTTGTGTAGAGGAAGGCTACTGATTTATTTGAGTTAATTTTATACCCAGCCACTTTGCTGAAGTTGTTTATCAGCTTTAGTAGTTCTCTGGTGGAACTTTTGGGATCACTTAAATATACTATCATATCATCTGCAAATAGTGATATTTTGACTTCTTCTTTTCCAATCTGTATCCCTTGACCTCCTTTTGTTGTCTGATTGCTCTGGCTAGAACTTCAAGAACTATATTGAATAAGTAGGGAGAGAGTGGGCAGCCTTGTCTAGTCCCTGATTTTAGTGGGATTGCTTCAAGTTTCTCTCCATTTAGTTTAATGTTAGCAACTGGTTTGCTGTATATGGCTTTTACTATGTTTAGGTATGGGCCTTGAATTCCTATTCTTTCCAGGACTTTTATCATGAAGGGGTGTTGAATTTTGTCAAATGCTTTCTCAGCATCTAATGAAATGATCATGTGGTTTTGTTCTTTCAGTTTGTTTATATAATGGATCACGTTGATGGTTTTCCGTATATTAAACCATCCCTGCATGCCTGGGATGAAGCCTACTTGGTCATAGTGGATGATTGTTTTGATGTGCTCTTGGATTCGGTTAACTGGCAAGTCGCAAATTCAGGAGTATAGGAGAATATCATTAGAAATTGACATTTTTTCCCATTTGTGTTTTGTTCTATTCTGGAACTGATATAAAAGAAATATCCTGCCTCTGTATTCTAGCCCTCTCAGCTGTAAGAGAGAAGGGCTCCCTCTCATGGCACTAGACTCAACCTGGACCAGTTGGTTGGCCTTTGGTTGGCAATACTTAAAATTTTTGTACTATCTTCAACCCAGCGCATCTTGTAGGGAGGTCAAATTATAGGTTATAGGTACTGTGGCTGGCCTCAATCCCTCCATTAGAAGTCTTGGCATGTTACAGCAGGTTGTGACTTAAGGATCTATATAACCCCATTGCTTGAAATTTTAGCTAGGGTCATCCTCATAGATTCCTTGAAATTTTCATTGTCCTAGGTTTCTAGTTTGTTTCAGAGATGTGTCCCCTATTCCAGTTGTTTCTCCCAATAACTCTCTCCATCCTCCCGCCACTTTATCCCTCTTTCCAATCTCAGCCTCCACCTCCATTCACACCCTCTGCTCATTTACCTGACATGACTGTTTTCTTTCCCCTTCTCACTTAGCTTCTTTTGATATATGGATTATAGCATGGCTGTCTTTTACTCCACAGCTAATATCCACTAATAAATGAGCACATAGCATGTTTGTCTTTCTGAGTCTGGGTTATTTCAGTCAGAATGAGCTTTTCTAGTTCCATCCATTTGCCTGCAAATTTCATATTATCTCCATTTTTAATAGCTGAGTAATGCTCCATTGTGTAAATGGAGCACATTTTCTTTATCTGTGGGGAGCTTACCAGGGCTGGGTCCTCTCTGCAAGGCAGCTGAAGGAGGTGGCAAGACTTGGTATTGCATATATAAAGGTTGCGAAGTATAAGTAATATTTGCCTTTGCTGATTCTGTGTTATTCTGGGGCCAGAAGCTGATGGCTTAAAGTGAATTAGCACCTACTGCATAAGAGCAGGGGTTAAGTAAACTATTTATTGCAGGCTCTCACTTCTTGACCACACATCAGAAGCCCTTTACTGGTTAATTCTTTTAAACCAGAAGGAAAAAGGAAAGGACAAAGTCACTCTTGGAGACATATACACATAGGGTTAAGTGGAAAAATGGCCACATCACTACATTTGGATGGATGGATGGATGGATGGATGGATGGATGGATGGATGGATGGATGGATGGACGTACGGATGGATAAATGGATGGTGCAGAGCCCCCCAAGCCAAACCATCATCTTTATTTCTTTTCTCTAGACATTTTATAGACAAAAGTTCTTAGGAAATTACCTCACAGATAAAATGATGCATAAAAAAGAAGCTACAAAAGAATATTGATATTAAGTTCGAAGCAGTGTTTCAATTTGTAGTCTCATTATAAATTCAAAGCAACAGTTTCACATGGCCTTGTCTTATCATAGTGCACAGATGTGGCTTCATCCTTGGGTCTGACCTAGAATGAATGTTTTTTCCTTGAACACAAATTTGTCCCAAGCTTATTTCTCTTTTTAGTGCAATTATGAAAGCTCATTTTATTTCTTATTATGTAGTCTTTATTTACTATAATGAAGAGTGGCCACATTGTATTCTTGATTCTAACTTTTATTACATCTTTCTAGCAAAGCAACCATCTCTTAAAACTTTCTAAGATTATTTAAATCAAATTAGGAATTCTATAAAATCATTAATTTATCAACACAGCCTTAATTCATGAAAGTCTATCTTTATGTTGATCTGTAGGAAATCTCCTCAATAGGAAATCTCCTCAAATCCCTGGGCTAAGGCCGAGGGATTAATATATTAATTTATTAATGACAGGAAAGGCTTATCAGCTGTAAGAATCAATCCTGAGATGAAGTCTCTTTGAGACATTGTCTCTCAGAGCTCACCCATCTTAGTCCATGAAAAAGATGGCTACTTCTAGAAAGGGCACCTGATAACCTTAGCCTTTTTTACATGACTCCAGTCATTTAACCACTCTTTGTTTGGTAAAGAGACATCGATGTTGTTTCCAGTTTCTGGCTATTACAAATATAGGTCATATGAACATAACTGAGCAAATGTCTGAGGTACGATGCTGTGTCCTTTGGGTATATGTTCAGGAGTGGTATAGCTGAGTCTTAATGTAGATTGATTCCCAATTTTCTGAGAAAGAGCTCTATTAATTTGACAGTGGCTGTAGAAGTTTTCAGGACCAGCAGCAAGAGAGGAGTGTTCCCCTTCCTCCACATCCTCAGTGAGCTGTCACTTGTGTCTTTGATCTTATCCTTTCTAAGTTTAAGATCAAATTTCAGAGTCTTTGATTCACATTCTCTGACAGTTAACAGTGGGTGGGAGAGGAGCTGTCTCTGCTCCTGTTGCCTGCCTTTGGGACCTTTTTCCCCTAATGGTTGCTTTATCTACTTTTTTCTATTTCTTTTTTAATTGGGTATTTTATTTACATTTCAAATGTTATCCCTTTTCCATGTTTCCCCTCTGGAAATCCTCTATGCCATTCTTTCTCCCCCTGTTTCTATGATGGTATTCCCCCACCCACTCCTGACTCCCAGCACTGGCATTTCCCTACACTGGGGCATCACGCCTTCCCAGGACCAAGGACCAATCCTACCACTGATGTCCGACAAGACCATTCTCTGCTACATGTGCAGCTGGGGTCATGGGTCCCTTGATGAGTACTCTTTAGGTGGTAGTTTAGTCCCTGGGAGCTTGGGGTAGAGGGTCTAGTTAGTTGATATTGTTCTTCCTATGGGTTGCAAGCCCCTTCATTTTCTTCAGTCCTTTCTCTATCTCCTTCACTGGGGACCCTGTGCTCAGTCCATTGGTTGGCTGCAAGCATCAGCTTCTGTATTTGTCAGACTCTGGCAGAGCCTCTCACATGACAGTTATATCAGGCTCCTGTCAGCAAGCACTTCTTAGCATCCTCAGTGGTGTGTGGGTTTAGTGTCTGTGTATGGGATGGATCCCCAGGTGGAGCAGTCTCCGGATGGCCTTTCCTGCAGTCTCTGCTCCACATTTTGTCACCTTATTTCCTCCCTTAAGTATTTTGTTCTCCCTTCTAAGAAGGACTGAAGCATCCACACTTTGGTCTTCCTTTTTCTTGAGCTTCATGCAGTCTGTGAATTGTATCTTGGGCATTCTGAGCTTTTGGACTAATATCCACTTATCAGTGAGTGCACACCATGTGTATTCTTTTGAGACTGGGTTACTTCACTCAGGATATTTTCTACTTCCATCCATTTGCCTATGAATTTCATGAAGTCATTGTTTTCAATAGCTGAATAGTACTCCATTGTGTAAATGTACCACATTTTCTATATCCATTCCTCTGTTGAGGGACATCTGGGTTCTTGCCAGATTCTGGCTATTGTAAATAAGACTGCTATGAACATAATGGAGCATGTGTCCTTGTTATATGTTGGAGCATGGTTTGCGTATGTGCCTAGGATTGGTATAACTGAGTCCTCAGGTAGTACTATTTCCAACTTTCTGAGGAACCACCAGACTGATTTTCATAGTGGTTATAGCAGCTTGTAATAGCACCAATAATACCTGGTCTCACTGCAACTTGATATGCCATAGCTGTTTTATATCTGTAGAGGCTCTTTTCTGAAGAGAATAGGAGGGAAATGAATGGGGAAAATAGGGGAAGGTAGCCAGGAGGGACTAGGAGGAGAGGAAGGAAGGGAAACTGTAGCCATAATGTAAAATATTTAAAATTCTAAGTCCAAGAAGGCTATGTAATCAATTTTATTCTTCAAAGATATGATCATATCATAACTGGTTGAAGTGATATTTCTTGTAGATTAGATCTTTGAAAATATAATTTTCAGGAGCAGTTTAATCAGATGAGGCTTTTAGGAATTAGCACTGGTATAAATTGAATATTTGGAATTGATGCAAGATGGGGAAATTAGGATATAAACACACAAAGAGAAGACCACATGCAAAGTTCTGCTGACAAACTCAAAGGAAAAACATCACTGTAAAGACAAATGCAGTTTGGAGTGACATGTTTACAAGCCAATAATTTCAGGACTTCTGAACAAAACAGGAAGTCAGGATATGTGTGTAGAGCAAATTCTCCCTCAGAACTTCTAACAGAAGCAACCATATCAACAACTTGGTTCTTTGGGCTTTGAGAGAGTATGTTTATGTTAATTCACTACTTGTTTGTGGGTTGCTTGGGGCAACATCCTGGGAGGAAACTGTGAGGATTCTATTGGTGAAGCAGTGAAGCCAAAGGCTAAAGTACCGAGCTCACAATGCTACCCTTCGGCCCCCTTTACAGAATGATTTGAAGCTAGCCTCGAAATTTTATAAAGTCCTCTGATATTTTAAAGTAGGTGATGAATCTAGTAATATTCCAGCAACACAGAGGTGCAAAAGAGACCTGGGGAAAGGCGTGACTGCCACTACACAGGGATAATCAAGGGCTGGCTTTCACCCAGTTAAACGTTTCACTACAAGAATTTAGGAGGCTGTGTGGCGAAGGACCATAAATCAGAATAGTTCTCCTATTTTGTCCTTTCTAGCAAAACCAGAAAGAAATTTACCTGGGACAACAAAATCTCCAAGTTAGGAATAGAGTTAAGTGAGAAAAGTGCTGCAAAGGCAAACTTCTAGAAGTTTAATAACAACCAGTACTGGTAGCTATCCTGGGCTCACAGGTCATGAGGGCTCACCCTCCTGGTTGGTTATTTGGATTATGCTAAATACCTTGAGTCTGCTGCTTTCAAGCCCTTTCCTTTGCAAACTGAGAGTTGGTCTGTGCCTTCCTCTTCAAATAGTTGCAGGCCTTTTTATTCCTGTGACTTTGGAAATGCAGCAGAGAGAAGGCTGAGTCATACTCCACCAACATGCCTGTGATTGCTTCAAAGCAGGTTGCCAGTAGCCAGATGGAATGACTGACCTCCTGCCTTCCTGGCTGGTCCTATTCCCTTGCTGTCCCTTTGCTATTATGTCACAGTTTGTGTATCTATATATGTAAATCTAGCTTCCACTTTCTATGTTTGAGAGCAACGATGTAGAACTGGTCACTGTAGGTCTAGCTTACTCTGCTTAACACAAAGCCTCTAGTCCCATCCATTTTCCAGAAAATAGCATATCTTCATGCATCTTTATGACCAATCAAACTCCATTTTGGGTATGTGACACAAGGAATTCTGAATACGTACCCTGAACATTTGAAAGTAAACTTGGCAAGTCCAAGTGTAGAAAAATAAGGTGAAAAGAATCAGAAAATATAGAAATACTAAAGTTAGTGAACTACACAAAAAACAGAAGTAAAAACAATTAACAATTCAAGAAGCATGGAACACTAAAGATATACAATTTTTTATAAAGCAGAAGGTATGTGTTTTCATGGAATACAGAGCTTCAAAAAATACAATGAAGGTGTATAATAAAATCATCAGGGAGGTCTTGGAAATCGGCATCTATTTCCAGCACTGTGCTACAATGTAGCAGAAACGCAGAAGCTAAAGATAAAACAGCTAATGCTGTTTCTAGCATTGTTTGGGGTTAGGACAGTACAATGCTGAGAGGGAAATGTGAACATTTTATGATGATAACTGACTGAGATTCTCTGCTTTTGCCCAGGATTTCCTCACTGTGTCATTTTGGAATGGTAATGTATATCCTGTGATGTTGGAGGTACATGATCTGCTTTTTGATTTTGATTTATAAGGGATTACAATTAAGAGAGTACATGAATCTCAGAAGAGACTTTGAACTTTCAACTTTCAATGTCATTGAGACTGCTCTAGACTATGGGACTTTTGAAGTTTTGACTAAATATATTTTGCATTATGCTATCTATGCTTATGCGTGACCACCATAGACTCAAGCCTATGGGGGCCAGAAAGTGGAATGTGGTGGAATGAATACTTTTGACACACTGTTAGGAAGTGAGGGCTTGTGTGAGGAAGTGCGTCATTGTGGGAGTGGACTTTGAGACCTCCCTCCTAGCTGCCTGAGGACAGTCTGCTCCTGGATGCCTTTGGATAAAGATGTACAAGTCTCACCTACTCCAGAACTGTGCCTGCCTCGTCACTGCCAACAAGGCCACACCTCCTAATAGTGCTACTCCCTAGACCAAGCATATTCAAATCACCACATTTCACAATGTTGAAATTTTATAAATAAGAAGTATCAGAGTGTCAAACAAATAAATTTTAAATTGCTTTAATAAAACTCATGAGTTATTTTTACATGCTGACAAATATAGTTACTCAAAAGCACCATATATTATGATTACAAAGATTGGTTTTATTGACATTTTTTCAGTGGAAAAGCTATATTTAACTGTGTTTCCCTTTTAAAATGGGAGCTTTTAGAAGTTTATTTAAAATAGCACAACAAATAACATTTTAAAATTGTTAAGTAAGTTGTCCTATTGTGGTTCAATTTAATAATAATAATATTCATGTTTCTTACCAGAAATATTTATTCTTTTGAATGTATGTGAACACAATTTTCAGTTAATTGAAATTCCCATCTTTGAATGAAAACCAATAGAAGTTAATGAATACTTTTCACGTTTTATTCTGATTTGGTTTGTTTTCCTATTTTTCAATGACAGTCTGAAGGGTGTTCATGATATTATTAGTTAAAATATACTAGATCATGTTCTGGCTATCAAATTGAAGTCAAGTATACACTGGCTTTAGATTTTTATAGTTTCATATATAGGTTTATATATAATATATATTATATATATAATACACACACACACACACACATTTATAGTTAAAGACCACTGGCAAAAGAAAGCAGCAATTACACACACACACACACACACACACACACACACACACACACATTGAAAGCTGTTATTGAGTAACAGTTTTCCTCAAATTATTCATCGTGTTGTGCTGTGTGCTCAACTGATAACAGTAATCCAAGAACCATGGATCCATGTACCCAGCAAGCAAATTTTAGCCACGTTATTGTGAGAATCATACTGGGAACAATCATCAGCATGCAGAAGCCCGAGGTCATGTAGCAATTTACATTACACGCATCTTTTATTATTCAACATATGTTCACTAGCAGGAGAGTGGCAAAGGCTGTCATCAGCTTGTGTCATCACAGGGACATAGTGTCTAATAATCTGTTGATTGAAACACGATGCAATAAACCAGACAGAGACAGGGTACTGTTAAAGAGCTCAGCATAATACAATGTCAGTATTATATGGGGTAGCTGCATGAATGCCCCAAACTGAGATGACACAGCAGCTGTGCGGTGGGCTTTGCTCCAGATGTCACATTTGTCACTTTGTACAGTGTATCGTCTCATTTATGAGTCATACTTCGCAACAAAATGCAGAACACAGTCACCAGCAAAGTTGTTCTGGAAAGCTGTCAGTAGGAGCATGGGTAGTGAAGCTGATCCTGCTTGCTGTCACTGGGACAGGTGTCTGTTGCATCAAGTGGTGACTGAAGATAGATTTGAAACAGCAATGAGCATGTGGCAGCTCTTTGGTGAGAAAGTATAATGTCTGCCGCAATGAAAAGGGAAGAAATGAGGAGGAGATGCACAGAAGCAGTCTCATTAATGTGCACTGACAACCTTGACTTCTGGCAAAGCGAATGGCAGGCAGGTGACTCCAGCAAAGTCAGAAGTGGGGGAATGCTGGAGGGCTGTCAATCAACTGACTCTACATCTGAAGGCTACAGCTCAGCAAGCTCTTCCCTCCTTTATAATTAAGATAAATGATAGTGCTCTTGTTCTGTTTAGTGCAACAATAACAAAATACCACAGACTGGGCAAGATAGAATGGAAAGAAATTCATGGTAACTAAGAAGTCTTACACCAAGGATCTGGCATCTAGCACATCTTTCTGCTCATTACCACTATGTGGTAGGTGGGTGGTGAGGGAGAAAGGCGGTGTGGGAAGGAAAAAAGGAGAAAGACACAAGCTTATCTCCATTATTGAACCATTAATCTCCCTTTAGATCTGAGAGAAGAACCTGCCTGATTCAAGATTCAGAGGTGCTCAATCTGCTAATGTTACAGTGTCAATTAAATTTCAGTGAGTTTTGATGGACACAGAAACTCAAAGTATAACCACACCTATTACCAACAATCGACCTTTCTCTTGACGCTCTCCCTTTGGTAAAGACATTCTAACTGTATTTCTCACATGCTATCTCTGACAGCCTGCAAGGGAGCTTTGGAATACAAAATGAGACTGACAAAATTTTTCTTTAATGGATTTGACTAATTTTGGAAAGACATGATCCATGAAATATTTAGAGAATAAATGACTTTGCTAGTGTTTTTTCCCCAATATTTATTGTACCTTCAGACATAAAAATGGTAGGAGAAAAGCATTACTTTTCTATTTTAAATTATAGGTAGGATTATTCTTCTTCCCCTATGGGATGATTTCATATGTGCACACTAATAAGTTAAGTGGGTGTCATAATGTAAGTCTAGATAAACAAAAAGTTGTCAACACCATTTTTGGGGATGCAGCCCAGGGTTGATGAGGACAAGCAAAGTTCTTAAAATCTATAGAAGAAGCGATATATAGCAGTATAGCCTAGCAGTATAGCCTTATTTATAGATAATATTTAAAGAAGCAGGGTAAGAAGATATATAAGGAACAGCCTTGGACAAAACTTTCATGCCTGACCATATCTCCCTAGAAAATTTAGTCCTGTGGTACCCAAGCAAGAATGCCCAACCTCGAACCCTAATCACCTCCCCTAGGTAAATTCAGCTGTCCATGGCTAAGACCTCCAGGGAAAAGCATGAAGGGCAACACAAGTTACTGGCTGAACTAACTCATTTCTACCTCTCTGACTCTCCTTTGCTTCTTTAATACTTTCTCTGTCTGGAATTTCTCTCTTCTCTTAGTATATTGGATTCTAGAAACAACAGGATTCAGTAATAAACATTTTTGTGGCTAAGAATCAAAACTACCACGAAGGAATGGGGAGCCCCCAGGACAGACCATCTTATAATGAAATTATCCTCCAAATGAGGAGCTTACCCATGACGGTGAGGCTATGTACCTGACTAGATGTCATCATGTCATTGGCACTGGATTGCTTCCTTCAAGAATAGAAGTATCACCAAGGAGAACCAGAATTGAGATGATGTCAATAAAACAAATATCCTGACCAATGTTACCTGCTACACTAACTATGCAAAGCCCTTTGTTTCCTTTTTCTAGAAAATGTCAAGATTAATGTTTACCCCACAAAGATGGACTCATAGGAGTTATAAAAGCCTCTTTATCTGTTCTTTCCAGTAAACATGTTGATTGACATCCTATACTAACTGCCTCCATTTGTACCTCACTGCTACTGTGACTGCACATTGAGACAGATGACTAAGGTTAGCCTGTTGGGATTTACAGAGTTAAGACTTTCACCCTAAAACTCTTGTGCCTTTCCAAAGGAGATGTGTTCCAAGAGTTGTAATGCATGACTGAAGCCTTGGAGAGTACTCGTCCAGTGTAACATTGTGATTCTGCAAGTTGATTGGATGACACTTGTGGCTACTAAATGACCAGCAGGCAGAAGTATAGAGAAAGTACATGCTGAACAAATATGGTTCATGTCCCAAACAGTGTTGTAATGATTTGAGTTTTTATCAAGACATTTAAATGAGAATGTAATGTAGACCTTCCTAAATCTGTTTGACTCTCTCTCTCTCTCTCTCTCTCTCTCTCTCTCTCTCTCTCCCTCCCTCCCTCCCTCCCTCTCTCTCTCTGTCTCTCTCCTTTCTCTCTCCAGTTTTCAAAGGAATTATATTAATTATCGTTTCCTAATTTTCGAACTGCATTTTATACTCAAACCATACACACAATTTACAGGAACCCCTTCTGCCCTTGTGAGGTGTGGCTTCCAGGGATCCAACTTAGTTCCAGGAGCAAGCAGTCTTCTCCTGGAGCTGTCTCACTGGGTCCTTCCTTTGTTTTCTTGAGAACCAACTTACAATCTGTTATTTTTCACCATTTCTTTATTTCAATACTTAGAAACACAATGAGTAAACAATATGGACTTCCTATTCCAGTAACAGTGCTCAGGGAGCATGATCATTGGTTTCTTGGTGAGGGGATACCTATTCACTTTGACAAAAGCAGGTTCAACTACTGTGGCAGTCCCAGCTGGCAGATGGGACTCTAGGGACTGTCAAGCGGGTCCTTCTCTTTGGCTGTTTGTAAGTGCTTTCTTCACAAAAGTAAAAGTACTTTGGGCTTTTTGAAGAACCAGGTCCTAGTCTGGGCTTCAAATTGGAATACATACTTGTTTGGTTAGTTCCCTTCTGGTACTCATTGTTTATTTGTTTTTGGTTTGTTGATGTTTGTTTGAGCCCTGCCTTTCAGGATCCAGACTGGTTATGTCACATCAGGTTCAGCCAAGGACCTCGTATCTCTGTTATTTTTTACTGGATGATAGTGTGAGGCCAGGTATCTTTATTGCTTGAGGGTTTTAATAAAAATATGGAACTCTGGTCATTTAGGGTACTGGCCACTGTGAAATAAAAAGAATGGGCCAAGATTCCCAGGAAATGTGTTTAGAAACAATCCATTTGTTTCACCATTCCCTACTTTTTTATTTTTTGTTTCTAGAATAAGCAACTAAGTTTCAATATCATTAAGTCTTCCTCATCCCAGCCTGGCTGATGGATTGCTTTCAGCTCTGTCTTTTTCTATGACCAAAAAAAAAGTTGAAAATGAATTGAGTTACTTTATCTCCCATACACATGTTAAGCTTTTGATACAAGATGGCTGCTTAAAGGTTTTTATAATTGGGACCAGTTTGGGAAAAAATATGTACAGAATAAAATCTGTTATAAACAGGTTTTCAAACTCTCAGACGTTAACCATGCTAACAGAAGGGGACTTTATCACTGATAGAAAGGAAAGGCAGTTATCCCTCCTCTATATAGTAAACCTTGGGGTAGGAGGAGAAACAAAATTATTTAAATGTTTTTATCTATCAGATGTGAACCAGGACCTCACCAAGGCTCATGGATTTACTGTTGCAAAAATGTTGTAAAGAATGCATTAGCATTTTGTATATTACCACTTGATACCATTTATTAACTGATCATGTATCTCTTCTAATATCTCCAGCTCTTATATCATTTATTTTTGTCTTTTGGTATCTTTATTATTTTAGCTATAATCCTTTCAGGTAGAATGACTATGAGCACCTAATCATGCAGAAAACAATGAGAAGAATCACTTTCTTCTCTAAGCCAAAATGGTAGAGGTGTCAGGAAACCATCCTAGAGTGTGAAATGGCACCACAAGAAATATATTCCATTTTGGGTCAAGAGGAGATTTATTGACTCTTCCATGAGAGCATAATAAGGGGGTTAATAATGCTTTGTGATTGGAGCTCTCTCATACCTTTTTCTTAAATCTAGGGAACCCAAGAATTCCCTTTTTCTTAAACCCAAGATTCTGGGAACGGAACAAGCCAAGGGGTTAAATCCAGGAAGGCTACCTCTGTAACCAATACATAATCAATACCAGAACAAATCCCATGAGTGTAGAAAAGCTACAGTGCTTCCGGAAAGGAAAGACTTTAATAAAAATAGAAAGTTCAAGAGAGGATGTTTTGGCTTTATTTCACCCTAAATATTCAATGTTCAATATCTCCAAATTGATGCAATCGAACCTAGGTCTCTTTCTAAAAATAACAGAAGCCTATGTTGCTTCAGGTTACATGACTATGAGTTTGTGGAGCCACAGTGTAGATCAGGGAAAGGCTCTGGAGGTTAGAGTGTGGCTAGGGATGTGGGACTGAAAGGGTGAAAGGGGAGAGACGATCAGGATGTCTGTACACCAAGCAGAGTCTCTGTCATATACGAGTGTGTCTTCTCTGCTTGTCTTCGGTGGGAACTTCACAATGGACTCTGTCATATGAATTAACCAGAACATGAGGAACGACTTCTCTTCAGTGAGAACTGTTCAAGAATGGCTATGGGAAAAAATGAAGAGAAGGAGAACCAGAGGAAGTTTCAAATGAGTTTCTAATACAGCTTCTAGTTATTAACTCTCCAATGCTGGACTAAGCAACAGACTTAAAGTTAGTCTAGTGTCTTGTAATGAAAAAGGAAATTAACAACAAATTTTTATAAAAAGTGTTTTTTCCCTTCACCACTGTGTGTGAAATTTTACTCTGTCAGTTCAGTATAATGCCATATTTTAATGTACCCTAAATCTTCTTAAATCACACAGAAAAATCCTGCACACTGATTTTCAGAGATTGGGATTTTGCTTGATAGTAGGACACTCACAATGGCATATTTAAAGCCTTATATATTGATTCTAATGTTTAACTAAGGCTCTGGAACAAGTTAAAAGTCATAGGTAAATTTAGGATTCTACCTCAAGCAAATTAAATCTAGGAAGGTGTAGCTGAGAATAGGCTTCAACTGACAGAAGAAAAATAATACATTAATGTGAGATTTCAGACAAAACCAGAGGAGAAAATAATTGCTTATGTAGATGGCTCTGATAGACTAGTCAGTCTATCAATTCGAAATATACTAGTTCTGAACACGGTGTAAAGATGGACTCCTCTCAGGTTAATAGGAGACTCACTCCAAACTCCCATAGTATGCCCATACTTTCAGCCTTCCAACAGGCTCACCCATGGAAGAAATGAATTAGCCTGAGCCGGGATGACTCCCTGACAGGCTGCAAACTAGCAGTTCAGGAGACCAGTCTCTATGTCCAAGAACTGAACAAGTCAGTACATGGAACAACTTCAGCCTTAGGTAGAGAGGTATCCCTTCCCGATTTACAAAAGGACAGTTAGCCAAGCTTACCGTCAAGTGTTCACGAGCTACCCATTCTTGGCATGAATAGCTTCAATCTTAGCATCCCTCAGATCCTCAGAGATAGAACCTGCTAATCAAGATATAGATCACCTACCTCTCCTGAATGCTCCTCTTTTTGGCTCTAAAAGTAATCTGAGATTTTGGTTGGGGTCTTTCCACCCTGATGGAATTGGGTCCCTGCATGTGGAATAACCGCTCTTTGCCTCTGCATACTATTTGAGTCTGGGTAGCATTCTTCAGCTACTCGTAGACCCTAACACCCTCAGCTGCTTTGTCCTACAGAGGTTCCTCTGGTTTCAAAGCTAAGACAAAGGCTCCTGTGGAAACCCAGCTCCAGGACACTTACTATTCTTTTTTTTTTTCTTTTTTTTTTTCATCTTTATTAACTTGGGTATTTCTTATTTACATTTCGATTGTTATTCCCTTTCCTGGTTTCCGGGCCAACATCCCCCTAACCCCTCCCACTCCCCTTCTATATGACTGTTCCCCTCCCCATCCTCCCCCAATACCACCCTCCCCCCAACAATCACGTTCACTGGGGGTCCAACCTTGGCAGGACCAAGGGCTTCCCCTTCCACTGGTGCTCTTACTAGGCTATTCATTGCTACCTATGCAGTTGGAGGCCAGGGTCAGTCCATGTACAGTCTTTGGGTAGTGGCTTAGTCCCTGGAAGCTCTGGTTGGTCAGCATTGTTGCTCATATGGGATCTCAAGCTATTTTTTGATCTCATAGTTTGCTAATCTTCCGTCTGATATTCTTCCAACTGAGCTATCATGGCCTGCAGTTTGCTTACCTCTAAACCACCTTTAACATTACAAAATAATTTCAGATTTCCCAAGTAAAGAATCCCTGTGCATCAAAGAGCTCATGAACCTTTTTATGAGTAATTTATTACCTTGAGAAAAAAAATGACTACACAAGTAACAACTAAAAAGGAAGAAAGTTAAATCTAATTGGCAGAATAATACATGTAGACAGTCTACATCAATTATGACATTAGATTAACACAAAATGAGCATCTGTGGCATAATTAAAAATATAACTAACCTTTGTCCAGTCTTCTGGCACAAAAAGCAAAATTATTGGGATTTCCTAAATAATAGGAGATCAGGGAGAGATAAAGATCTGCAGTTAACCTGTCTGTTTCCCTGGGCAGATTATCTTGTGTGTTCCAAGGGGATGCCTCCTCTGATGTGGGCTAGGATAAAGCAATGAGCTAGGGGAGGGAGAGTGGATAGAAAGATCTACGTGATGGTCTGGAGCAAAGAGGAAGACCACGGTAGGTGGTCTGCTGCTGAGCTGGCATGAGACTTGGGGTTTGTACTTGACAAGCTCTGGGTAGAGGTGAAGAGCTACTGTTAGACTACCTGATTCCCTTGCTGACGTGCTGTTAATACAACAAAATCAATTGAAATATCCTTAAAAATAAGCACAATTTGCTCCCCAGAAAAAAGCCCAAGAGAGTCATAATGGTGACTTTGCCAACTTCATTTGTTAAAATAATGGGTTATTTGTTGCAGTAAATCTCCAACCCAAATAAGCCCGTGCAAGGAAAACACAACTCAACTAATATGACTACAAACTCCGCGCCGAGATTGGACAGATCTAACACTACACCACTCTGTTCTCCAGCTCTGAAATCCCTTATAACCTCCTGTTTCTCAGGCCACGTGTGTCAGCTCCATTTTCTTTCCACCTCCTCCTCTTCAGTCTTCCTCTCCTCCTCTCTCCTTCTTTCCCTCACTCTCTCCTTCTCTCCCTCAAACTGTTTGCTCCACCTTCCCTCCCACTGCCCAGTCACCGGCTCTAGCCTTTATTTTACAAGTTAAAAATGGGGGCAAGGTTCACATGTAGTCAGCTGAGTACATGATTCACTCTTCATCCTAGGCAGCCCCCCTTGGGGAAGCTGAATTCACATCAAAATACAAACAACACCAGGGCCATCCACAACAAATATTTACTAAGACGGTTTCTTTTTCAAAGACAACCAAATATTTGCTATGTGAATTTAAAATAATTTTTGAGGTATGCAAAACATCTCAAAGTTAAAGTGTTTTAGGTTCTGTAGGTTTTTACTGGTTAACAGGGACATTAGGCTACCAATGCTTACATGAGTTAGTTGACCAACTGAGTGAAAACAACCATAAAATCTATGAAATATGAACCATTCTTAACAGCCCAGTGAACGGATCTGACTAAGTTTTTTATTAATTACTTTGTGGTTGATTCTCTTGGATTCATTCACCTGAAACATCATAAATATGGGGAGAATAAAACTTTACAAGTCTTTTCTTTTGACTTAATAAGTTTAAGCTATTCTAGAAGAATGGTGTGCAGTTGAGATTTTCAGGGCAATTCTCATGGAAGTGTAAAGTACATCTTCCGGGCAGGGATCAACAGCTCCCCACCTGCATTAAACTTTCTAAACCGTTATAGTCGTTTGCCATCTACAATGAATGAACAAGCTATCACTCTGGAAAGCAACAGCCTGAAAGAATATTGGCAAATAAAGCTCGCTGTGAAATTTAAATTTCAAAGTGCACAAGAATTTTTGAGGAGAATTTATTTAATTTTATTTCCATGCTTATAAGAAGAAGCATGGCTGTTCTCTTTTAAATCTGTTCTGCTTATTTGTTTATGTAACACTAGTGTCTGTGTTTACATGAGCCAAATACAAATCCCCTGTTTGAAAACTGGAATAAATTGGAAGCCCTTTGGACTTCAGCTCTTAGCCGAGAATGGTTTCTCTCTGGCTTGATGATATAGTATGCCAGGAGTATTGAGCTAAATTGACGCAAACATTTTGCTTTATATACCTAACCACCTCACTTCTGGTCTTTTCTTCAATGCTATAATTTTCTGACTCTCTGTAAACATATAATTCACAATAAAGCATAAAGGCATAAATCAAAACTATAAAATGAGACAGGAGAGGCCAGGGGCACATTCATCTCACATCGGCACAGGGATCTAGCAGAAAGCACATGAGAATTGATTGAAACTTAGTTCCCACATGTATTAGCTGCAGTGTGAATCATAAGTAAGTCTGTCTACCCTTTTTTTTCCTCTTCTGCCAACATGTGGCTAAAAGTGCATTAAATAAGTAATGGCTATAAGATCTAATATAGTTACAATGTATTAGCTAAAATTTAAAAATCTGTATTGCATATTTAATCACATCATATGAAATAGATAATATTATTATCATCCCCATTTTACAACTAAGGAAGTTGAAGAAAAGCAACCTTAAGATACTCATCAATATACTCATGAAAAGAATAAAGAACTTAAGCTTGGGCCGTTAGAATCAATGCCATATTGTCTGACAAGATTGTCCAAAACAATCTTGGTAAATATGCCAGATTAATTGGCATATTGTAAATTGCCAAATTAATATCAAATTCTTATCTTACTTGTTTTTCACTCTAGAATGCTTATATTTTGTTGCCATAATTAGTCCTATTTTATGAGGCAGGCCCAGTAGATATTACTACACAGATACTCTTAGACCTAGAAAAAATAGTCTTTATTGCCAGCCAGCAGCAACACAAAAACTTGCCCAAATCATGCAACCCCAAGAATACGGTCCCATTATCTTTTACTCACAAAAGACATATTCTGACTGTCACATTTCTGAAGAACTATAGAAGTCAAAGAGAAGATTAGTACATTTTTGGATTTTCCTAGAACTATGGACTAGGTGTTTGATGGATAGGGTCTGTGTCCTGTTTTCAAAGGAGTTGGTGCCTACATGCTGGGTTTTAAGGTCAGAATGGTGCTTCTAACATGGTATCATTTGTGCTAATGTCTGAAGGCCTATTACATTTACCAGTACTTGGACTGGGGGTTATATTGTACTTCTAGAACTAACAGCTTAATAGAATTTAGTCTTCGTTTTATATACTTAAGTAAGCAGTTGAGCAAGTAGGGTCTTATCAGAAGAGCTAGGAGCAAAAGATTAATGGCCCACCAATGGCCATAAGCAAAGTACTAAACCAGTGAGACCAGGGGGACAGGATTGGTAATAGTTGTCATATTCTTGGTATCTCTTTTCACTTTTACTAAGGTTATTTTTGAATATAGATAAACTTTATCTAATTATTCTTGACTGGTTGGCATAGAAGCAACAAGTGTCTCCTACTACCATACTGAGACCTTCCAATTTTCATGAAGAATAAATTCAGTCCTCAGCATTTCAGAAGAACTGCTGAGCTTCCAGAAAGGAAAAAGTATTTTCCAGATGGAACAGGTCTTTGTCTCCTTGAACACGCACTGAGTTTCTTAAGGTTTTTCCCCCACCACAATTAGGACTGAACTTTCAACTGCTTTAGAACCCATGAAAAATTCCCCCAACAGTGGGGGAAGGTACCAAGATGAGGATGGTCTCCATAAACTTGGAAACAAAGAATCTAGATTTAGGTTGGCCCTACCATTTTCTCCATTATGAATGAACACCTGTCATGTAACATAGCTGAGGACACAAAGGAGTGGGTTCTCCTTCTCTGCAAACAATTCAGAAGATGTACACTTAGTTAAAATGTTAGTATAAGCAAAGTAGGGTTGTCTCTGGGGACAACAAACACATTTGACCACAATTCCTGCTGTGTATGGCCTCAGGAATCTACATAAGACAACTACTGAGAAGGTATCTTTGTGACATTAAGCATGTACCGTTTCCATGAGGATCCCTCAGGATGGAGTTACATTTTTCTGATATAGGTGTATTAGGCCTTAAGGGGTAAATGACATGGAACTGGTTCAATTTATAACAGCATGTAGGATTATTTATCTAAAGTTCCTTTAAGATCCTATTCATCCATTTTACCTCTTCTGAGCTTGGCAGCCTATAGATGCCTTGTCATTTTCAATCAACATGCAAGACCTTTGCTAGATTTGGGTAAACTTTGGCTGCACCAGATTCAGGAGACTTTCTGTAATTTCTTGTTTAAGATGGAGGCATCAGGAGCCTCAAGAGCAGAAGAAGTAGAAAAAGTTCATGTCTCAGGACGAACATGCCTTAGGAACTGTTTGTTTTCTTCTCTATTTTTCACAAAAGGAATCTGAGAAGCACAGTGTCCCAGCATTTCAATTTCTGGGATATTTGCTGGCACCTCTAGATATTATGAGGTAAGCCCAACAAAGCTACCACATGGATACTCCTAAAGCAAAAATAAATAAATAAATAAATAAATAAATAAATAAATAAATAAATAAATAAATAAAAATAAAAAATGGTCTTTATTGCTAGCCAATGGCTGCATGGGGAACTTCTGCAAATCACATATAAACTCCAAGCCAAATAGTCCTTTACCTTTCATGTACCTAAACCACATTCTGGTTGTCATACTCACCTGGCAAGAAGCAGAATTAAAGAGGCCAAAAAGCACAGTTAGTGCTTTAGTTAGGAACTAAGGTGGACTGCTGGACTCATTGCCATTTTTCCAGGTTTGGGCTCATTTGCTGCATTTAAAGGTCAGGATAGTGCCTTAAGAATGATGGGATTGCAAGCTGGTACAGGCACTCAGAAAATCAGTCTAGAGGTTCCTCAGAAAATTGGGCATAGTACTACCTGAGGACCCTGCTATACCACTCCTGGGCACATACCCAAATGATGCTCTAACATATAACAAGGACACATGCTCCATTATGTTCATGGAAGCTTTAATTATAGTAGCCAGAAGCTGGAAAGAACCCAGATGCCATTCAACAGAGGAATAGATACAGAAAATGTGGTACATTTACACAATGGAGTACTACCTAGCTATTATAAAAATGACTTCATGAAATTCATAGGCAAATGGATGGAACTAGAAAATATCATCCTGAGTGAAGTAACCCAATCACAGCAATCACAAAACAAAAGAAACAAAACAAATAACAAACACACATGGTATACACTCACTGATAAGTGGATATTAGCCCAAAAGCTCAGATTACCCAAGATACAATCCACAGACCTCATGAAGCTCAAGAAGAAGGAAAACCAAAAGTGCAGATGCTTCAATCCTTCTTAGAAGGGGGAGCAAAAAATACTCATAGGAGGAGATATGGAGACAAATTTCAGAGCAGGGTCTAAAGGAATGACCTTTAAGATACTACCCCACCTGCGGATCCAGCCCATATACATACAACCACCAAACCCAGACAATATTGCTGATGCCAAGAAGTGCATGCTGACAGGAACCTGATATAGCTGTCTCCTGAGAGGCTCTGCCAGAGCATGACAAATACAGAGGCAGACTCTCACAGCCAACCATTGAACTGAAAATGGCATCCCGATTGGAAGAGTTAGAGAAAAGATTGAAGGAGTTGAAGGGATTTGCAATCCCATAAGAATAATAATACCAACCAACCAGAGCTTCCAGGGACTAAATCATCATCCAAAGAGTACACATGGACAGATCCATGGCTCCAGCTGCATATGTAGCAGAAGATAGCCTTGTTGGGGACCAGAGGGAAGAGAAACCCATGGTCCTACCAAGGCTGGACCCCACAGGGTCCAGGGGAACGTCAGGGCCGGGAGGCAGGAGTGGTTCGATGGGTGGGGGAACACTCTCATAGAAGAAGGGGTGGATGGGATAGGGGTTTTATGGATGGGAAACCAGGGAAGGGAATAATATTTGAAAATTAAATAAATACAAAATATACAGTAAAAAAAGAAAAAGAAAAAAATGAACAAATTGTGTTACAACCCAGGGGATTATTATATTATGAACTCAGAATTATTAGAGATTGCTGTTGTAAAATCATTCGACTCCATAGCCAAATTATAATTCCATTGTGTCTCCACTCTAAGGTTTTATTTTCTTCCATACTGTCTGTGTTGGTTATTTTTTGTCAACTTGACATAAATTAAAGTCTTCAGAAAAGAGGGAACCTAAAACTTACCTCCACCGCATTGACCTGTGGGTATTTTCTTAATTGCTAATTGATGCACAGGGGCAAGCCCACTGTGGATGGTGCCCCTTTGGAGCAAGTTTACCTGGGCTGTATAAGAATAGTAACTGAGCAAGCCAGTAAGGAGCTCTTGTCTCTAGGTTTGTATCTTGTTGTGTCCCAATTTGATTCAATGATTCACTACACCCTGTAAACTGAAATAAACCATTTCTCCCCAAGTTGCTTTTGGTCAGTGCTTAAGTACAGCAGTAGAAAAAAAAACAGTAACCAAAAGTAGAGAATTAAGCAAAAGAAGTCATTAACTATGTTTAATTATGTTATTGTTCAAAAGCAATGTCAGGCAAATGCACCATTTAGAAGGAATATAAAAATGATAAACCCAAAGGAAATAACCATTAATGCCATTTCTGCAGCACAAATAGAAGAAAAAAGTATTTGAAATTTCAGGAAGGAAATGCATTCCTAAACAATCTTAAAATCAAATTTTGTTCTCTTTGGACTTTTATTTAGGATATCATCAAATTGTAATTATATTTACTGTGTATAAAGAAGTACAATGACAGCTATAACTAGGCCAGAGGAGAGTGAATTGAATTCACAGAAGAGGAGAATTGAATGATGTTTATCAGGGCTGAGGATGAGTAGACACAATGAAAGTTGGTTAAGGATATAATGCTCTCTTCACAAAGCAGGAACAGTAATTTGTATGTTAAGCAATGTCCACTGAGACTTGCTTAGTAATGATTTGATGGATTTTACATAGTCACAAGGTGGCTCTTTAACTGTGGGGAATTGTCCTTATGCAATTATATGCTTATTTTTTAGGTTGAGCCAATACTTTTGTCCTACGTAAAATTAACTAAAAATATAGGTGCAAGCCTTATGAGTTTTAAAGTGATTGATTCATCTTTTGTCGTCATATCTGTGACACAGATATCACAAGAGACACGTATTACAAAATGTGTAAGAGTTTCTCGGTTTTGAAGAATGCAGCTCTCTTTAGAGAAGATACTTAGGATTTTATTGACTGTCTGAAAACCATAACACTTGTAGAAGTGTTTGTGTTTCCCAGTCAGGTATGTATTAAGGTACCGTTGCCTCTGCCAAAGCAAAGCTCAACGTCCCAGCTAGGAACTCTTGAGGCTCAGCACTGCCTTACCACATCATTCTGTGTCCCTTCTTATCCATGAACTTGAAGAAATTACTAATGCTCAACTATCATTTTCCAGTCTCCACTATTGTCATTTTATGTCCTCTGTTGTTGCCACTGGACACGGACGCTGGGGAAATCCAAAGTCATAACAAATGCATCTCATATACCTGGGAGGCCTCAGAGGTATTTGAATTTCACAATATGAGTAAATTTGCTTTTGCAGGTTCTCTCCAAGGTGATTTGTATCCTAGTTCACAGCACGAAGAGTTGAATGTATAATGTGTGTGTATATACATATATACACATATATATGTATATATATATACAGACATATATACATATGTATACACACACATATATATACATATGTATATATGTTATAATATGTATATGTATTGTATATATGCATTATTATATATTATAGTTGTATTTTCAGTTCCCCACCACTGTCATATGCACCTAAAATCAATAAACTTAAAGGGGAGAGAAACTTGTTTTGGTTTTCTCCCTGAGAGATTTCTACTGGTTCACATACTGATAACCAGAACACAATGAGATAGAAAAGAAACTAACATCTTAATATCTTCTTCAAGTGCATAGCCTGAAGTAACCTAACATCCTTTCTCTATCACCTGCTATCCTCCTAAAAGCTTCATTATTTCCCAAGAGCACCATAGCAGATGACGCTTGTGGGGAAGATGTGGGCTAAAACCCATCACAGCAGTCCGAACAACTGGCTTTCATGTGTAAGGTTGTTAGATTGGTTTCTCTTATGGCAAATGATCAAATCTTCAGAAACAATCTCTTAAAAATGGAATTTCATTGACTTGTCAGTTCAGTTTTAAAGATACATTTTTAATTTTTAATACTGAGAAAAGGCACAAAAATGCTTGAGTCAATCTTTCTGTAATAGGTATCCAATGACTTTCTGAAAAATCACTTGGAGGATGCATTTATCATTAAACTCTGTAATCCACATATAAAAAGGATAGAACTACAAACCAGCAATGGTAAAAGTTTCATAGTATGAAGTGAGTTGAAGAGATTTGGGTGTGTGGAGCTGATGCAAAACCATATGAAAACATAATTCTGAAGACCACATGACCTTTTTTGGTTTCTTTATTAAGAATTTAATGTAATTAATTTACATAAAGTTTCAGCAGATATTTCTCATTATTGAGAGATGTGGCAAGAAGTCCTATGATATAGAAAATGTCAACGCTTTAAAAAGTATAGGCAGATCACATCATCAGAGTTTTGCCAGAGTTCAGACATAATATCACAAAGTATTGTAGTGTGGCATTTGAGAAATCGGCAGAAGCAGAAAGGCCACAACTATATGCTCGACCCTGACCTTCATATGATAGCTGTCCTGTCTACATTAAGGGCAGAAATGTCACAGCCCACCAAGAAGAACATGCTCAGGTCATCTTAGTTTTTTTTTTACTTTAGATCACACCTTTTTTGTCCTCCAAAAATCTTCCCTGTGCTTGATGTAAAAGCCCACAGTTTTCCCTGCGACTTTCTTGTCTTCATTTCTGCAAGTTCCTATGTCATTTAAAACTTATATTGAAGGAGCATACTTCCTTCTTGGTGATCTATATTTTGTAATGGGAATGTCAGTCAGGCAAAGAGTGAGGAAAAGAAAGTCTTTTTCTCCCTGACAGGTTCAATGTTTAGACAAAAAAAAATTGATTTGAGTTAAATTACTTTCTTACCGTATTTGTTTACGACAATACAAATTTTCCATTAAGAACACAATTTGTGAAATTGTTAGGCAACATTTACGTGAGAGGGTTTGTCATTTATAAATTGAATTTTGAAATTCTTTTTGATTTGTTTTCTAGGGAAAAAAATCATCCGACAATTTGGTTTTACAAAGATGAATAGCATAGTTGCTATACTGTCCATTTTTATATATGTGACTTTCAGGTATAATTGGATCTGTTTGTTGCAGGTGTGTTATAGTAGCACTAAATGTTGCAAAACTATTTAAATTGCTATAATAATGCATATTTATTTACAACCCTATCCATTGAGCCCTAGACATTTTAAAATAGTTATATATTTGTTTATTTTCAGTCACTGAGTTTGGGAACCGTACTCTTTGTGCTGTGCAGCAGGATATAAAGCACCTTGGAGAGAACCTGAAAAGGAAAATATTACTCCTTATAAAATGCAAATACCTCTGTGGCCTCTGAGGTATAGGAGACACATTTGTTATGACTTTGGATTTCCCCAGAGCCGGTGGACTGTGGAAACAGCAGAGGAGAGTTGAAATTCCTGGGGGCCCGCAATGGATGGCTATTTAATTGTTTATAGTAGCCCTGAAACGTGGCTGCTTTCTCATTTTAGAGTAAGGACAGACTCTGAAGAAGGCTAGCTCCCTTGGCAAAAGACTTCTCATTTCATTTACTCCTTTCCTCTGTTGAATACTGAAAATAAATAGGATACCAAGGATGAGAATTGAGTTTCTGTATGTCTGCTCCCGCTGTGGGAATGAAATAGATATTAAAGTCTGTGCAATGTAAATGTGGGCCTTCAAGTTTCTTAGGGAAACTGTGACTTTCTTATTGCTGCTGGAAATAATAATAAGGAAGATTATTCATCAAATGGTTACAGTGTGTCAGAGCTTGTTTTCTGCATGTTATATATAAAATGTTTCTTAAATTTTCCCATCAACCTGCAAGACAGGGTCCTATTACAAGCATCAGGGAGGTAGCATTCGGGCATCAAATCCTTCAGCTATTAAACCGGAGTTCAAGGACCCAATTTAGGTTGGCCTGACTCTAATACCCATGCTGTGTATAATTACCACCACGAGTCTTTCTTCAAAAAGTTGCAGCATTAAATTTCATGTTAATGATTTTTATGTCTGTCAAAGTTATAGAATGTTTCACAGATAAGACCTGCCATTCTGAACATCTGCAGGTTAAAATGTCTCATAAACACAGAAGACTGAAAAACAGAAGATTACCCGGCCTTTCTGTTGAAAGTAGCAGGAGGCAGGAGTTGTATATTGTAACTCTGCCAGAAGTCTCCATGCTTTAAATGTGTATGGTGAGAACTTGTGAAACCTAGCATCCTCTTTATGACAGGCACAATTTTACAGCAAACACACATCAAAGGACATATTGCTAAAGGACTTCATCTCATTATACGCATTGTTTTATTTTGACACAATTTTACAGAATTTTAAGTGTTTTCCCATATATTTATTTCATTTTATTTAAAATATACTACGGAATACAAGAATGGTGGGGCTTAGCCATTGGCCTCTATGCAAGCATACCTGTTATGCTTAAAGTTAACTCAAAATTTCTAAGGAGTAACTAGCATATCCATTAAAACTCCCCCAAATCCAGACGGGTGATGATCATTTTTCATATCTATATTTCCTTAGTAAACCTGTATTGTAAGGTACTGAAGACAGCATTAGTATTGATCAAATTAAGTGAGGATCTGATAAAAATGATGTCTTCTCGGGCTGGAGAGATGGCTCAGTGGTTAAGAGCTCTGACTGCTCTTCCAGAGGTCCTGAGTTCAATTCCCAGCAACCACATGCTGGCTCACAACCATCTGTAATGGGATCCGATGCCCTATTCTGGTGTGTCTGAAGACAGCTACAGTGTGCTTATATACATAAAATAAATAAATAAATAAATCTTTTAAAAAATGATGTCTTCTCAATGAACTAACAACAGACCCTTCTATTTGGATAACAAACTAATTCATAGGGCATTCACTTTGAGAACATGTATTATGTCATTCATGGTGGCACCCACTTGAAACATTACCTTCTAAGCCACTCAAATGAGGAGGGCCTCATTGCTGAGGTTAGACTTCATGGAGAAGAATATCTTTGGAATTCGTCCTAAGATACCGTGATGCAGGGGGTTGCAAACTCAGCTTCATTTATTTTCTCATTTCCATTAGTTCTTTGAGAATTTCTTATAATGCATTTATTGATCATATTTACCTTTCCAATTTCTCCAAGTTCCAGACACAACCTGCTTTCCCTATAGGTCTTGTACTTTCTGTCACAGCCACTGTGAATCCATATCCATGGCTACCGTCCAGTCATGTACAGAAAGCAATTACCTTTGGTGCTTCCAGTCTCTTGTGTTCTCTTCTGCAATGGCACTGGTGTCTTGGAAGAAAGGTTTATGATGTAGATGACCTTAAGCATAAGTCAGTACACCTTCAACTCACCTGTCTATAATATGAAATCAATTACATCACTTGAAAGATAGCTACATGACTACTCTTATATATTTGGTTGTGAGCCTAGCCTTTAACGGCTGAGCCATCTCTCCAGCCCATGACTACTCTTATATGAGACCAAATCTCAATTCTCAGCAGCCACACAGCAGTTTATAACTATCTGTAACTCTGGTGTCTCTGTTTTTATATAAATATATGTAGTTCCCAGAAATGACATGTAAGTTTATAACTGTCTGAAATGCTGGTTCCAGGAGATCCAATGATTTTATGTATGTATATGTATGTGTATGTGTATGTGTATGTGTATGTGTATGTGTATGTGTATGTGTATGTGTATGTGTATGTGTATGTGTATGTGTATGTGTATGTGTATGTGTATATGTATATGACCAAGCAAATGATAAACCATTATTTTGCATTTATTTTTATTAAATATTATATTTCATCTTGAATAAATTATAAACAATCTCCATTTCTCCAGGTTGTATGACCAATGTTCAATAAAGGTTGTTATTAATTACACAGTGGTTAATTATCAGAATTTGACTAGTTAATTATGGACTTTCTTCAAAAAGCATAGAAGAAGAAGAAGAGGAGGAGGAGGAGGAGAAGAGGAGGAGGAGGAGGAAGTCATCTTTAATTCCTGATCCTCCTGACTCTACCTCCTTCAGCAAACCCTACTAATGTTCTCTGCTATGTTCATAGTAGTTTTATTTCTAATAGCCTGAAACTGGAAACAACCCAGATGTCCCTCAGCTGAGGAATGGAAACAGAAAATTCCTTTATATATAATATAGTAGTATTCAGAGATTAAAAACACGGGCATCATGAATTTTGTAGGCAAATTGATGGTACTAGAAAATATCATCATTCTAAGAGAAGTTAGACCTAAAAGAACATGGATGTTAATTACTCACTGATAAGGGGATATTAGCCAAAAAGTACAGAATATCCATGATAAACTCCACAGACCAAAAGAAGCAGGGGAAAAGAGTTGGCAGCATCTTGAAAACATGCCAGACACTTGGGATTGGGGGAGGCTCCAAGAAGTCAAAGCTGGTGACCTTAGATGAGACACATAGCAGTGGGAACATAGAACCTAATAAGGACATCTCCAGACAAACCAGGCAGGACCCTAGCAGAGAAATAAGTACACCAACCCACTCACAAAATTTTGACCCAAAATGTGTCTCGTCTGCAAGAAAAGCAGGGGCAACATTGGAGCAGAAACTCAGGGACTGCTCAATATAGTCAACCAATAACTATTCCATCTGGAGACCTATCCCATGGGCAAGCACCAATCTCTAACACTACTGGTGATATTCTGTTATGCTTCCAAACAAGAGCCTAGTCTATCTATCCTCTGAGAGGCTTCTCCCAGGAGCTGACTCAGATACAGAAAACCACAACCATACACTGGATAGAGTTTGAGGACTCTTAAGGAAGAAGAGTTGGAGGAAGGACTGAGGGCCCTGAAAGGGATAGAACTCCACAGGACAACCAACAAATGAACCAATATGGACTTCTGGGAGCTGTCAGAGACTGAACCACCAAACAAGGAACATATGTGAGCTGGACCGAGGCCCTCCGACATGGATGTAGTAGATTTGTAGCTCAGTCTCCATGTGGATCCTCCAACCAATGGAGCAGGGCTGTTTCTAAAGCTGTCGCCTGTCTGTAGAGTATGTTACCAAATTGAGCTGCCTTGTCTGGCTTCAGTAGGAAAGGATGCACCTAGCTCTGCAGAGGCTTGATATTCCAGGGTAGAGGGATTGCCAGGGTATACCCACCCTCTCAAAGGAGAAAGGAGGGAGTATGAGAGGAGAGACTTTGTAAAGAGACCACTGGGAGGGGAGCAGTGATCTTTACAGTATTCATTCTGTAGAATTACTAAACAAACAGAAAGAAAAAGAAAAAAAGAAAGGAAGGAAGGAAGGAAGGAAGGAAGGAAGGAAGGAAGGAAGGAAGATGGATAGACAGATTACCTCGTGTGAAGAAGTAGATGCCTAGGCTTAAAAAAAAATTACCTATCTAGAAACTAGTAGTCTGGGAGACCCTGTCAGCCATGCTTGGATCTTCCTTTCTGATCAGCCATTGTAGGTGGAGTCACTGCCAGGATGCAGACTTTTGTGAAGACACTTACAGGAAGGCCATCACGCTCGAGGTTGACCCTTCAGACACTATAGAAAACATAAAGTTCAACATCCAGGATGAGGAAGGAATTCCTCCTGATTGGCAGAGGTTGGCCTTTGCTGGTAAGCAGCTGGAAGATGGCTATACTTTGTCTGACTACAACATCCAAAAGGAGTCCACTCTCCATTTCGTGCTGAGACTTCTTGGTGGTGCTGAGAAAAGGAAGATGAAGTCTTACACCACCCCCAAGAAGAGTAAGCATGAGAAGGTTAAGTTGGCTGTGCTGAGGTGGATGAAAATGGCAAAATCAGTCGACTTTGTTGGGAATATCCTTCTGGTGAATGTGGTGCTGGAGTTTTCATGGGTAGCCACTTTAAAAGACATTACTCTGGCAAGTGTTCTCCGACTTATTGCTTCAACAAACCAAAAGATAAGGAGTTGTGTATGAGTTAATAAAACGGAGGAACTGAAAAAAAGAAGTTTGATATATTATTTGAAGAGCTTGTAATATTTTAACACAAAAATTGTTGGCAAATATTCATGCTAAAATCATTTCCTTTCAAAATGATATTGCCAACTACAAGCTATAAACTTGTTCCCAGTAAGAAGTAGAACGTTACAGAAAGCTTGAAGTAAATTATATACCTAACTTGTTCATGTTCTTATTTTTCCCCTTTTCCAGGGAATAATTGTTCAAGTTGTAACTCATTATTAAAGAACTGGATTTAGGGAGATGTTGACCCAGAAACCGGGATAGGGAATAACAATTGAAATCTAAATAAGAAATACCCAAGTTAATAAAGATGAAAAAAAAAAAGAACCGGATTTAGATAGTCTTTCTTTCCTCCCTCCTCGCTCTCTCCTTCCCTCCCTCCCTCCCTCCCTCCTCCCTCCTTCCCTCCTCCCTCCTTTTTTCTTTCCTTCCTTCCTTTCTTTTTTTTTTCTTTTCTTTCTTTTTCTTTCTTTCTTTCTTTCTTTTCTTCTTTCTTTTCTTTCTTTCTTTCTTTCTTTCTTTCTTTCTTTCTTCTTTCTTTCTTTCATCTGTCACCCACTAGTCACCACCTTACAGAGTACTTACCTCCTCTCCACATCCTGTGATAGGGTGGCTGGCATTGACTCCTGGGAGCCGCCAACATATGGTCTCTGAGACTTCCTAGAGATTGTCACCCCATCTCTCATCCTGCAGCAGTTGCATATATGCATCCATTCTCCTGGCCATCTGGCCCTTTTTCCTATCTCTCCCCACACCTGAGTCTGATATACCCCCCTCCATTTCCCAACTCATGTCCTCTCCCTCTGAACTTGGAGAGCCCAGAGGACTCAGCAAACAGGGGAGACAGATCGGGAAAGTGATGCTTCCATGCAAGGCTCAGGCTCAGCAGATCCAAAGCTGGGCAAAGAGGTGGTAGGAGAATAGAAGCTGCTCAGGACAGCATAGCATGCCCAGGGGACTTAGCAAGCGAACACTTACAAGGAGGTCAAGAAGTTAAGCACCAACAACCCAAAACAATGCTATAGAAAAATAGAACACAGAGCTAAACAGAGAATTCTCAACGAAGGAATCATGAGTAGCTGAGAAGAACTTAAAGAAATGTTCATTATTTGTGACTATTGTGAAGCATGTTGTTTGCCTAATTTCTCTCTCATCTGTTTATCCATTGAGCAGAGGAAGGCCACTGATTTTTTTTTCCTTTGAGTAAATTGTGTATCTAACCATTTTGTTGAAATTATTTATCAGATTTAAGAGTTCTCTGGTGTAATTTTTGGGGTCACCTAAGTATACTATCATATCATCTGAAAATAGTGATATTTTTACTTATTCCTTTCCAATTTGTGTCCCTTTAGCCTCCTCTTATTGTGTAATTGTACGTGACATCAAGTAGTACCTTGGTGTAACTCTAACCAATCAAATGAAAGACCTGTATATCAAGAAATTCAACTAAAGAAAGAAATAGAAGAAGATCTCAGAAGATGGAAAGATCCCCCATGCTCATGGATTGGCAGGACTAATATAGTAAAAATGATCATCTTGCTGAAAGCAATATACGGATTCAATCACCATCAAAATTCCAAATCACTTCTTAATAGAGTTAGACAGCAATTTGCAAAATCATTTGGAATAACAAAAAACCAAGATAGTGGAAACTATTCTCAACAATAAAAGAACTGGGGGAATCATCATCCCTGATCTTAAGCTGTATTACAGAGCAATTGTGATACAAAACTGTATGATATTGGTACATAGATAGGCAGGTAGATCAATGGAATAGAATTGAAGACCCAGAAATAAAACCACACACCTATGGTCACTTGATCTTTGACAAAGGAGCTAAAACCATGAACTGGAAAAAACAGCATTTTTCAACAAATGATGCTGATTCAACTGGAGTTCAGCATGTAGAAGAATGCAAATCAATCCATTCTTATCTCCTTGTACAAAGCTCAAGTCTGAGTAGAACAAGGACCTCCACATAAAACCAGATACACTCAAACTAATAAAAGAGGAAGTGGGGATGAGCCTGGAATACATGGACACACGGGGAAGTTTTCTGATCAGAACACCAATGGCTTATGCTCTAAGATCAACAATCAACAAAGGGAACCTCACAAAATTGCAAAGCTTCTGTAAGGCAAAGGACACTAGGACAAAATGACAACCATTAGATTGGAAAAAGATCTTTACTACGGGAAAAAAAAAAAGATCTTTACCAATCTCATTTCTGATAGAAGGCTAATATCTAATATGTATAATGAACTCAAGAAGTTGGACTCCAGAGAATCAAATAATTCTATTAAAAACTGGGGTGCGGGGCTTGAGTTTGGCTCAGTGGTAGCGCTTGCACTAGGAGGCATAAAGGCCCAGGTTGGTCCCAGCTCGAAAAAAAAAAAAAAAAAAACTGGGTAATGGAGCTTAATAAAAACTCCCAACTGAGGCATATCAGATGGCTGAGAAGCACCCTTAGTCATCAGGGAAATGCAAACCAAAACACCCTGAGATTCCACCTCACACCAGTCAGATTGGCTAAGATCAAAAACTCAGGTGAGAGCAGATACTGGCAAGGATGTGGAGAAAGAAGAACACTCCTCCATTGTCCATGAAATTGCAAGCTGGTACAACTCTGGAAATCAGTCTGGTGGTACCTCAGAAAATTATACATAGTACTCCCTGAGGACCCAGCCCTATCACTCCTGGACCTATACCCAAAAGGTGCTCTGATATATAACAAGAGCACATGTTCCATTATGTTCATAGCAGCCTTATTTATAATAGCCAGAAGCTGGAAAGAACCCAAATGTCCCTCAACAGAGGAATGAATACAGAAAATGTGGTACATCTACACAATGGAGTACTACTCAGCTATCAAAAACAATGACTTTATGAAATTCATAGGCAAATGGATGGAACTAGAAAATATCATCCTAAATGAGGAAACCCAATCACAAAAGAACACACATGGTATGCACTCACTGTTAAGTGGACATTAGCTCAAAAGCTCAGAATACCCAAGATACAATTTACAGACCACATGAAGCTGAAGAAGTAGGAAGAAAAAAGTGTGGATGCTTCGGTCCCTCTTAGAAGGGAAAACCAATACTCACAGGAGGAATTAGGAAGACAAAGTGTGGATGAGAGACTGAAGGAAATGCAGTCTATAGATTGCCCCACCTTAGGATCCACCCCATATACAGTCACCAAACCCAGACACTACTGGGGATGCCAAGAAGTGCATGCTGACAGAAGCCTGATATAGCTGTTACCTGAGAGCTTCTTCCTGTACCTGACAAATATGGAGGTGGATGCTTGCAGGCAACCATTGGACTGAGAATGGGGTCCCCAAGGGAGGAGCTAGAAAAAGGGCTGAAGGAGGTGAAGGGGTTTGCAACCCCATAGTAAGAACAACAATCTCAACAAACCAGATCTCCCACAGCTCCCGGGGACTAAACCACCAACCAAAGAGCACACATGGAATGATCCATGGCTCCAGCCACATGTGTAGCAGAGGATGGCCGTTGGTCCTCTGAAGGCTCGTTTCCCCAGTGTAGGGGATGCCAGGGTGTTGGGTTGAGTTGGGTACATCTTCATAGAAGCTGGGGGAGGGGGAAGGGAGATGGGAGAGGAGGGAAAAGGGATAACATTTGAAATATAAATACATAAAATATTCAATAAAAAATAAAAAATGAAAAAAGAAAACAAAGTCATCATGAATTTTTCAGGCAAATGGGTGGATCTTGAAAATCATCCTGAGTGAGGTAACACAGATCCAAAAGGACATTAATGGTATGTATTCACTTGTAAGTGGATATTAGCCACAAAGTACGGGATTCCAATGATAAATTTTGGAATAAAAGTTTTGTGGGTGGAATAATAAATTTCTATCCAAAATTTTATCGTCACTATCCTACAGTTTATGGTTAGTATCCACTTTTAAGTGAATACATACCGAGCATTTCCTTTTGGGCATGGGTGTCCTCACTCAGGATGATATTTTATAGTTTCATCCATTTGCCTGCAAAATTCATGGTGTCCTTGTTTTTAATAGCTAAATAGTATTCCCTTGTGGAAATGAACCACATTTTCTCTATTCATATTTTTTTGGTTTTTCCATCTGGTCAAGTCTTCCTTAATACTCAAAGCATTATTTTCAGCAAGAAAGAAACAGCCAGGGAGGTCCTTGTAGATAATCTCCACACATTCAACTACTCATTATAATAACAAACCTCACAAAGTAGGATCAAAATCAGACACTGTAGGCAATGAAAATAGCATCTTGACAAAACCATTAAAGGGAAGAAAATAACTAATTCCTCCTGAGAATACAATTACCAGTGTTTGCTTGTTTGTACATATTTAGCTGGTTAGTGTTAATTTTGAAGTGTTTGTATCTACTTTGAATTTTTTATTTGCTTGCTTTTTGGTGCTTTTTCTTTGAGTTTTGCAAAGGTTTTGAGGGAGGCAGAATGTTTTATGCATCCAGAAATTGAAATAATAAGCATTACTCTTAGAATTTCTGCCTGGACTACCGGAAAATGATTAAAGTACTTATCTGTTTTCTAGGTTGATTTCCTTTTCCCAATACCCTATGGTCCGATCCTTCATTACCTTGGGACTTTTGTTGAATTTAGATTTCTCATTATTGGTTTCCTTGATGACAAACAGGATATAAGCCCAGATTGAAAATGAGAAACATAGGGAGATATAGTACATCTTTATTTAGAAATCAATAAACTTGAAAATGGTTCACAGAGTCTATTTTAACCTGGGATTTCTTCTCTTATGAAGTTAACTAAAAACAGTAAGAAAAATATAAAAATATATTAATTTTCAGAAATTTGATAGTATGTATATGTGCCTGCTTGATATTTGATATATAGAGTTACCTGTAATTTATTATTCACCATATGTCTTGCAAAATCAGATGTAAGATTTATTCATCTGAGTTCCAAAGTAGAAAATTAACTCTGAGGTATGACATTTCAAGGATTTCTCTCTGTTTTTGTGTTTGTTTGTTTGTTTGTTTGTTTAGTTTTCTCAGTTTTGTCTGATGTGGAGTGTCAGTTCATCAGTCTTCTGAGCAAAAGTGGATATTAAAAGAAAATCCTCATAAAAGAACAAAGTGTTAGCTTTCTGTCTGGTAATGGTGTGCCAGAGATAAGCAATTTAAAAGAGAAAATGTTTGACTTGGTTGATAGAATCAAAAGTTTCAGACCATGGTTACTCGGTGAGTTTGGAGAGTAGTCTATGGCAGCATAAACTGTCACAGTTGCCTGTGGCAGCGTAGATTATCCCAGTAGCAATGTATGAGGAAGTGTTGGTCTACGGTAGTCAGAAAACACTCGTATGAGCATAGATTCTGAGATCTCACCACCTCTTGAAATACAGACCCAGTAAATAACATTTGTTTCATGAGGCTATAGCTATCATTTTGCCAACATCTAAGAGGACTACAGACTAGGAAATCAAGCTGTTAGTTTGGGAGTATACTCAAGATGCTAAGTATAGCAGACAACACCAGTCCATACAGATTATCTTCAAGAGATTTTATGAGTCTTATTACAAAGTAGAGAGGAAAAAACTATTTTGGTGGTTTAGTTTTTGTAAAAACAGTTAAACATTGTAAAGTGTCTCTGGCTATTTGCAACGAATCTACAACTATTCCATTTTATATCTTATAACTCCGTTGGCTTTTCTCCAATCAGGCAGTGACATGTGAGGAGATGTGTGATAAGGTATAACCTTGAACTCTTTAATCTTTTTGAAGATAATGACCATTCCCTTCTGTTCACAAAGTTGGAGATGTTGTTCCACTAAGAGCAGAAACATCAGCTTAAAACTATAGTATAAAACAGAAGAACCTGATAAAAGAGAAAAGAAACAGAAACAGAATAAAGAAAACAGCAAAAGTGTAATTTAGAATTTTAGAAAAATAAAATTATAAATATGTCTAGTATTATTTTAATAGAAAATATTAAGATCTTTTCAAATCATTATATAACCAAACATAATCTCATATTCATATGTGAAATAGACATCTTCTAAATTACATTCTTATAAAATTTTAGAAGATAAAGTAAAGATAGTCCTATTATGATTGAAAGGTAAGTTTTATATTTTTATAAAATGAAAAAAACATGTTTATACATTTAATAGTGTACATGAAGAAATAAGATATTCTCAAAGTTATTAACTTATAGATGTGTATTTTTCTGACGATACTAAATGATATTTTGCAAGACAGAGGTATTTGAGGGAGACTCATGAGTCTGTACCTCTCTATTACATTTCTCTTCTGGAGACCATGATGGCCACTGGGCAAAGAGTTTCTAACTTTAAGTCTCAGAGTTATGGTCATTCTGCCTATTTATGAGTACATGGCTTGTCAGACTTAATAGATTTCAATTTGCATGTTTATTCAATAGATATTGACTGTGTGCTATGCATCTAACAATATAATATGCAGGATGTTCAATACAATATGTACGTTTCATACATAGAAAACATAAGCAAGGTGCTGAAATGTACCTTGGTTATGCGATTGACCTTGGGATGTTTTGCTTGACTTCCTATTTCTGAATATCTTCAAGATACTAACTGCACTTTGATATAGAGGATCTCTTTGGGGATATTTTTATTAGCAAAGAGCCTTGGAAGGCAAGGTAAGGTAGACTCCCAGGGAAGAGGACAAGTGTGTTTAGAGTCTTCAGTGGTGTATATCCTCTGGGAGCAAGAGCAGGAGGTTTTTACAGCTATAATAGTTGATATATCCCAAAACTGCATTTTTTTTTCTTGGTGAGGCCATACTAATATAATACTGATCTCATCAGCTATCTTAATATTGGGCATAGTGGACATTGACAGTGAATGCCCATATTGTGATTGCTCTTAGTCTCAACCTGTTTTTTCTCTCTAACTCAGGAGGCTCCTGTTAACTAGAATTATCTACAGAATTGTAGAAGGCTGTTAGCTATGAAGCAGGGCTGCACAATTCTTGATAACAATCATGTTTTGTGGAAAATGTATATAATGGACTTAATCCAAATCACAAGTCTGAAAGTATATGGTATTGAACAAAAAAAAGAGTATTCTTTTTAGATTTTATACCAAAAAAAAAAATCATAAGGTTCTACTGGAAGACATGGTAAGAACTCAACAATTGGCCAGATAGTAGTGCTTGAGAAGAATATTCCACACTGTATTGATGACAGTTTTATGCAAATTAATCTGTTGCTTAATTGATGCTAATGAAAATTCTAATAGGCTTTTTCATGTAGTTACCTCAGGGCAGTTCTGAGACTGTGTATAGAGTATGAGAACTGGGGTGGCAGCAGACATTTAATTTTATCATCTCATCCCACATCATAGGGAAAGTGTGTTCCTGAGTTTCATGTATTGTCTTATTTAACTTTAAAAATAAATAAAATGCTTAACCTTTATTCCCTTTTAGTGAAGTCTTCGACCCTGATATGTAGTAAACATGAATAAGAAGCATGATGTATTATTATCATTGAAGATGAAGTTGGAGTCTTGGGTGGCATTTTTTCAAGATTGCTTATATCTTAAAACGTCAGTGAACATAATTTACCATTATTTCCTCATGACTTTATATTTTGCTAAAAATTAAAAAAATATTTAAATTATTTCAATAGGATAAAAATGTCAACAATTTAAAAGCTACATCATGACTTTTTCAGTAAAACTGCCCCTTTAATTTATCAAATGGCACATTTTCTATTTTACAATGTACTTTCTGTCGTTCTAGATTTTGGGTTGTATTTTAAGACACCTATGTTTAGGGACTGGAGAAATGACTCAGGGTTTACCAGCACTTTCTGACTTTCTGAGGACTCTAGTTCGATTCCAAGTGGGATGCTGACAAGCTCTGTGACATACTCATCTGACTCCCTCTGGCATCTCCACACACATGGCATGCATTCTTATTAAGACACACACACACACACACACACACACACACACACACACACACACACACTTAACAAAATTTTTTAAAATATTCCTATTCCAACAAGTAAACTTTGATTATTAAAGGAAAAACCAAGATGTTTATCTTAATCTCTATTGTCTTTTATTTTTTTAAAAAGACATTCTGTATCAGACATTTCAATAAATGTCATGATATGCAAGTCTCTCCTCATAGGTCCTTTACCTTTTGGCATATCTTATCAGTATAAATGAAAATCCAGAAGAACACAGTGGAGGAAAAATTAAAAATTCAAATATTCTAAATGGTTTTTTATAAATATCTTGTTTTCAAATATTTAACATGGACTCTCATAAGAGTCCCTGACTTTCAATGTTTAGCTGTGGGTATCAGCATCTGTTTCAGTCAGCTGTTGGGTAGAGCCTCTCAGAGGACAGTTATGCTAGGCTCCTGTCTGCAAGCATAACAGAATATCATTACTAGTGTCAGGGATTGGTGTTTGTCCACGGAATGGGTTTCAAGTTTTGTTGGCCTTTGGTGGCCATTCATTCAGACTCTGCTCCATCTTTGTCCCCAAGTTTTGTGGGTGGGTTGGTGTCCTTTTCCCACCACTAGAGACACCACCTGGCTACACAAGGTGGTGTCTTCAGGATCAATGTCCCCACTATTAGGCATCTTGGCTGACATCACCTGCATTGACTCCTGGGAGTCTCAGCTATCTCAGGTCTTTGGGACTTCCTAAAGATTCTCCCCACCTGCCCATTCCCAGAAGCTGCATATTTCCCTTCATTCTCCTGGACCCCTGACCCTCTCTCCTGTCTCTCCATACATATGATTCTACTTGCCATTCTATTCCTCCTCTATTCTTCCACCCAGTTGCCTCACTTTCTATTTCTTCTATGACTACTTTGCTACCCACTTGTGAGTGTAATTCAAGCATCCTCACTTGGGCTTTCCTTCTTGTTTAGTTTCTTTGGGTTTGTGGGGAGTATCATGAGTATCATGTACTTTGTGACTAATGTCCACTTATAAGTGAGTAAATACCATGTATGTACTCTGGAGTCTGGCTTACCTCACTCAGGGTGATATTTTCTAGTTCTTTCAACATGCCTGCAAAATTCATGATTTCCTTATTTTTAATAGATGAATAATAATGTTCCACTATGAAAATGATCACGTTTTTCTGTATTCATTCTTTAGTTGAGGAACATCTGGTTTGTTTCAAGTCTCTGATTATTATGAATTAAACTGCTATAAACATAGTGGAACATGGGTCTTTGTGGTATGGTAGCACAACTTTTGGGTATATGTCCAGGAGTGGAATAGCTGAGTCTTTAGGGAAAACTATTTCCAATTTTCTGATATCCATCAGATTGATTTCCAGAGTGGTTTCCAATCCCACTAGCAATGAAGTTGTGTTCCCCTTGCTCTACATCCTTGCCAGGATGTGTTGTCACTTTAATTCTGATCTTAGTCAATTTGATAAGTGTAAGGTGAAATCTCGGGATCATTTTGATTGGCTTTTCCTGATGACTAAGGATGCTGTGCATTTCTTTAAATACTCGTCAGACATTCATGATACTTCAGTTGAGAATTCTCTGTTTGGTTCTGTATCTCATTGTTTTCATTGGGTATTTGGTTTTTTTGGAGTCAAACGTCTTGGATTCTTTACATGTTTTGCATTTGAGCCCTCTGTTGGATGTAGGGTTAGTGAAGATTTTCTTTCCCAATCTCTAAACTGATATTTTGTCCTATTGGTTGTGTCTTTCATCTTACAGAGCTTTTTAGTTTTATGAGGTCCCATTTATTAACTGCTGATCTTAGAGCCTGAGTGATTGGTATTCTGTTCAGGAAATTGTCTCCTGTACCAATGTATCCAAGGCTATTTCCCACTTTCTGACCTATGAGATTCATTGTATCTGGTTTTACGTGAGGTCCTGAATCTACTTGGACTTGAGTTTGTGAAGGGTGATAGATATGGGTTTATTTGCATTTTTCTACATATAGACATCCAATTAAACCAGCACCATTTGTTGACAATGCTTTCTTTATTCCGCTGTATGGTTTTGGTGTCCATACCAAACATGGTGTCCATAAGTGTTTGGGTTTATTTCAGAACTTCCTATTCAATTACATTGATCCATTTTTCTGTTCCTATAACAATACCATAAGATTTTTATTATCAATGCTCTGTAGTATAGCTTGAAGCCAGGGATGCTGATATTTCCAGAAGTTCTTTTGCTGTCCAGGATCTTTTAAACTATCATGTTTTGTTGTTTTGTTTTGGTTTTGGTTTTGGTTTTCTATATGAAGTTGAGAATTGCTCTTTAAAGATAAAAAATTTATGTTGGAATTTTGTTAGGAATTACATCGAGTCTGTAGATTGTTTTTGGCTAGATTGCCATTTTCCCAATGTTAATCCTACCTATCCATGAACATGGGAAAGTTTTCTATCTTCTGTTATCTTCAATTTCTTTCTCCAGGTACTTGAAGTTCATACAGATCTTTCACTTGCTTGATTAGAGTTTCTCCAAGTTATTCTATATTATTTGTGTCTATTGTGGAGGGTGTTGCTTTACTAATGTCTTTCTCTGCCTGTATATCATTTGTATAAAAGAAGGCTACTGATTTCACTAAGTAAATTTTATATCCAGCCACTTTGCTCAAGTTATTTATCAGCTGTTAAAGTTCTCTGGTAGAATTTTCAGAGCTGTTTATGTATACTATCATATCATCTTATAATAAGGATAAATAGTTATACCTTGACGTTTTGCTTTCCAATTTAGATCCACTTGATCTCCTTGTGTTGTCTCACTGCTCTCAGTAGAACTTCAATACTACTATGAATGAATAGAGAGGTTTTTGTCTTGTCCCAGAATTTAGTGGAATTGCTTAAATTTTTCTCTCCATTTAAAATGATGTTGGGTATTTCTATGTTGCTGTATATTGCTTTTATTATGTTTTGGTATATCTATTGAATCCCTGATCTCTCCAAGACACTTAACATGAACAAGTGTTGGGTTTTCTGTAAAGCTTTTTAAGCAGCTAATGAGATGAACAAGCAGTTTTTTTTCTTTCATTTTGTTTATATAGTGTATTACATTAATGGATTTTTATATGTTGAACAATCCCAGCATTCCTGGAATGAAGCCTACTTGATTGTGGTGAATGATATTTTTGATGTGTTCATGGATTCAGTTTGCAAGAATTTTATTGAGTATTTTGTCATTGGTGTTCATAAGTGAAATTGGTCTGAAGTTCTCATTCTTTTTTTATTGGATATTTTTATTTACATTTAAAATGTTATTACCTTTCCTGGTTTCCCATCTATAAACCGCCTATACCATCCCCCATCCCCATCCCCCTGCTTCTATGAGGGTGTTCCCCCATCCACCCACCCACCCCTTCTGACCTCCCTGCCCTGACATTCTCCTACACTGAGGCATGGAGTCTTGGCAGAACCAAGGGCTTCTCCTCCCATTAGTGCCCAACAAGGCTATCCTCTGCTACATATGCAGCTGGAGACATGGGACTGTCCATGTGTATTCTTTGGATGGTGGCTTAGTCCCTGTGAGCTCTGGTTGTTCTCTTTTTTAAGTCTTTTTGTGGTTTCTGGGTCAGGGTGATTATGGCTTCACAGAATTAATTAAGTAGTGTTCCATTTCTATTTTGTGGAATAATTTGAAGAGTATTGTTATTAGCTTTTCTTTGAAAGTCTGATAGAATTCTTCAGAAAAACTATCTGCTTTGGAAATTTTTTTGGTAGGGAGACTTTTAGTAAATCCTTCTATTTCCTAAGGGGTTATGGAACTGTTTAGATAGCTTATTTGATCTTGATTTAACTTTGGTAGATGGTATCTGTGTAGAAAATCATCCATTTCACTTAGTTTTTAAGTTTTGTGGAAGAGAGGCTTTTGAAGCATGACCTAATGATTGTTTTAAATTTTCTCAATTTCTGTTGTTATGTCTCCCTTTCTGATTTTGTTAGTTTGGATACTGTCTCTGTACCTCTTAGTTTGTCTAAGGGTTTATCTACCTTATTAATTTTCTCAAAGAACAAGCTCTTGGTTTTGGTGATTCTTTTATTGTTCTCCTTGTTTCTAATTGATTGATTTCAGCCATGAGTTTCATTATTTCCTGCTGTCTATTTCTCTTGGGTGTATTTGATTCTTTAGGTTCTAAACCTTTCAGAAGTGCTGGTAGGTTGTTAGTATAAGAGCTCTCTAATTCGATTTTTATGAAGGAACTTAGTGCTATGCATTTTCCTCTTAGCACTGCTTTCATTGTGTCTCATAAGTTTATGTATTTTATGCCTTCATTTTCATTTAATTCTAGAAAGTCTTTAATTTTTTTTTTATGTCTTCCCTGACCAAGTGATGATTGAGTAGAAAGTTTTACAGTTTCAATGATTATGTGGGCATTCTCTTGTTTATGTTGTTGTTGAAGTCCAACCTTAATCCATGGTGATCTGATAGAATGCCTGGAGATATTTCAATCTTTTTGTATCTGTTGAGGCGTGCTCTATGCTTCATTATATGGTCAATTTTGGAGAATATTCTCTGAGGAGCTGAGAAGGCAGGTATATTCCTTTTTGTGATGGACATTTCTGTAGATATCTGGCAAATCCATTTATTTCATAATTCACTGTTTCTCTGTTTAGTTTCGGTTTTGATGACCTGTTTATTAATGAGAGTTGGGTGTTCCCCCACTATTATTATTGTGGGGTTCAAAGTATGATTTGAGTTTTAGCAGCTTTTCTTTTACAAAAATGGGAGCATAGATGTTTAGAATTGAGATATTGTATTGGTGGAATTTTGCTTTGATAAGTATGAAGTGTCCTTTCCCATTGCTTTTAATCACTTTTGGTTGAAAGTCAATTGTATTAAGTATTAGAATGGCTACTGCTGCTTGGTTCTTGGGTCGATTTGCTTGGAAAGCCTTTGCCAGCCTTTTACTCTGAGGTAGTATCTATATTTGTTACTGAGATGTGTTTCTTGTAGGCAGTAGAATGATGGATTCTGCTTATGTATCCAGTTAACCTATGTTGTTTTCTTGGTGAATTCAATCCATTGAGAGATTTTAATGATAAATAACCATTAGTTCCTCTTATTTTGGTGTTGGAGGTTTTAGTACGGGTATGTGTGATTCTGGTTTTTGTTTTGTTTTGCTATGAAATTATAATTTCTTGTGAGTTTGGGGGTATAGGTAACCTTCTTGTGTTAGAGATTTCCTTCTAGTATCCTGTGGGGACTGGATTCATAGAAATATATTGTTTAAATTTGTTTTTGTCATGGAATATCTTGGTTTCTCAATCTATGATGATTGAGGGTGTTGGTGTGGTTTCTGGTGTTCTGCAAAACATCTGTCTAGGATCTTCTGACTTTAGAATCACTGCAGGGATAGATGCAGACCAGAAGAAGAATTGAGGTTCTACAGGACAGAACAGAACCTATGACTACTTGGCTTGCTATGGTTCCAGGAGCAGGAGTTTGAGGAGTATTGGGACAGGAGACCTCATCTGTGCATCTCAGATTAGAGAAAATCTCCTGAAAGGCAGGCAGAAATGTGAGGTATGGTGTGGTACACTGTTCTGAAATTGCAGGTGTATGTAGGTGCAGATCAGAAGGAAAATCAAAAATAATTCTTTTTAGATTTAAATTTTTATATTTTTAAATTTTAACCAAGCTGATTAAAATGCCAACATACTGATATCTCTTTAAATTTTGTATGTACTCTTGAATGTATCCCAGTTTACTAACTATAGTTTGCTGTTTAAAATACTCATACATATAATGAAATTGATAATTAATTTTAGGCATTATAGAACAAATATTTCATTCAGAAATGTCTTCAGATCACAGAATACATAGAAGTCATCATTTTCAGAGCTTTAGATTCTACATTGCCTCTTGTTAGTTTTTAATATAGGGGGAACAGAGACAATCAGTATCTTCAGGAGCCTGTCAAAAGAACACGGAGACCCCTGTTGGTTAACAAATCATTTTGAGGCGATATCTCAGGGACTTCTGAATAATAACACTTAAATCTTCTAACACCATTACTCAAACATAAAACCGAACTACAGTGTACATATATAACTATTTATCTTTAGCCTTATGTCTTTGATGAACTAAGATGAAACTTTCTTTGATCTTTTCTTCCATTCTATCCCAACTTTGTTATTGTACATATTTTTATTCTCATATGGTTGTCTAATTTAATCAAAAATATCTTTTTTCTTTTTGTAATATATTTCTCTCCTTCCTCTGAACTTTTAGTTCACTTTAACTAATCTTACATGTTAATGGATAAAATAATTTAATCAAAACCTTTGTTCAGGACATTTTATTTTAATATGTTTAAAATACACTGATACTCCTTAAAATTTTTCACATAAATTTCTTCATTATATTATAACTTCTAGAGTCTAGACCACAATGGTTACATTATCCTTGGTAGTATATTTTTAATTTTATTTCACTTATTAACTTACTATATGGAATTTGGTCCCCATCTTGTTTTGATCTTGTTATCTCAGTATAAATACATTCTAAGTAACTTTACCAGACATCAGGGATGTTAATACTCAATAAATTAAAAAAATAAAGCCATAATAAATCATTGGCTAACAGGTTTCAAATGTTTATATTCTTAATGTTGACTTACATGTTTGCATGTGCAGGTCAAATGTCTCCTCCACCATGTGGCTCCGTGTTTTAGAACTCATGGTTTTGGCTGCTCAGCAAATTCCTTTACTGTCTATATCATCTTGGAGGCCAAAAATTCTTGTTCTATTCAAGTTATTTTCATTTCTTCAATTGTTTTGTGCATAGAATCAATGTAATAAAATCAAATGTGAAATTCCAGAGAATATGTTCTATGTCTCGAGTGTTTTGTGCCCGGCCAAAGTTTTCTTTAGAGATTAAATAAAAAAGTCATGAATTTTCCAGAATTAATTCTCACTTCAAAATAAAATTTAGGTTATATTCTCACAGTTAAATGTGTCTGTCTAAGAAAAACAAATATCCAAATGTTAAATTTGGAACACTAATAAAATTATAATACAAATATTAATTTTTATAATAAATCAATGACCAAATATAGACCAAAATAACATAGCATAGCAGAAGTTTTCAACTGGACTGACACTTTCCATCAACCTAAATGTTAGATGTCCATGGAGGAAGGGGGCATTATAAGCCCTTCAACTCATGAGTCTGCTGAGAACCCTGTCCATTATGCATACTGGAAGCAGGCAAATCAAATTGACTCCTTACTTAGGTTTTTCTGGACCCTATGTTTTCCCTATATTCTATAAAATTTACTGTCAATAGGTTGTTTTTATTATTTTCTGTCTCATTCATAACAAATGAGCTTATAAACAGTCAACAAAAATTTTCAAATAAATACCTTAAATGAATGTGTTTCACAGCTACATTCTTTTTTAAATTTCATTCATCCAAAAGTAAAAATTATTCTATTGTGACTAACATCAAAATTAGATTTAAACAAGAAAGAAAGAAAAGGAAAACTAATGTATCTTCCAAAACCGAGTTTCTCATGACTCTCTCATTTAAATTATAGATTTGTTTATTATCATGTTAACTCCATGCCTCACTGCAGATTGTTTTCAAAGATCTACAGTATACTATAAAGATAAGAGAATGGCTGATACTGAAGTAAATAGATTACATGGTGTCTGTCCTTAATGAACAGAATGGTCCATTATTTTTATAAATCACAAGTTAAAAATTCTTAATCTATGCAAATAAGCTTGACACCAACTATGTAGTACATTTCAGCGGAATTGTGAAAGAATAAAATTCTTCCAATATTGTGTACTCTCCATAATTTAAGAAACACAACGACTCATTGGTTTGACATAGAGTAATATTTTTATAGAACTCTCAGTATACAGTCATGCAACATAGATATGTTACCTTACCCCTTTCATTTTTTAGAAAGAGAACAGTAACAACTTAACTCTTTTCTCTCCCTATGGCTGACTGAAGTCTTCTTTAGGTCATCTTCCATGAGTGTCTTTTGGAATTTTTACTTTTAACTTTTAGAAATCACCCAGTTTCTAACATGGTTCGGAGAAAGTAGAGATCATAAAGAGGTATGATATAAATGGTTCTGTATCCTTTTCAAATCTTATCCATTCTTGCATATCTAGTAACATTTCTTGTAGCTTCTGGCTATGACTTTATATCAACTACTAGTCATTGGATCATTTTATTTATCAGTCGAGATTTTTATGTAAATCTCCAGGTATATTAAGATAAGCCACCTCTTCTTTATAATGAAAATTGAGATAGAATTTGTTAGAGGTTATATGAGCTGAGGCTCTTGGGAATGGAGATGAATTGTTTCAGCTTGGTGGTGCTAGAGAAGAAGAGATAGGTAGATCTCTTGGACTCCCTGACATGTAGCTTCCCCTTCTCAGACTTAAATAAACTACTTGAGAAGCTCTTGTAGAAGAAAATTGACCATTGTTCTTCACCATTGTTCTTCATATCCATTTAGATTCATAAAAACACATGTGAACACACACACACACACACACACACACACAAATTTACACCCCAGTACAGATTTATACATAAAGATCCAATGTTAATTATTCCATGTTATTCAATGGGTGATCAACTGAATTGGAATTCCCTAACAGAAAAGGAGAATGTTGGAGAAAGATCAAACCGTGTTTCATTGTACTTACTCTGAGTTACTTGTGATTGTTTGAATTAGATGTTCACCTCCAAAAACACACACACACACACACACACACACACACAACACACACACACACACACACACACACACACACACACACACACACACACACACACACACACACACACACACACATACACCAACACACCACCACCACCACCACCACCACCACCACTATATTCTTGGCCATTTGTATATTTGGTCCCTAGTTGGTGGAAGTTGGAGAAGTATGTCAGGGAAGGGTAGACTTTAACATTTTGATAGGCATGTCCTTTTGAACTCAATCTTTCTGCTTCCTGTTTCAGGTTACAGATATGAGCTCTTAGCTCACCTACTATGTCCGCATGCTTTCATGCTCCCTGTCATGATAGTAATCGATTCTTATCCCTCTGGAACCATTGGGAGAAATAAAACCTTCATTCTATAAATTGCCTTGGTCATAATGTTTAATCACAGTAATAGAAGAGAAAATAAGAAAATACCTATTGCATATTCTAGTAAAATGTCCATTTGAAATCTTATAGGAAAAATGTAAACAGCAGGAGTCATATGCAAGTAAATGATTGCAAAGGCATAAAAGAGTGGATGGGATAACCCAGGAAATTGATGCATAAGATGAACATTGGACAAAGGTCAAAATTCTAAAGAATATCATGAATAATGATGGAGTATCAATATAGTAAAGTATCATCTTTCTCTAAGTGGACTTGGAGAATATCCAACAGAGGGAACACAATATACAAGTCTCAACAAGAAAGATAATTGCTCTAATAATCACAATCATTATAGGATCTCTCAAAAGTTAAATAAGTGTATCAATAATTATCATGATTAGTCTAAATATATATCCTCTTCCTAGTCCACCTTAGACTTTACTAGAGTGTACTTGTTGGTTTCTCTATGATTTTTCAAAAAGATATAGGATTATTTATATTCATAAAAGGTGTGTAGTGAATATGATTCTTATGTTGCATTATTCAATATATTATTTAATTTTCAGCTAATTGATATTCAGTTAGTGGATGTGTTTAAAATGATTGGGCCTCTGAGATGATAAAGCAGTGTTCTAGAATATTATATCCAAAGCTTTATTATCTTTAGAATTCACTAGATTATACTTCAAGACCAATTTAGATTTGTGATTTATATGGACCATGAGTATTGCATGATATTTTATCAAAATTAACAAGCATTTTGAAGTCATTTGATTCTCTTTTTCCCAACATTCCCCCTACATTTTGGTGATTACTATGACATTCTACGAGACAAGGTTTTGACAGCATGAGTTATTAGATTCACCAAACAACAGATACATGTAAAATATTAGATTTGTCTTATTTCTGAAATAAGAACAGTGGCCACTGTCCAACTGGAAGTGAGCCATTTGAAATAATGAGATACTGGTTGACAGGAAAGCACGTGTAGACTGACTGAATTACTTTTCTTCTTAATGCGGCAAAGTGTGTAATGTCTACGGCTCTTTTTTCCCATCATTTCCATCTTTCCATAGTGATGATCAATTCTTATAAAATGTAAGACATTTTGTTTAGTATATTCCTATTTGAAACACAGACTATGAGATGTTTATAAAAATCCTTAAGTACAACATTTATACATCTCTCTGTGGTATATTATGCTAAATCAATGCATGCATTCATTGTGTGACCATCACATTAGAATATGAAATTTTCTTCTGGTATTAGTTTTCTGAGGCTTCAGTTTCATCTTGTCTAGTTATTTTGAAAAACATGGTTTCTTCAATCTGTAGTTTTTCGTCCTTGCTAAAGAAGAACTGAGAGTAACTCTTGAACTCCACTTTGATTTTTATGTTGTTGGTGGTTGGTTTTCATTGTTTGCTTTTTGTTTTGTTTTGTTTCATTCATTTACTCTTACTCTTCCTAGTTGGTACTGACCATTATTCCATCTATTCCACAAAACTTTCTAATAATTTCCACAAATGGGCAAGAATACATACTATGTGTATTCTTGTGTTTGGTTCATTTTACTTAACATAATATTATTCCGTGGGGGTAGTATGTTCACATGTGCATATGTGTGTGCATGTGCACATATGTGTGTATGGTGCTGCCAATAAAATTCTATATGGATGAATCACAGTCAATGGCATAAATACATTACATGTCTTCATAAACCCATTTTAAGTAGGGAACCTGCTTAGTTTCATAGTCTAGATACTGTTAATAGTTCTCCGATAATTTAGAAGTGTAAATATCTTTGTGAGGTAAAGAATTCATCTCCTTTGGATATAGTCTAAGAGCTGTGTCATACCCAAGATGTATTTGTTTTATTGAAGAACCTTAATATAGCTTGTCACAATAGTGTGAATTTAAACTCCCACCAGCATTGTAGGAGAGATCTCTTTTCTCCATATTTTCAGCAGCATCCTTTTGTCTTTTAGTTCTTATCTATTTTAGCAAAGGTAGTTAGACTTTTTGTTGATATGTAAAATTTACCCTGAGGTAGTTTATTCAATAGCGTCTCATCATTCTCCCAAACACACTAGACATTTCAGGACTCACATTTCTACTTTAATAACCTTACTTTCTCATTTTTTAAAGCTCTAATTTTTTCTTATCTGTTTGAATATTACAGTTCTTATATGTGAACAAGACTGAGACTATTTTTTCAGGGAACCCTTTTACTCTCCATGTGCTAATGAGCTCTTTCTTCTCATCTTCACACTCTTAGCAATCATATTTCGAACATGTTTGAACAAACGTAACTTAGCAATGGTGAAAGACCAATCACGCCCCCCTAACCAGGCTTGAATTTCCTTATGTACATAAAGGGTAATGGACCACAGAAGACAATTCTAATTTCAACAATTTCACCAGAAGGTTCACAATAAAATAAAGTAAAAGGGCATATCGTAACATGGAGAAAAATTAATGAGCTGAAAATAGTGATGAGTTTTATTCACCTGGTCAGAGGAAGTGACTTTATTTCTACATTTGTACTCAGCAACTTTAAGCTTATGCTACTTTCTTAACTAATTATGCTTTTTCTCTATTTAACTAATTGTCATAAAAATGAAGGAATGAATTAGGCATTTAGTTTTGTCTTGAAGGGTTTACATTTATATTTTCCATTTTCTTTCAATTTCTTAAAGAGTTGCTTTATGGTTTTGATATGGTTGAGAGGTTATGTAGCTCTGTTGGTCTCAAATGCATAATCCCCCTCCTTCTACATCCCCAGTAGTGGTATTATAGGCATGGACTATCATGTCAGCTTCCTTTCTTCCCCTTCTACCATTTTCCCTGAAAACTGGAAGATTCTATGGACATTGGTATGCCATGCCCCTGTGGAATATCAGAATCACTGTACTAATATTGCATAAAATGTCAGGTCAGTTGGGCATCAACAATACACAATAATATTGCGATACAGTGGTGTGTGTGTGTGTGTGTGTGTGTGTGTGTGAGAGAGAGAGAGAGAGAGAGAGAGAGAGAGAGTTTAGTATTTCACTCAAGAGTAACAAAAGATGATAAGGAAGTTGGGAATATCCACTGACTAATGAGCTAGCTTTACATGTTTTTACCTGAAAATCTAGTTTCTTTACTATTAAATATTTTTAAATTGTTAAAGAAGTTTTTTTCATCAGTAACTGATGCTATGGTGTGCTCACAAAAATGGACCTATCATGACTGCCCTCTGAAAGATCCAGTTAGCAGCTAAAAGAGTCAGAGGCAGATATTTACATCCACCCAATAGACAGAAGTTGGTGACCCCTGTGGATGAATTATGGAAAAGCTGGAAGAAACTGAGGAGGAGGGCGACCCTAAAGATGGGCCAAAAGTTTCAACTACATTGGACCCCCCGGGATCTCGTAGACACTGAGCCACCAACCAGGCAGCATACATCAGCTGATATTAGCCCCTCCCCCATATATATTATGGACTGGACTTAGAGAAGATGCTTCTAACCTTCAAGACTTGAGGCCCCATGGAGTGGAGAGTTCTGATCAGGTGGGGGATGTAGACAGGGGTGTGGGGAGGATATATGGAATATGAAACAGTCAGAGGTTGGAATGGGAGGGGTATAAAGTCTGGACTATAAGAAAAGGATTAAAAATAAAAAAATAAAGAAGCATTTGCAAGAGAACTTGCTTCTTATAAATAGACACTGCTAATATGTATTTTCTTTTCACAGGAAAAAAACCCAATACCACTTGATATTCTCAGATAGTGATTTGTGTCTTTTATACCTTGACCATTTTATAAAGTTTATGGAGTAAATAATCTAAGGGAACATATTATTATTAGTTGTATATTCCCATAAGATGACTTTAAGATATCATGAGTCTAATTGGTTTTGGATTTCAATAAGTCAGTTATTCAGTAAGTAAATTAATATGTAAGATTGATTATTTGATCAATCACAAACTTTAATAAGATAATTAGATTGATTTTATTTTATTATATTTGTATTTATTCGATAATTTTTTATTTACATTTCACGTGTTATCCCCTTTCCTAGTTTCCCATCCATAAACACCCTATCATATCTCTTATCCCCCTTTTTCGATGAGGGTGTCCCCCAACCCATCCATCCACACCTTCCCACCTCCCACCCATGACATTCTAAACTGGATGGGTTCAGCCTTGGCAGGACCAAGAGCTTCTCTGTCCATTGGTGCCCAACAGGGCACTCCCCTGCTTCGTATCTATCTGGAGTCATGGATCTATCCATGTGTACTCTTTGGATGGTGATGTAGTCCTTGGGAGCTCTAGTTGTTTGGTATTGTTTTCCTTGTGGGGTAGTGAACCCCTTCAACTCCTTTAATCCCTTTTCTAACTCCTCTAATGGGGACCCCATTCTCAATTCAGTGGCTGGCTGCAAGCATTCGCCTCTGTGTTTGTCATGATCTCATGCTCTGACAGAGCCTCTCAGGAAACAGTTATAACGGGCTCCTGTGAGCATGCACCTCTTGGCCTCAGCAATATTGTCTGGGTTTGGAGGCTGTATGTATATGGGCTGGATCTCCCGGTGGGGAAGTCTCTGAATGGCCATTCCTTCAGTTTATGCTCCAAATTTTTGTCTCCGAATCTCTTTGTATGAATATTTTCCCCCCATCTAAAAAGGACTGAAGCATAGACACTTTGGTTTTACTACTTCTTGAATTTCATGTGGTCTGTGAGTTCTACATTAGGTAAACAGAGCTTTTGGGCTAATATCCACTTATCAGTGAGTACATACCATGTGTGTTATTTTATGATTGGCTGATATTTTCTAGTTCCATCCATGTGCCTATGAATTTCATGAAGTCATTGTTTTTAATAACTGAGTAGCACTCCATTGTGTAAATGTCCCATATTTTCTGTATCCATTCCTCTATTGATGGACGTCTGGGTTCTTTCCAGCTTCTGTCTATTATAAATAAGGCTGCTACAAACATAGTGGAGCATGTGACTTTATTATATGTTGGAGGGTATAGCTGTGTCCTCAGGTAGTAATATGTGCAATTTTCTGAGGAACCTCCAGATGATTTCCAGAAGGATTGTACCAGTTTGTAATCCCACCGACAATGGAGGAGTGTTCCTCTTTCTCCACATCTTTGCCAGCATCTGCTGTCACATGAGTTTTTGATCTTAGCCATTCTGACTGGTGTGAGGTAGAATCTCAGGGTTTGCATTTGCATTTCCCTGATAACTAAGGATTTTGAACATTTCTTTAGGAACTTCTCAGCTATTCAATATTCATCAGCTGAGAAAATTTTGATTAGCTCTGGACCCCATTTTAAATAGGGTTATTTGATTCTCTGGAGTCTAACTTCTTGAGTTTTTTGTATATAATGCATATTAGCCTGCTATTGGATGTAAGACTGGTGAAGATCTTTTCCCAATCTGTTTGTTGCTGTTTTGTCCTAATAACAGTGTCCTTTGCCTTACAGAAGCATGGCAATTTTGTGAAGTCCCATTTGTTGATTGTTGATCTTAGAACATTAGCCATTGGTGTTATATTCAGAAAACTTTTCAGTGCTCATGGGTTCAAGGCTCTTACACACTTTTACTTCTATAAGTTTGAATGTATCTGGTTTTATGTGGAGGTCCTTGATCCACTTGGACTAGAGCTTTCTACGGGGTGATAAGAATAGATTGATTTGCATTCTTCTACATGCTGGCCTCCAGTTGAACCAGCAACATTTGTTGAAAATGCTATCATTTTTTCCCTGGATGGTTTTAGCACCTTTGTCAAAGATCAAGTGACCATAGTGTGGTGGTTCGTTCCTTGGTCTTCAATTCTAATCCCTGTATCAACCTGCCTGCCTCTGTACAAATACCATATAGTTTTTATCACTATTGCTCTGTAATACTGCTTGAGGTCAGGGATGGTGATTCCCTCAGAAGTTCTTTTATTTTTGAGGATACTTTTCATTATCCTGGGATTTTTGTTATTCCAAATGAATTTGTGAAATGCTCTTCCTAACTCTATGAAGAATTGAGCTAGAATTTTGATGGGGATTGCCTTGAATCTGTAGATTGCTTTTGGTAAAATGGCCATTTTTGTTATAATAGTCCTGTCAATCCATGACCATAGGAGGTCTTTCCATCTTCTGAAATTTTCAGTTTCTTTCTTCAGAGACTTGAAGTTCTTGTCATACAGATCTTTCACTTGCTTGGTTAGAGTCACACCAAGGTATGTTATTTGTGACTATTGTGAAGGGTGTCATTTCCCTGATTTCTTTCTAAGTCTGTTTATCCATTGAGTAGAGGAAAGCTACTGATTTGTTTGAGATAATTTTATATCTAGTCACTGATGAAATTGTATATCAGGCTTAGTAGTTCTCTGGGAGAACATTTGGAGTCTAAGTATACTATCGTATCATCTGCAAATAGGGATATTTTGACTTCTTCCTTTTCAATTTGTATCCCTTCGACCTCCTTTTGTTGTCTGATTGCTTCGGCTAGGATTTTGAGTACTATATTGAATAAGTAGAGAGAAAGAGTGGGCAGCCTTATCTAGTCCCCGATTTTAGTGTGATTGCTTCAAGTTTCCATTTAATTTGATGTTGGCTACTGGTTTGCTGTATATTGCTTTTACTATGTTTAGGTATAGGCCTAGAATTCCTGATCTTTCCAAGACTTTTAACATGGAAGGATGTTGGATTTTGTCAAATGCATTCTCAACATCTAATGATCATGTGTTTTTTTCCTTTGAGTTTGTTTATATTGTGGATTACTTTGATGGATTTCCATATATTGAACCATCCCTGCATCCCTGGGATAAAGCCTACTTGGTCCTGGTGGAAGATCATTTTGATGTGTTCTTGGATTCAGTTTGCTTGTATTTTATTGAGTAAAACTTCTCTAGCCTAAAGGAAGAGATGACCATGACCATTCAAGAAGCCTACAGAACTCCAGATAGATTGGACCAGAAAAGAAATTACTCCTGTCACATAATAATCAGCACACCAAATGCACAGAAAAAAAGTGTATTAAAAGCAGTAAGAGAAAAAGGTCAAGTAACATGTAAAGGCAAACCTATCTAAATTACAACAGACGTCTCACCAGAGAGTATGAAATCAGAAGATTTGATTTCTGAACAGATGTCATACAGAACCGAAGAGAACAAAAATGCCAGCCCAGAGTACTGTACACAGCAAAACTCTCAATTAACATATAAGGAGAAACCAAGAAATTCTATGACAAAGCCAAATTTACACAAAATCTTCCATAAATCCAACCCTACAATGGATAGTAGATTGAAAACTCCAACACAAGGAGGGAAATTATAACTTACAAAAAGCAAGAACATAATCTTTTTGCAAAAAAACCAAAAGTAGAAACCCATACAAACATAATTCCACCTCTAAGAACAAAAATAACAGGAAACTACAATCACTATCCTTTAATATCTCCTAACATATATGGACTTAATTCCCCGATAAAAAGACATAGCCTAACAGACTGGATAAGTAAACAGCACCCAGAATTTGCAGCATACAGGAAACACACCTCAGTGACAAAGACAGACACTGCCTCAGAGTAAAAGGCTGGAAAAAGAAAAACAACTTTCCAATCGAATAGTCCAAAGAAATAAGCTGGAGTAGCCATTCTAATATTGAATAAAATCAACTTTCAACCAAAAGTTATCAAAATAGATGAGGAAGAACACTTTATATACACCAAAGGAAAAATCTACCAAGATGAATACTCAGTCCTGAATATCTATGTACCAAATGCAAGGGCACCTACAATCCTAAAAGAAACTCACTAAAGCTCAAAGCACACATTGCACCTCGCACAATAATACTAGGAGACTTCAACAAACTACTCTTAGCAATGGTCAGATCATGGAAACAGAAACTATACAGAGACACAAAGAAACTAACAGAAGTTATGAACCAAATGGTTTTAATAGATATCTCTAGAACATTTCATCCTAAAACAAAAGAATATACCTGCTTCTCAGCACCTCATGGGATCTTCTCCAAAACTGACCACATAATTGGTCACAAAACATGCCGCAACAGGTACAGAAAGACTGAAATAATCCGATGCATCTTACCAGATCAGTAGAGACCAAGACTGGTCTTCCATAACAATAAAAGCAACAGAATGCTTACATACACATGGAAGCCGAACAACACTCTACTCATGATGACCTGGTCAAGGAAGAAAAAAATGAAATTAAAGACATTTTATTATATAATGAAAATGAAGGCACAACATAACCAAATTTATGGGACACAAAGAAAGCAGTGCTAAGAGGAAAACACATAGCTCTGATTGTCTCCGAAAAGAAATTGATGAGAGCCTACACTAATAGCTTCACAGCATACCTGAAAGTTCTAGAACAAAAAGAAGCAAATGTACACAAGAAGAGTAGAAGGCAGGAAATATTCAAACTTGGAGCTGAAATCAACCGAGTTGAAACAAAAAGTACTATAAAAAGAGTCAACAAAAGCAACAACTGGTTCTTTGAGAAACTCAACAAGAATAGATAAATTCATAGCCAGACTAACCAGAGGGCACAGAGACAGTATCCAAATTAACAAAATAAGAAATGAAAAGGGAAACATAGAAGAATGCAAGTAGATCCATTCTTATTTCCTTGTACAAAGCTGGAGTCCAAGTGGATCAAGGTCCTCCACATAAAACAGGATACATTGAAAGTAATAGAAGAGAATGTGGGGAAGAACCTCAAACACATGGGCACAGAGGAAAATTTCCTGAACAAAACACCACTGGCTTATGCTCTAAGATCTACATTAAACAAATGGGACTTCATTAAATTGAAAAGCTTCTGTAAGGCAAAGGACACTGTCACTAGGACAAAATGGAAACCAACAGATTAGAAAAAGATCTTAACCAATCCTGTATCCGATAGAGGGCTAATATCCAATATATACAAATAATTCAAGAAGTTAGACTCTAGAGAATCAAAGAACCCTACTAAAAATGGGATACAGAACTAAAGAAAAAATTCTCATCTAAGGAATATCGAGCGGCTAAGAAGTACCTAAAGAAATGTTCAATATCCTTAGTCATCAGAGAAATGCAAATCTAAACAACCCTGAGATTTCATCTCACACCATTCAGAATAGCTAAGATCAAAAACTCAGCTGACAGCAGATGCTAGGGAGGAAACAGAGAAAGAGGGACACTCCTTCATTGTTGGTGTGATTGCAAGCTGGTACAAGCATGGTGGAAATGAGTCTAGAGTGTCCTCAGAAAATTGGAAATAGTTAAAACTTAGGTCTCAGCCATACCACTCCTGGGCATATTCCCAAAAGATGCTCCAACATTTAACAAAGAAACAGGCTCTACTCTGTTTATAGCAGCATTATTTATAATAGCCACAGGCTAGAAAGAACCTAGATGTGCCTCAATAGATGATGAGAACACTCTCATAGTAGAAAGGGATGGGAGATGGGATAGGGGGTTTATATATGGGAAACCAGGAAAGGGGGTAACATTTGAAACATAAATAAAAAAATCTAATAAAAATGTTATAAATAAATAAATAAATAAATAAATATCCATTCAAAAAAAGAAAAGTGAGAAATTGTGGTACATTTATACCATGGAGTACTAATCAGATATTAAAAACAGTGACTTCATGAAATTCTTAGGCAAATGAATGGAAACAGAAAATATCATCCCAAGTGAGGTATCGCAATCATAAAAGAACACACATGGCATGCGCTCACTGATAAGTTCAGATTACCCAAGATACAATTTACAGACAACATGAAGGTCAAAAAAAATAAAAATCAAAATATGGATGCTTCAGTCCTTCTTATAAGGGGGAAGAGTTACTCAAGGGAGGTAGATGGTGGGAGGGAATTGGGAGGAAGAGAAGAGGGAAGGGGAGGAAAGGGTACAATATCAGGTATGAGGAGAGACAAGAATGAGATACAAAGGGTCAAGAATTTGAACAAAGTTGTGTATTAATGAACGATGGGGAACAAGGGGTAGCCACCAGCAAGTCCCAGATGCCAGGAAAGTAGGAGGCTCCCAGGACTCAACAAGGATAACATTAGCTGAAATGCCCAACAAAGGGGAGGGAGAACCTGTAAAGACCATACTCAGAGGTTAGGCAAGGCCCCCAGTTGGGGGATGGGGCCACCCACCCTTCTCAATATTTTAACCCAGAATTACTCCTGTCTAAAGGAGATACAGGGACAAAGAATGGAGCAGAGACTGAAGGAAAGACCATCTAGAGACTGCCCCACCGGGAATCCATTCCATATGCGGCGACCAAACCCAATCACTGTTGCTGAGGCCAAGTAGTGCTTGCTGACAGGAGCCTGATATGGATGGCTCCTGAGATGCTCTGCCAGAGACTTACCGATACAGATGAGGATGCTTGCAGCTAACCATCAGACTGAGCACAGGGACCCAAATGGAGGAATTAGTGAAAGGACTGTAGGAGGTGAAGGGGTTTGCAACTCCATAGGAAGAACAGCAATATCAACCAACCAGATACCCCAGAGCTCCCAGGGACTAAGCCACCAACTAAAGGTTACACATGGAGAGACCCATGGCTCCAGTTGCATATATAGCAGAGGCTGGCATTGTTTGACATCAATAGGAGGAGAAACCTTTGGTCCTGTGAAGGCTTGATGCCCCAGTGTTGGAAATGCCAGAGTGGGGAAGGCAGGGAGTGCATGGGAGTAAGGAGTCACTGTCATAGAAGCAGGTGGAAGGAGGATGGTATAGGGGATTTCCAGAGGGGAAACTGGGAAAGGTTATTACATTTGGAATGCTAGGCTGGTGAGATGGGAGTGGGTGGGTAGGTGGGGGAGCCTACTCATAGAAGCAGTGTTAGGGAGCATGGGAGAGGGGGAACTGGGAAAGGAGATAACATTTGTAATTTAAATACATAAAATACCCAATAGAAAAAGAAATTCACATGAGAGTATCATATCCCAATGGATATTATCAGGAATAAATTCTGGTATGGGTATTTGGAAGTGGAGTCCTTATAAACTGTTGGTGTTTTATGACTAATCCAGACACTCTAGAAGTCAGTATTTTTCTATAAAAATAGATATGGAACTGCCATAATTTTATTAGTGTCTATGTTTACTTCTTTCTATAGACTGTGGCAAGAGTTATAATAAAAGTAACCAGTCATTCCTTCCCAACAGCTTAAATTCTACCTAGCCTAAAGTAGTTGAATTCAGTGTGTGAGTGCAAAATAATGTAATAGGTTTTGGCAGTTTCCATAACATTTACTGTGTCTAATGTATCAATATGATTTAAAAAATATGGTTAAAGTTCAGAGTCATTATCAGAATTCTTTGTCAACTATGTTCTGCCATGATTTGATGCTAGAACATAAAATGGAATTCCCACATTGAAGTTATGCACAACCAGGTCATGGAATTGAGAGCCTTTCCTGTAGTATATGACCCAGACATACTACTCCTGAGTTCTATATCCTAAACCCACATATTTATTGTTGTGCTATTCACAATAGGAGCAACATGGACCAACCCTAGATGTCTCTCTATGGAAGCATGCATAAATAAACCATGGCAGATATACACAATGATGTCTTACTGTTGTTAAGAAATATGAAATTATAAATTTTGCAGAAAAGTCAGTAAAACTGGCAAGTACTATGTTAAGTGAGGACCCAGGCACAGAAAGACAAATACCATATGCTCTCTCTCATCTGCAAGCATTGGCTTCTGATGTTTGTATGTATACAGATTAAGAGCTGTGAGAGTAGTTAATATTGGGGTACTCAACTGAATACCATGACAAGAATCCAGAGATTCTGAGATAGAAAGAAAGGGCAAAACATTAAATGTGACCCAAAAAGTAGAAGAGGAAGAAGATCCAGAACATCTGTTTGTTTATCTGGTCTAGAGTAAACTACTTAGAATTTCTACAAGACCTTTGATGAAGCCACCACCATGTTGGTTACAAAATGTGACACAAAAGGTACAAAATATAGACTAGGAGGTACATGTGTGCAGGGTGGGTGATGGGAACTAGGAAATCAACCAAACATAATTCTTTGAAAATTTTTCTCAAAAAAGTCTGTTTCTGAGCTTATAAACAATAAAAATAAAATTATAATAACTAAAAATGGTAATCAAGATATTAATCCTACAGACTGACTATTCGTCTAAGTTTCAGAATATACATGATACTACCTTGACCCAACCAATATTATCTATATTACTTTCTGATAGAATCAGGACTTTAGAGATACTGTAAACCTAGATAAACATGGCTGTCCCATCAGAGTCACTTAAATACTTTTCATAAATGAGAGAACATTTTAAAAATTTCTTTTTTCCTGGGAGAATTTCTTTAGTTAGTAGGCTAAAAGTAATGTGATGGTTCGCATATGCTTGGCCCAAGGAGTGGCATTATTAGGAGATGTGGCCTTGTTGGAGTAGGACCTAAGACCATCACTCTAGCTACCTGGAAGTCAGTCTTCCACTAGCAGCCTTCAGATGAAAATTATGTAGAACTCTCAGCTCTGCCTGCATCATGACTTCCTAGATGTATTCTTGCCCCTACCTTGATGATGATAGACTGAACCTCTGAACATGTAAGTCAGCCCAATTAAAGGTTGTTCTTTATAAGACTTGCCTGGGTCATAGTGTCTGTTCACAGAAGTAAAGCTCTAACTAAGACAGTAACACATAGTAAATATTACAAACAAGCATGCTGATTTTTAAACTATAATATATGTGGTTTAAAATCTTATTAATCTATACTTTTTTCATGCAAAGCCTGAAAACTAAGTCCATAATTATGCACTATATTTAGATGCATTTTGAGTCTATTGAGCAGAATAAATCATTACAACATTTTCCTATTATGTACAGAAAATTGCATTATGTAGAGAAAATATGTATATAGATGACTGATTCCTTGCTGAAACTAAATTATCCCAGGAGGCAAACTCATTATAAAGTTGGTTTCAATGTTATATCACCAATTGGCTTATGCTTTGTTACTCAGAGGCAATACAGTTCAATGAAGACAGTTCAGCCTTTGTCTTGTAGATACACTAAATGTACTTTTCTCTACATAATAAGATGGGTGTCTTGAAGTTTATTCTACAGAGATATCATTCTAGGTCTCCTTAGCTTGGCCAGTCATGTTTTTATCTTAAGCATATGTCAGTCTTACAACTCATGTCATCTTTAAAAATCTATCCTGGGACAGCAAAAAACAGAAAATGAGATTTTAAGCAATTTGAATTATGGATTTATCAAAAATGAGATATTGAATCCAAATAGAAGATTATGTGCATCAGACCACACCACTAGTATAAAAAGCAGAAAAAGGAGGAAGGAGAAGAAAAGGAAGACTATGCCTAGTTGAAGAACCGAGAAAGATTTTCATCTTGGAATTCACTTTCCTGGTTCCCATCACACTCAAAATTTTCATTAATATTGTTTGACTTTTGTAAAAAATTAAATGTTTCCTTTTTCTCTACTATACAATTATGTTCAGACAGGAAAATAAAAGAAAAACAATGTTTTCGGAACCAGTCTGAATTTTACTATGGATTTAAATCATATTCAATTTGTTATGTACTGTGCTCTCCTTCTTAAGTCTGAAGTTCAGAACATAAATCCATCTACATCAGTGGTCTTCAGCCTTTCTAATGCTGTGAACCTTTCTACATAGCTCCTCATGTAGTGACAATACCCAACCATAAAATTATTCTTATTACTATTTCATATGTGTAATTTGCTACTATTACGAATTATAATGAAATATCTGTGCTCTCTGAAGGCCTTAGGGGACCCCTGCAAAGGGGTCATGACCCACAGGTTGAGAACCATTGAGTTAGTGAAAGCATACTGGGACTACAGTGCCTTGGCTCTCGGGATCTCTTCCTTTCTTCTGCCTATTCCCTCATTCCTTGTTTTTCTTTTTCATTCTGCCCTCTCTTCCTCTTTTTTCTTCTGCCTCCTTCCCTTCCCCCTTTTCTCTTTATTCCTCTCTTTGTTCCTATTTTAATTCTTGATAGTTTTGCATTCCATGTTATTTCCAGCCTTCAGGCTAGGAATTATAGGTTAGTGATAAGCTAAATTTCTTTTTGAACAACAGCTCCAGTTCCTTCTCCATGTGCAAATCAGCAGCAGAGTGCTATAGTCAGTAAGAACATGGTAAATAATTTGAGGTAACTGAGATCAAGTTTCAAATGCCTTGCTATGAAAAGATAGGTAAGTAAGTAGATGTGTGATTATTTTGATTGAAGCATTTCTCATTGTATGTATCATATCATACCCAATAAAACTACACAACTGTAGGTTTTCAATCAAAAATACAATACATGGTAGTGCCATGTACCTAAAAGCCCAACACAGGAAAGCTAAGGAAAGACCACTGGTTGAAATGCAAAGGCATTTTGAATTACCTAGTTGATTCTCTCTCCCAAAATCAATGGTTTATAAATTGATAATTAATTATCAATAAAACAAGTTTACACAAAGAAGGACATAATGTAGGCAAAGTGTCAACCCAAATCATAAAGGAAGATATGAAGCCAAGTTTTTTCTGGGTTCAATATGACATAGAGGTTTAAAACCTTATTATTATGGATAAGTGAGCAAAATGTCATTAGCAGTGAAAGTTCAAAACCCAAACTGAAGATCCACAGCTTTACAATGGAAAAGACCTGATCATGTTTAGACCTGAACATTAGTCACTGAGACATGAAGAGTTTGGGAGATGGCAAGTGCCTTGAGCAGCTATCTTAAAGTAGTCATGCAATGTTTTTACTTGTGAGCTAATTAAAAAACATGATTGTATCTAAAAACAAAACAAACAATAGCAACAATCCTCTAACAGACACACTGCTAGCAATATGGATGTTTTCTGAGTTGAAAGCTTTGTTGCCCTGTAAGCACAGGGCCACATCTTCCTGAGCACAGTTCTTACTCAGGAATCTCACTGATCATCAGGACCAAACATAGAGCAGCTTCAACAAACTCCTCAGACAACTGTCAGGATGACAAAGATCAATAATATATAAGGAGTGACAACATTAATGCAGCCATCATTCTATTCAGGAAATCTCGCATCCTTCCATTGCTGCTCTGACACAGATCTGGTCACAGCACTGGCTTCAGTAGAATGATGTATACATAGCTCTATAGAAAACCTACTCTGCTGTTGGGCTTTTTAATTATATGCAAAGTTTTCTTGTATTGCACTTAAATTGACTTCCTATTTCCCAGGAAAGTGTTCTATAGTGGGCACTGGTACCACTAAAAAAAAAAAAGAAGTATAAAGAACCTAGCAAGCACTCTAATATATAGATGTGATTTGACACAAGCAGGTTTTTGTCAGCAGGAAAGCAATGAAAATGGTATCAAGCCTACCCTAAAAAGGGAATTAACCAACAGGCATCTGATAATTATAGGTGTATTTTACAGGAGTGGTGACATGTTTTGAAGGTTATTAAGTTGGAAACCCTTTTTCATCCAAAAACTTAAATGTTCCTTTTGGAAAAAGAATCTATGAGAAAGTTACATATAAATATTACCTTACCAGGTGAGTTGGTGAAAATTATCGCTCATGTCATGTGATGTTAATTAAAAAGTTTGGATTTAAGTTCCAATGAAAACACACAGTAATCTGGCCTTCTTGATTAGGTGAGTTATTTCCTGAGAATTTGTGATATATGGTAAAATTCAGTAAAGATTAAAAGTCAAAGCAACTATGGAAATCATCATTAAATACTTGGTTTAAAAATATGGGAAATGTCATTAAGAAATATTATGCAAACGGCCAGCTAGTTGTGACTCTAGAAGACAATTCTGTTATCAGTTAATTGGAAGTGAAGAAAGGAAATCAGGTTAATTGTCGTGTGTGTATCTAAGTTTATGCATGTTATTGTCACATCTGGGAATGTGCATTATCATCCATCAGCAGCAGATCTGTGTCTAACTTTTATTAAGGTAGAGGTTTTATTAAGATGGAGAACTAGAGATAAGGAAACTATTTCAAAACACAAATAAAATCTCCTTAACATACTGGCCTGGCAAAGCAAGAAACTCAGAGTTCAAATTAATACTTGATGAAATAAAAACACGGTGAGGGACACCGAATGGGCTGTTGAAGTTCCTGGGGCATCCTCAGACTGATCATACAAAAATGCATTTAAAGGAACTTTATTATTCCGATCTTTGTGTTATTTCTGCTGTATTCACAAGTCGGTTGTTTAGAAGACAAATGTTCAGTTTCCTCTTTACATATGATGTGCTCATACATAATCAAGATAGCAATTCAGTGTCTGCATTGCAAATAGAAGAAAAATGGAGCTATAAAAGATTAAACTGTGGTTCTGATAGGAGCTTGAACATCCAAATACCATTTAATCCATCTTAAAATGAGGCGGTTGTGTCAACGATGACCATAAACTGCAACTACTGCAGGTGAGCCTTCACTTAAACGCGTGCTTATAAAATAAAAGCAAAAACTTGAACATTCAACTCAAAATGAAATAAAATAAACATCAGTTTACTATGAGTCCATTGTGTTAGGAATTCTTTGAAGAAAATCTCCCCAAAACATTAGATGACATGGTTATCAATATACAAAAGTATTTTTTTTTTTTGGCTTTTGAATCTTTTTTTTCATCCATCTTTATTAATTGGGTATTTCTTATTTACATTTCAATAGTTATTCCCTTTCCCGGTTTCCAGGTAAACATCCCCCTAACCTCTCCCCCTCCCCTTCTATATGGGTGTTCCCCTCCCCATCCTCCCCCCATTACTGCCCTCCCCGCAACAATCCTGTTCACTGGGGGTCCAGCCTTGGCAGGACCAAGGGCTTCCCCTTCCACTGGTGCTCTTACTAGGCTATTCACTGCTACCTATGCTGTTGGAGCCCAGGGTCAGTCCATGTATAGTCTTTGGGTAGTGGCTTAGTCCCTGGAAGCTCTGGTTGGTTGGCATTGTTGTTCATATGGGGTCTCAAGCTCCTTCAAGCTCTTTCATTATTGTATAAAGTATATACAATATAAAGTATTTTTATTGTAAACCTGATTCTGGTTAACAGGGTCCTCCTAAAAGACTGTGTGTTAAAATCTGGGTCACCAGCCTGTGATGCCCTGGAATGTGGTAAAATCCGAAAGTGAGGAAAAATTGCTATCAGCTAGAATATAATTTGGAAGGAACTATGGGACTCTAGTCATTTGTCTGTCTTTTTTGACTCTGGGCTGTGTTGAGGTGCACAGCTTTCTCTGCTGTGTGCTCTTATGAGGGTGTTCTGCCTTGCCTCAGAAGTGAGAGCAGCAGGAACAGTCAACAGTGAGCTAAAACTCCAAGAACTTTTCTTCTTTGAGGCTCCTTGTCATGGATATTTTGTATAGCTGATATCCAAGAGATACTCGCATTTTCCACTTAGTAAGACAAAGTAAATTTTGTGGTAATATGGATCAATTTTGGATTTCAAAATATTTTAATATGTTTAAACTTTTGGGATTTAATTAAGTTATGATTCAATTATGTTGTAAAAATTATTCCTACAAAGTAACTACAAAATGTATCGTCAGGAATTGTGGCTCATACCTGTACCCCCATTACTTGAAGGATAGAAATGGGAGATTCTGTGAGTCCCAGGACACTCATGGAACAAGACCCTTTCTCAAATCAGTAACAATTCCCCATTTATAAAAATACATTAAGATATACTATATTACTAATATTTAAACTTAAAACAAAAGGTTCACAGGAATCAAATAATAGCTTTGTACCAAAATAGGGTACAATAGGGTTTTCTGTAGTCACAAAATTGCCCCAAAGAGCTTAAAAATAATACAGTGAATGGATTTGAGCTTGTATTCCTTTTCAAGTTACTTTACCTCTTGTAACCTGGGCATCTTTTTTTATTATTTTTCCTCCATCTTTATTAACTTTGGTATTTCTTATTTATATTTCAATTGTTATTCCCTTTCCTGGTTTCAGTAACCTGGGCATCTTTGTCTGAAAAAAAAAATGGTGTTATCACACTAATTTTACAGTGACTTTAAGGATTAAAATATATTTTCACTAGTAACAGTATAAACTCTAAATGGCATTCCTGTTTTATGCTTAGTATTTACTAGTTATGAGGGTGATTGCAAAGATATGAAAAGTCTTGATTTAATTTTCTGTATTTATCCTGTATTGAAGGAACAAAGAACATTCGGGATTAAATGTACACACTCAATAAATACTAATCAAAAATTCTTTATACTTACCCATGAAGACAGTACCATAGTAAATGGTTATGAAAATTATCTAAGATGAGATAGGGACAGACACTAGTGTTCCAAACAAGAAGGTAGGTACATGTAATTGGAATAACAAACGTGTTATTTTATTATGCTGAGGGTCATCAAACAAAGTTCACACTCAAATTTCCTAACTGTCTTCCTAAGCCTATCTCCCCAAGGCTGTTCCCTATGTGACTTCTCTTAGCTGAAGGCTTTTTCAAGTGTCTCTAGGTAGTCTCCTGTACAAGAGTCAGGTTCACAGCTAAGGGGACTAGGGACTTTCTCCAGCTGCAGAGAAGATCCAAGGTGGCAACTCTCCAAAGCCTGAAGCACTCCTGAAGATGTGCAGAGCATGCACTGCTGTTGGGCTCTGCTTACATATCGTTAAGTAGGCGTCATGGAGTTTCAGTCATATGTCTGGTTATCTTGAGTAACTGATAACCAGATGTCACTGGGTTCTGGTTATTAGGTATAGCCTTGGTGTAGGGTCATTCCTAACTAAGCTACTTTTACTTAATTAAAAGGCATGTTTTCCTATGTTCATTACAGGCTGGGAGATGGCTCACATGCTAAAATGTTTACCCTGGAAGGATGAGAACTTGACCTCCGATCCCTAACACACAGGAAGCCAGGCAGTGCCATGCTCCTCCAATCCAAGTGCTGGTAGATTGGAGAGAAGAGGCTTGCTGACAAGGCGACAACATCCAATCTGGTGACCATCAGCTAAGTCATAAATTGTAAGAATCAGTAAGACATGTTCTCAAGAAATAAGTTGGAGTGCATTTGAGGAATATATTTGATGTTAGCCTCTGGCCTCCAATCATACCTATACACACGTATAAAAGCACATGCAAATGTGGACACCATGTTAATACTGGAAGAAAATGGGACCAGCCTAAATTTTGTAATGATTCTCTAAGAGATGTTTGGTAGATGTTAATTTACCCATAAATACTTGGGAACTCACCTAGATCATGTTCATCTGAACCTGTAAGTGAAGAAAATTAATTCACAGACACATACTTTGGGTATGTTCTCTGTGTTTAATTTGAGAGTACATATAAACATCATAATTAAAATCCCCCAATGACTCCAGCTACCAGAAATTTATCTACTAGCAATGATGATGTTTCAAAACTATTCCAAGTTTTTTGTCCTTATATAATGTGCATGATTTGGGGGGAAGATAGCAATATTTTAATATACAAAAGTAATAAATTTTGTGTTACTTATTAGTTTGGAATTTGTTGCTTTTTATAATTGCTTTAATTTTGCTTTGAGGTATAGGTATGCATGTGTATGTGTGTGTGTGTGTGTGTGTGTGTGTGTACTGATAAACACAATGGCCAAAAGAAACTTAAAGAGGAAAGAGGGCTTAATTCAACCTTCAGTTTATAGCCCATCAGTCACTGAGGATTCAAAACACAGCCCTAGAGGCAGGAACTAAGGCAGAACCATGAAGAATGCTGCTTTCTGGTTTTCTCCACATGGTTCAGCCTATTTTCTTATATAACATAGGGCTACCTGTACTAGGTACTGTACTGCCTACAGTGTCCTAGTCCCACCCATGCCCACCATTAATTAAGAAAATGTCTCTAGGCTTGCCTACAGGCCAAGAAATGCAGGCATCTTTTCAATTGAGATTCTCTCTCCCTAATGAATCTAGTTTGCAGCAAGTACACAAAAACAAACAAACAAACAAACAAACAAAAAAACAAAAAAAAATTAAAACCAAAATAGCCAGTATATTACTCAGGGTTCTCTAGAATCACAGAACTTATAGTAAGGGAATTAGTTATGATGACATGTAGTCTGCAGTCCCAACTCCCCAACAATGGTCAACTGTGAATGGCAAGTTCAAGGATCTAGTAGTTGGTCAATCCCACAAGGCTAATAGATTACAACAGATGTGCTGGCAAGTAAATGCAAGCAGGTGAAGAAGAACAAATCTTTCTTCTTCCAACATCCTATGTAGGTCTCCAGCAGAAGTTGTGTCCCAGATTAAAGGTGTGTACCACCATGCCTGGATGCATTGCTGTTAATTTCCCTTCCTCAAGTTGTAATGGCTCAAAAGTATTTTTATTCTTACTTTTTGTTTATATTAAAACAATACAACTTTTATTGTACACAAAAGCTTGGCAGAGACAAATTGTTGTTTCCATTTCCTATCCCCAAACAATACAAGTTTCCCTTTCTGTGTTTTCTGCAATAAAGTCCAGTGAGACCAGTTTTCTATGCTGGTGTTTCTGTCTGCTACAAAAATCAGATGAAGACTTTCCATTTGTACTTCAACACATCACCTTGCAGATAACTTGCACTGGCTTTGTTCCTTAAAAATTGGAAGCAGTGTCCAGTAGCATTTATCTGCATAAAACTTAGAATCTTCATCCCTTTCTTCCTGAGTTCATATTTTATATATACAGCTCAAGATCCAAAAACCAATTCTAAAAGTAGAATTTACATTGCTGATTTAAATTTTCATTTTTTCATGAACATGATTGAGCACTTACTATGCACAGTGTACTTTGAACAGATTTCGTCTTATTGTACTTTTCAGAAAGGTAGTCACATTTTCTCTTAAGTCTTCAAATTATGCTCACTTGTTACTTAAATGGCAGGTCATGAAGAATTAATAGAATACAATGGGATGAAAGTATAATGAGTACAAAGAGAAAAGTAATCCTTGACATTCTCTATTTTGGAATTCATGAGAAGTCTGTCACTGTGTTTAGTCTTTTATTGCTTCCACAATGTGTCTCAGATTTACCCTGTTCTTAGCTGACTATCAAGAATGAAATATTGCCTTCATGCTTGGAATACTTCATCAGCTCTTTCGCTGTGATGACTGTGCTTACCACTTTATTTTCTGCTCTAGCCTTCTACCATGATAAATTTTGTACAATGTTGACACTGCTCTACCACCCTTCAGTGTGTAGATGGACTGCTTATCAGCTAGGTAGGACTGGCAACTTTGTAATATTCGACTAGTGAAGTCATACTTTCTCATTCACCCATTCTATCTAACTTTATGACTGTCAACAACTTATCTCTTTTCCAATTGAATTAGCCCGAATTCTCCCCAGGGACAGGACACAAAGGTGTAATATCTTAAATTATATGAAATGGACACATTTTTATGGAAGTAAACCAAGTACTTATACTATCTGCCATCTGAGTTTTAGAGACCTAAGGAAATTCATGGTGTAAATCAGATTAAAGTCAGACTTGAGAACCAGGAGAGCTGATGGTAGAACTTCCAGGATGAGTCAAAACCTAGGATCAAGTTGGGGAGTAGCAGAAGCTAGTGTTGTCCTTGATTAGAAAACCAGGACTCAGGAGTGTGTCTGGGAGACATGGCTTAACCCTGTCTCTAGGTCGGTAGGTAGATATGTAGGTAGATAGATAGATAGATAGATAGATAGATAGATAGATAGATAGATAGATAGATAGATAGATAGATAGATAGATGGATGGATGGATGGATGGATGGATGGATGGATGGATGATGGATGGATGGATGGATGGATGGATGGATAGATAGATAGATAGATAGAACATTGAATATATAAGGTTTGTGTTTAAATATGTTTAGATACAGTTAATGAAGTGTGTTCTTGAATTTTGTGGATGGTATATATCTCATTTCATGAATCAGAGTTCCATGTGCATAGGATTTTAATTTTTTATTTATTTTTATTAATTGAATATAAGAATGTGAACCTATATCAGTTCATTTCCCGTTTGTACCATGGATGTTTGGCATGAAAAGGCCAAAAAATAAAATCTGTCACCCTTTGGTAGAACATTTTTAATAGAAATAAATGTTACAAAGTCTTACTCTGAGGAATAAAATTAGCTGTACTGAAAAAAACAACCCACTTTGCTAACTCCAAGAACAACGTCAACAGTTTGTTCATGTTTAATTACTAAAATTAACACAAGTGTCTGCACAATTAAGATGAGTAGGAGATAAGCCAGATGCCTTCCCGTCCCCTCCAGTATTGAATCTGTGGATATTCCAATAAAGAAGATTTCACGGGCTTCTTTGCAGGTAACTGTAGCCAAGGAATAATTTCAAGTTGTCAAGATATTATTAGATACAATCTTTGGTATTCCCAGATTGTTTCTCTGTTTCTGTAAAAATGTGTGCCCTGTGCTCTCACTTTATATTACCTAACTTAAACTTGTGATGAAAAGAGAAATCTTAAAGGCTATATAAAGATGACAGAGCTACCCCAACATACCAATATGGAATGCTGCTCTATGGATGGGAAATTCCTCTGTATTTTAGGCTAGTGTTCTCATAATACATGGGTTGTTCTTTAACCAGCGAACACATTAGTCCTGGACCTCAGCAACACTAAAAAGAACTTTAATCTTGGATATTTGGTAGCAGTATACCCGCAATTTAGCAGATGACACTTTATCTTTTGACATCAGATTCTGTGTGGGAAAGCACACACATACATCGTTCCCTGAGGTAACGGGATGAGCAATTAATTCCATTTTTTCATTGTCTATGATCATCATTCAATTGCTTAAAAAAGTATCTGGTGTTCAATATCAAAATGAATTAAATACATTAGATTAATTAGCAGAGTTTTAAATAAACAGTTAAATAAACTCTGGCTGGAAAGTTGATCTTTGATAATAGTTATCAAGATGGCCCTTGTGAATAATCCAAAGAATGATTTACTTCCAAAAGGAATTTTGAATTATATGCATTGTTTTCCTGTAAAGCATGGTGATTTGCTTTATATAACAAAACTATGTATGAAGTAGCAAATAAAATAGCATATAGCTGAGAGACAAAAAACTGGGTCCTGAGCTGTGCATTTTATTTTTTACCTGGTTCAGTGTAACAATTTCATGCCAAGAGCACCTATGTTTACTCTGATGTCTACAACCCCCACCTCAGTTAACGTGGTCAATGGGCCCTTTGACCCATTGGGATTGTGACACACTTATCTAGTGTACATTTTGCTTTAAATTTATTTATATAGAATATGCAATTGAGTGAATACAGAAGTACTCTGCATAGCTCCATGCATTGTCACTCTCGCAAGGTATAGCACACATGTTGGAGAAAAGATAATGATATGTGAGAAGAAAATTTATACACTAGGGACTATTAAATCTTGGATAGAAGATTTTACAAAAACCAAAATGTAAACATACAAGTAGATCAATATAGCAGACTAAAACTATGGGTATGACTAGATGTAGAATAACGAAATGTAGAAATATATGCAATTATTTTCACTTAAGCTAAAATTAAAGCAACTTAAAATATATCTAATGATTTAGCTATTCCTATGGCAGAAACAGAAACAACAATTCATATGGCAAAATACAATGTACTTAATTATCTGTACTATGTGCATGTTCATGTGTGTGTGGTGTGTATATGTGTGTGTTTGTTTGTGTAACATTAATTCTAAGTCAGCATTTTAACTCAATCAGCTATCTCATTACTAAACCATTCTGGATCAATGAGAGCTTACTCTGTGGCTCACAACGGGCCACTAATCAATATTATTGATTTTGAACTTTGAAATTTCCTCCCCTAATAGACCACCGTACTCTCCACCTTCCTTAGCAACTATCTTGAACTTTGAGAGGTCTTGTCCCTTGAACCAACCTTATGCTTCCGACTCTCAACCTTCTATAACCACATTGCTCTTAACTTAGATCATGAGAGCCTTACTGAGCTACGTTAAGTGTCTTCTCATTAATGATCTCAAATCCTTCCTCATTTGACTTTTACCCTCTGTATTCTAATAAACCTCTACTCTCAACAGTCTTTATCCCCTATGCCTATTGCTTACAGACCATTCACACTGTTGAAGAAAGTTATCAAATTGTGCTAATTCCACTACAGGTCATGATTAATTGTATTGCTGCTAGTCTCTGTCTTCTGACTCAATGCCACAGAAAATCTCCAGGCATTTCAGGTACCATCTATCTATCTATCTATCTATCTATCTATCTATCTATCTATCTATCTATCTATCCATCCATCCATCCATCTATCCATCCATCCATCCATCCATCCATCCATCCATCTATCTATCTATCTATCTATCTATCTATCTATCTATCTATCATCTATCTATCTATCTATCTATCTATCTATCTATCCATCTATCCATCCATCCATCCATCCATCCATCCATCCATCCATCCATCCATCCATCCATCCATCCATCCATCTATCTATCTATCTATCTATCTATCTATCTATCTATCTATCTATCTACCTATCATGTTTCCAAAATCTATATCCTCCTTCTGAGGTTAAAATGCTTTGCATCTAGTATGGCTATCAATGACACACCAAATGCTCTATAGAGACTTTCCAGATCACATATTTCCACTAACCTGTTTTTTTCCTTCCAGTGTCAAGGAAAACATAATGAAGTAGCTATACGCTTTCTACTACTAGCACTGAACTCCATTTAAATGCTGATGTCTATTATTCCTATCTTGAAGAATCATTCCATTAAATAAACCTTTCTGTGTTTACTCTTTCCTATTTCATTTGTTCAATTGGTAAATGTGCTTACGTTATTGCTTCCTTCCAAAGAAACATCTCTTCATTGCTCTGTTCACCACATAGCCTCAGTAGGCAGATGGATAGGTTGTCTAGAGAACCCAGAAAATAGAAGATGGCCTGGGGAAAACAAGGTATATTGAAACTTACTAATAGGATTGCTTCATTAGAAACTCTTACTGATGAAGTTTGACCCAGACGGTACATATGTTGTTCGTGGTGCCTCTCTGAATAGCGTTAGCATGAGCAAGAGGGTTTTATAAATCACAAGACATCACCATTTTCATCACGTAATGTGCCGTGCTTTGTTTGACCAGTATGCTTAGGTACAGCAGGTGTGGCTTATTTATTTTTGGGATGACATGTATTGTTAAACCCAGAGTGTCCTTAAGGTAGTATTTTATTCTCTCAGGAGGTTGAAGTAGGAGGATAGTGAGTTCAATGCCAATAAACAAATCAAAGTAATAACAACAACAACAACATCAACAATAAAGTCTCTCATACACCATGCTGATGTTCCATTATTGGCCTGCTTATACGAGGCTTTGGCTCAGCTTGAACCTTTCAAACAAAAATAAGGGTCCTCAGGAAAGAAAAGTTTGATGTACCCCTTTTTCCATGATCTTACACTAGGAGTGACAGGATCTCAACATTTGCTTTTGCTTTGCTCTGTGCTCTTGTCACCAAAATTCCACCAGCAGAGTAGCTCTTGCTTTTTGACGATTAGCTTCTTGCAGAGAGACTGTCACCATGAATGCTTAAGGTAACCAACCTACTCTCTTTTCTCCAGTTCTAAGTAGCCTTAACTTTAATGAAACAGTTGGCCACTTATAGCTTCTTGACTGTCACTTCACTATTGCTTATGTATAGCAATTTCAAAAGCGGCCATTTCACTGAAAATTTTAAGAACCATCATTCCTGCTTAGTTTTAAGTGGTAATGATGATCTGAGCATAAATCTGGGGCACTGATGTTATAGCCACTGTTAACTGTTATCTGTTAACTTCCAAACTCATATATCCATCTTCTGATTGATACTAAAGTTTTATTGACATCATGTGATCAACAAAAACAGACAAATCTCTTCCTTTCTTATCTCCTAGATCGGTCTACGTTTTCTTCTCCTCCCTTCTCTTCCTCCTCCTCATCCTCTTCTTTTCCTCCTCCTCTTCCTCCTGCTTCTCTCCTTCTCCCTCCTCCTCCTCCTCCTCCTCCTCCTCCTCCTCCTCCTCCTCCTCCTCCTTCTCCTCCTCCTTCTCCTCCTCCTCCTCCTTGTCCTTTTCCTCCTCCTCCTTCTGACTGCTTAAATTTTTAGTCAAATTTCATTCTAGAACTGTGACTGAAAAGAGTTAAAATTCATGATACATTTTTCCTCCTTTATAGCAAAAATTTGAATTTTTATCGCTCATTTTCAATGACCTCCTTTAAGCTTTTCTTTTCTTCCAATCTCATTATCACTCTGCTAAGTTTTGTTCTTTCTCCTTGGAGTATGATAAACCTTCCCAACCATGCTCAAACCTTGTCCAGCTGTTCTCTTCCAAAAATAAAACTTAAAAGCTCATCTTGGATTTTTAATAGAGAAGAGGATGTTGTTTTAGACTATTAAAATTAGTCTAAAATTCACCTTTTTACCACCTTTCCAAATTTGTTTGAATAAACTTCAATTAGGTTTTGGTTCTTATTATTTGTGTTTTTCACACAACATATTTTCATCCTATTTCCCCTTCCCCAATTTCTCCCACCTCCCTACTCACCCAACCTTATGTACTTTCCTTCTCTCAAAAAAACATTGAATAAAGCACACAAATCCAGTAAGATAAAAATTATCATAAACAAAGAAAAAACATACAAAAAACCTGGAATGTGTGTGAGTTGGTCAACTATTAGGGTCCTGTCCTAGAGCATAGATGGTATAGCCAGTGTCACTCTATTGGAGAAAACTGATTTCTCCTTTCTCAGAAAAATAACAATTTCAAACATAGCTTCTTTGTTATGGGTAGGTCTCCGTGTCCAATTCCCATTCTCAGTGCTGGAACTTTGTTTTCAACCTGGGAAAGTTTTTCACATACTGTCATTATCTTTATGAACTCATATGTGAATTGTCCCCACTGTATTGGGAACATGTTGATTCCTTATCCAGGAATCATCCCTAGCTCTTACAGGTCTTTTTTTCATTTTTTTCTCCATTGAACCCCTTTGGTTTGAGGGTAGGGGTTTTAGAAAGACATCCCATTCAAGACTGGCTACTCTGAAGTATCTTGTTCTCTTCACATCGTCTGATCATGGGCCTGTGCATCACCTACCATCAAAGAAGCGTCTTCTTGCAGTATGGTGATCAGTACACTAGAACTCTCACTTTAAACAACGTCATGAGGTCTGAGTTTCACTACTGTCTTGTCTTGCCTAGAATGTAATAGTCCATAATGTGTGCACTTCAATTTAATAAATCATTTACCTTAACCTTTTAGAATTACTGTCTACTGGTCAAAAAATCTCTCTTCTTTGGGTAGTAATTTTAGATTTTTGGTAGTATTCTTCCTGATCATTGTTTTTCTCTACTGATCTAGACAGTTCTATCATAACCCTTTTGCATATAGACTTCTTGGTTCTCCATCATTAGCATCTCCCTTGTAGCACATAAAATACAAACAGAATGTTCTTTCCATATGTATATAGACCTATGACAGATGAATTACCAAATGAATGATTATCTCAAGCTTTTGCAATAGTTTCAATGACTTTCGCATATTTCATTTCTATGAGTCTGTGTCATGTGTTTGTTAACCACTATTAGGAAGTGGTCCTATGCTTCCCCTACATTTTTTCAAGTTAGGTATAATTTATAATTTTATTTCCTTTAGTAAGTCTTTTGAAAAAGATTTGCAATCACCAGAGTGTATAAATGTGCTTGCTTCAGTCACTTTGTTGAAGTGTCCTGAGGCATCTGCACTATATGATTCCAAATATGTAGTTCCTTCTGGGTTAGTTCTCATGAAAAATTCAAGAAGCCTCATTTGTGTTTTCTTCTCTGTAAAGTAACTATTTTTTACATGTTTTCTTTATTCATGAAGAACTCTGTAGTCTTATGCTTAATTTAAATAGAAATAATAAATATGGACAGAAAAGTGTGGGTAAGATTATGATTTCCTTCCTTGCAAAATACACAAATGTGAATAATTAATGATGAATCTCTACTAGAAACAGTACCAGACGCTGCCTAATTCAACAATGGATAAAGGAAGTCCAAATTCTATCATGTGACAGCCCCAAGATGAAAGTAAATGGCCTTATGCTAAACACTACTAGAAAGACCCACTTAAAAACACTTTCTGCCTGTTAAACCCTGCTGTAGGTCTTGACCTTCCTCTTTTGTTTCTTTGTTTATTTACAGGAATTCTGTTCACAAAGAGAATGGAAATCAAGGTGTATTATTTCTGCCCACAGTGTCCTTTATGCCCTGGATGTGACCTTCAGTGACACCATACTTTTAATACAACCATTCCTTTCTCCTAACTGTCAAGAAATGAGTTAAATGCATTTCTGAGCTAATAAATTAAATTATTTTTTAAGGCCAAACGGATTCTGAATGAGGTTATACTTGATGTAAGAAATAAAGAGTTAAGAGGCTAGGAAGGTAATAAATCCTTTTTTATATATAACATATGAAGCACCATTTTATTTCCACAACTGAATGATTTGTCCAAGTTTTCTTGAAAAGATAACTGCCGCTAACAAATGATTTCTCATATTCCTAAAAATATAATATATAATATTCACTCTTCTAATATTGTACACTTAATAAAATATTACTTAAATTGGTACCTCAATACTTAAAATTTTTATAAAAATCAGAAAAAAGTATTAAAATTATGTAAGAACCTTAAAGATAGTTTTTTCCTTTTTATTTATTTATTCATTTTAGTTTTTTTATTTATTGGATATTTTTATTTGCATTTCAAATGGTATCCCCTTTTCCAGTTTCCCTTTCAGAAACCTGCTATCTCCACCTGCTTCTATGAGGGTGTTTCCCTGCCACTGACATTCCCCTCCCTACACTGGGGCATTGAGCCTTCACAGAACCAAGGGCTTCTCTTCCTATTGATGCTTGGCAAGTCCATCCTCTGCTACATATGTGACTGGAGCCATAGGTCCATCCCTGTGTACTCTTAGGATGGTGGTTTAATCCCTGGGATCTCTAAGGGGTCTAGTTGGTTGATATTGTTGTTCTTCTTATAGAGTTGTGAACCCCTTTACCTCTTTCAGTCCTTGCTCCAACTCCTCCATTGGGGACTCCATTCTCCATTCATTGGTTGGCTGCAAGCATCCACCTCTATATTTGTCAAGCTCTGGCAGAGCCTCTCCACTATATCAGGTTCCTGTCAGCTTTCACTTCAGCAATATGGTCTGGATTTGGTGGCTGTATTTATTATGGGATACAGCCCCAGGTGGGTCAGTCTCAGGATGGCCTTTCCTTCAGTCTCTGCTCCACAATTTGTCTCCATATTTCCTTCTGTGAGTATTTTTGTTCCCCCTTCTAAGAAGTATGCACACTTTGGTATTCTTTCTTCTTGAGCTTCCTGTGGTTTGTGAATTGTATCTTGGGTATTCCAAGCTTTGGGGCTAATAACTACTTATCTCTGAGTGCATGCCATGTGTGTTCTTTTGTGATTGGGTTACCTCACTCAGAATGATGTTTTCTAGTTCCATCCATTTGCCTATGAATTTCATGAAGTCATTGTTTTGAATAGATGAGTAGTACTCCACTGGGTAAAGGTGAGTGTTTAAGCTTTGTGAATTTTAATCATTATTAAATAGCATTGTCAGTAGAGTCTGTTGATAATTGATAAAGAAAGCAAACACATAGAAATCTATGCAGTCCTGAAAAAAAAAAGAATGCTGCTATTTCTCACAGTGTCTCAAAACTGCCTAGAACACAGTAGGTGTCTCTAGGAATTCAATGCATTAATTAAAATATGAAGATCTTCTTATGACTAAATTTAAAATGTAGAAACTTAAATAAATATGTCACATAAAACTACATTGTGTCCTGATTTGGGATTGTGAACTCCACAGAGTTCATCTTCCATCAGAAGAGTCAGTTCAGTGTTCTCTCTTGTATACGTATTTTGGATATCTATTTTTACACTAAGATAATTTTAATCATTATTAAATAGCAAGTTTAACTTAAGGAACAGAAAATACCTTGCAATATATTTTCATGTCTTCCATTTATTTTGTAAGTGATTATATTGATGCCAAGTATACTACATCAACATTACTAGACCCACAGACCAATCAGATGCTCTAAAACACAAAAGTTGCTTCTGCCCTTTGTTCATATCTTTAATTTCCATGGAAAACTCTGGAAAAAAGTGCAATGCACTTACACCAGTTTTTCTCATAATGACTGGTTGAATGAGTATATGTAGTGAACTGCTTTATCTTTTAAAGATCTATTTTACTTTAAATCATGCATGTGTGCATTGATATGAGCATATGTTGGATATGCCCACAGAGTCCACGGTCATATGATAACCATTGAGCTGCAGTTACAAGTAGTTGTGAACAGGTGAATATAGATGCTGGGTACTGGAGTTGGAATCCGAAGACCAGTATGTTCTGTGAACTCCTGTATATACATATGCAATTTATCTGTCAGCAATCTATCATCTATCCTTACATCTGTCACTATATCTTTGATAGGTTCTCTCGAGTGACCTAACCTCAAACACTGACCTGACCTCAAACACCAGAGAAGTAACTGATTCTGGCTATGTTTTCTTCAAAAAAAAAATGCCAAATTGGTAATACTTGGGGAAAACAAAAGAGGAAAACAATCTGCTGTATGTCTAGCATAAAGGAAAATAAACCCTCAATAATAAATAAATAAATTATGGCATTTTTCAACAAAAGTATTTTAATAGATTCTCCGTTTTCTATTTATGTCCTTCCTACAACACCATATTTTAAAAAGAAGATAAAATGTGACAATTTTCTAAAAACATATTGATTATTGGCATTCTAAATTGTTTTCAGAAGAACCTGCAATAGCTTTGGGAAAAAACATATTTCTAATCACATGAGAACTTAGGATGACTCATAATATGTGAATTAAAAATATTTTTAAATTCCACATATTTATTTACAATTTTGAGGTATTATGTACTATAAAAATATTTTGACTAATCAAAAAGAGGCACATGGTTTTCCTTTTATTATAAATAAACTCACACATGCAACCAATTATAACAATCATTAAAGATCTGTGTTAAATAAATAAAATCTGGAGTAAATAAGAAAATGGGTGAAAATTCAGTCTTGATTCAAACTAGTTCAATTCAACACTGATTTTTTTTTAATTTCTTGTTCTCATTAAAAAAGGTCATCAAAAGGTAAGGCAGAAATTACTTTGGAAAGTTCATTAAATTTTGTTCTTCTATTCTAGTAGGGATTTCATATTCTAGAGAAACATAGACACGAAGTCCTTGTATTTTTCAATTATAGTGTCTACATGCTTAGTTTATGAACTTTGCCTTCACGAGTGTGCGGCTTCTTCTTTCAGAGTTTTATCTTTAAAGTTATGGACGCTAAGTAAAGAGACAAACTTAAGGGGTTTTTTGTTATTCTTTTTATTTTTATTGGGTATTTTATTAGTTATATTTCAAACGTTATCCCCTTTTTCAGTTTCCCCTACAAAAAGCCCCTATCCCATTGCCCCTCTCCTGCTTCTTTGAGGAAGGTCCTGATCCAACCCACCCACTCCCACCTCACCATTCTGGCATTTCCTTACACTGGGGCATCCAGCCTTCACAGGACCAAGGGCCTTTCCTCCCATTGATACCAGATAAGGCCATCCCCTGATACATTTGCAGCTGGAGCCTTGGGTTCCTCCATATCTACTCTTTGGTTGGTGGTTTAGTCGCTGGGAGCTCTGGGAGGTCTGGTTGGTTGATAATGGTTTTCTTCTTATGGGGATGTAAACCCATTCAGCTCCATTCAGTTCTTTCTCTAACTCCTCCATTGAGGACCTGTGCTCAGTCTGACGGTTGGCTGCAAGCATCTGCATCTGTATTGGTCAGGCTCTGGCTGAGCTTCTCAGGAGACACCTATATCAAGCTCCTGTCAGCAAACGCTTCTTGGCATCCCCAATACTGATTAGGTTTGGTGGCTGTATGTATATGGGATGGATTCCCCCAGGTAGGGCAGTCTCTGGATAGCTTTTACTTAAGCCTCTGCTCCACATTTTGTCCCCATATTTCCTTTAGACAGGAGCAATTCTGTGTGAAATTTGGAGACAAGTGGGTGTTCCCATCCCTCACCTGGGGACCTTGCCTAACCTCTGGATATGTCTCTACAGGTTCTCTCTCCCCTGTGTTGGGTATTTCAACTAATGTCATATGCACTGGGTCTTGGGAGCCTCTTTCTTTCCCAGCATCTGGGACATGCTGGTGGCTACTCCCAGTTTTCTATCCCTGATTGCTACACACCTCTGTTCAATTTCCTGACCCCCCTATATATCATCCCAGTCTCCTCTGATATCTAGTACTGCCCCCCCTTCCCTTCCCCTGCTTTCTTCCTCCAAAGTCTCTCTGACCTTCTACTTCCTGTGAATATTTTATTTCCCCTTTGAAGAAGGACTTCTTTATTCTTGAGCTTCATGTGGTCTGTGAGTTGTATCAGGGGTATTCTGAGCTTTAGACTAATATTCATTTATCAGTGAATACATCCCATGTGTGATTTTTTTGTGATTGGGTTACCTCACTAGAATGATATTTTCTAGTTCCATCCATTTGCCTAAGAATGTCATAAAGTAATTGTTTTTAATACTTGAGTAGTACTCCATTGTGTAAATGTATTTATTTTCTGTATTTATTTCTCTGTTGAAGGACCTCTGGGTTGTTTCCAGCCTCTGGCCATTATAAATAAGGCTGCTATGAACATAGTGGAACATTTGTACTTGTTATATGTTGGAGCATGTTTTGGGTATATGCCCAGGAGAGGTATAGCTGGGTTCTCAGGTAGTGCAATGTCCAATTTTCTGAAGAACCTCCAGACTGATTTCCAGAGTGATTGTACCAGTTTGCAGTCCCACCAACAATGGAAGAGTATTCCTCTTTCTCCACATCCTCACCAGTATCTGTTGTCACCTGAGATTTTTATCTTAGCCATTCTGACTGGTGTGAGGAGGAATCTTAGGGTTGTTTTGATGTGCATTTCCCTGGTGTCTAAGGATGTTGAACATTTCTTCAGATACTTTTCAGTCATTTGATAATCCTCAACGGAGAATCTTTGTTTAGCTGTGTACCCCATTTTAATAAGGTTATTTGGCTCTCTGTAGTTTACCTTCTTGAGTTTTTTGTATATTTTGGATATTAGCCCTCTATCAGATGTAGGATTAGTAAAGATCTTTTCTCAATCTGTTGTTTGCCATTTTGTCCTAATGACAATGTCCTTTACCTTACAGAAGCTTTGCAATTTATGAGGTTTCATTTGTTGATTGTTGATCTTCGAACATAAACAATTGGTGTTCTCTTCAGGAAACATTCCCCTCTGCCCATGTGTTCGACACTCTTCCCCACTTTTTCTTCTATTAGATTCAGTGTATCTGGTTATATGTGGAGGTCCTTGCTCCACTTGGACTTTAGCCTTGTACAAAGTATTAAGAATGGATCAATTTGCATTGTTCTACAGACTGACTGCCAGGGGATCCAACATTTGTTGTAAATGCTGTCTTATTTTCAATGGATGGTTTTAGCTCCTTAATCGAAGATCAAGTGACAGTATGTGTGAGTTAATTCTCTTCCATTAATTTACCTATTTGTCTCTGTACCATACCATACCGTTTTCTTTAAAAAAAAAATCATGATTGCTCTGTAATACAGCTTGAAGTTAGGGATGGTGATTCCCCCAGAAGTTCTTTTATTGTTGAAAATAGTTTTCACTATCCTGGGTTTTTGGTTCTTCCACATGAATATACAAATTGATCTTTCTAACGCTATGAAGAATTGAATTGGAATTTTGATGGGGATTACATTGAATATGTAGATTGCTTTTGGCAAGATGGCCATTTTTACTATATTAATCCTGTCAATACATGAGCATGAGATCTTCGATTTATTTCTACAGAGACTTAAAGTTCTTGTAATACAGATCTTCCACTTGCTTCATTAGACTCAGTCCAAAATATTTTAAATTGTTTGTGACTATTGTGATGGGTATAATTTTCAACTTGAAGCAATACCACTAAAATCAGGGACTAGACAATGTTGCCCACTCTCCATATATATTAACATAGTATGAGAATTCTAGTTGGAGCAAATATACAACAAAAAGAGGTCAAAGGAGGACTGTTCCTCTTTTTCCATATCCTCACCAGCATCTGTTGTCACTGGAGTTTTGGATCTTAGACATTCTAACTGGTGTGAGGTGGAATCTCAGGGTTGTTTTGATTTGCATTTCCCTGATGACTAAAGATGTTGAGCATTTCACACACATTGGAAAGGAAGAAGTCAAAATCTATTTGCAGATACTTAAGAAACCCCAAAAGTTCCACCAGAGAACTCCTATACCTGATAAACAACTTCAGCAAAGTGGCTGGATATAAAATTAACTCAAACAAATCAGTAGTCTTCCTCTTCTCAAAGGATAGGCAGGTGGAGAAAGAAATTAGGGAAATGGCAAATCTTAGTGTTAACCATTTTTCAAAGCAGCAGAGGAGAACCCAAAAAGGATTGCCTGAGGACCTGATATCAGACAATCAGCATCCTTCTGGCCAAAAACCTAATACTCTGGATGGAAGCTTTGAAGTCAGCGTCAGGTCTTCCAGGTCTCATGTTCAAAGTGGTTGGTTTCTTTAGGAATAAAGATTCATCATTACCTCCTGGGAGGTGATCAAGGCCTACAACAGCAGCATGGATTGTTTTGGAAGAGCCATTGTGGTTTGCTGGCCAAAAACTCAAAGGAGGGTCTCTTATGTCTGTTATTGAGGTTTTTGTGAGATAGTCTGTGACTCTTGCATGGAGGTTTGTCATTCCAAACTGTGTAGTGTTTTGCTATGTTACAAGATTCAGGTCTTAGGAATATAAGAATGTTTAAAAAGTATTAAATCAGAAATATTCCCATCAAAAAAAAAAAACATGGACATGAAAATGAAACAGAGATTGAAGGAAAGGCCATCCAGAGTCTGCCCCACCTAGGTATCTATCCCATCTGCTGACATCAAACCCCAACACTATTGCTGATGCCAAGAAGTGCTTACTGACAGGAATCTGGTATGGCTGTTCCCTAAGAGGTTCTACCAGCACCTGACCCATACAGTTGCAGATATTCACAGCCAACCTTCAGACTGAGCAGGGGAACCCTAGTGGAAGAGTTAGGGGAAGGACGAAAGAGTTGAAGGGGAATGCAACTCCATAGGAAGAACAATATCAACTAACCAGACCAACCATAGCTCCCAGAGACTAAACTGCCAACCAAAGAGGGCACATGGAGAGACCCATAGCTCCAGATACATATGTAGTAGAGGATGGCCTTATCTGACATCAATGGGAGGAGAGGCCCTTGGTCCTGTGGAGAGTAGCTTTTGAATGGGAGAAGTCAATACATGCACTTGATTAAATGAAACTCCCATTATTGATCAGTCCTTGACAGAATTAGCTGTCTCACAGGTGAGGTTACCATTGCAGGGAGCTTGGAGTGAATTAGAAATTCTTGGTGTAGGCAGTGTAAAGGAGGGGAAGAGAAGACCCATAGCTGTGCACACTCCTGAAAGCTGAGGTACAATGAGCTCAACATTTCCTTCCTCAAGCCCGGCTAGTGAACAGCTAATGCTGGAAAGGCCTACTCAACTTCTAATCTCCCTTCTCTGAATCAAGCCCTAAACACAAGAAGTCCATCTCTAACTATCTCCCTCCTTTGTCCTATCTTCAAACCAGAGAAGACTGTTCTACAAGAAATCTAAAGGATCTGAATTCATGACCCTTAGATCCTTCCCTTTTCAGTTTCTTCCATACATATAATCATATTTCTTTACCACTATCCATAAAAATACACATGGCTTCTTTTTATTTTGGTCCTTGTTTCTGATGACTCCCATGTACTTTAAAACTTATGCTAAGCAAATCATGTTTCTCTCTTGTTAATATATCTTTTGTTACTGGGTCCTAACTATGAATCTTGTGACAACTATGAAAAATATACTACTGTTTTTTTTTCTCCTGGAAAACCAAAGCTCTAAATTGGTTCTGATTTTACTTTTATCATTTCTACAGGAATAAATTTTATCTATTCTTACAAATAGAGAGGTCTGCATTATAAGGTTAATTTAAAATTCAACAACAATAACTCAAATAGATAGGACATTACAAGATAAGAATAGGTATAAGTAATTAAAATACAAGGGGAGATATAACTTTAAGAGTTTAATTTTAATCTGTTTGACTGAGATTTGAAGTCAGAGGAAGCAGTTGAGCTGAATAGGTAAAATTTTGACAGCTTGAATTTAGAAGAAAGACAAAACGCAAAGAAGTGAAAAAGTAGAATTCACGGTTTAAGACAAATATAAGCTATTTTATATGCCAGAAATGAATTGTGACTTGACAGGATCATGATGTGAAAAATAAGATAAAACCTAAAATGTTTGCTTTTTGCTCTGTAGGCAACACTGATCGATGTAAAATGTTTATTACAAATAGGCCATGCTCATTCCCACACCTTAGTAAAACCTGAGAGAAGTAAGTAAACAAATCAATCCAAAATCAATGTCGTCATCTGGATAAGAGCTCTTTAGTGGATCAGCTACAAGCTGAGCAAAACCATGTGCTGTTCCCTATGAGAAGGTATTAGTCAAAAATGTGAATCAAGATTTGCCCTAAAAGAGATACACTAGATGAACAGAAGGGAAAGATGGGAAAGGAGTTGCACATTAGTGTAAATTTCCCATCACAACAGCAAAATACATGAAATACTCAACTGGAAAAAAGGAGAGAATACTTTGTGAGTCAGATTTGGAAGTATGAGGCTGTATTTGACTGCACTCATTGATTTTGATCCATGGTAACACAGTGGGTTGTGTGGAATGTATAGCAGAACAAAATTGCTGAGAAGAAAGAAAAAATGACTGTAGCTCCCTATTCCTCTTCACGGGCAGAGCTTTAATAATCTGAAGAGACTCCACAAGGATCTTCTCTTCTACCACTTTCCAATAGTATTACCTTAGGGACCAAACCTTGACTATGTGGGTCCTTAAGATCTAAACTCTCCCACAGATATGAGGAGGCAGAATGAGTGTAATTGACAGAGGGGATGGAGGACAAAAATATCAAGGCCATCTGAATCAACTGACCAAGCTCCATGTGAGCTCGCAGGGAAACAAGCACGGAGCCTCCATGAGTCTGCACCCTGTCTTCTAAACATATAGTCCAGTTATTAGCTTAGTGTTTTTATGGAATTCCTGACTGTGAGAATGAGTGGGTCTCTGATTCTTGTGCCTGCTCTTAGGGCTTTTCTTCTGTGGGTTGCCATGTCCAACTGAATGTCCATATGTTAGTTTTTATTTCATCATACTTTATTTTGTCATGTTTAGTTGTTATCTCTTAGATACCTGTTCTTTTCTAAAGAGAGACAGAAATGGAGTGGATCCAGAAGGGAGGAGGAGTGGAGAGTAAGTGGGAGCAGTAGAGGAAAAGGAAGCTTTAATCAGAATATATTGTGTGAGGAAAGAATCTATGTTTAACGAAAGGGGAAGAAAAGCAAAACAAAGCTGAATCTATCTCTACAAAGAAGGCAATTAGTTGATTTGTACCGCCTCACTTTTTACTTCTTTAACAAACAGGAAATTTTACATAATTTATTTTAAATAATTTCATAGAGATGTAATTCATGTTACAAAAAAACCATATTAGTTTAAGGATTCAAGTCAAGGATTGTGCAAATATCCACACACTGTTGCCATGCAATGCCACAATCCATCACTGGGATCTCTCCAGAAATGAACTTGATATCCACTAGTATTTTTATTCTTCAACTTTGCTCTTTCACCTGGACATAGCAATCACAAACATATATCATTTTTGTTGGGTCAAATTTTTGTCAAATTTGTGCTTCTAGGGGAAAACAAGTATTTTCGTAATAAATATTTACTATATAAAACTTCATTTTTAATGAATTTCATTTCTCGCACTCTTTGGCTAAAAAGCATGTAAGAACAAGAGAAAGAAATATTTAGTGTATGAAACACTTACATTCTCTTTCTCTTGTTCTTTTTCTTCAATAGAGAGGAAGGCTCTAAAATGCCACTCCAGAGGCCAGAAGAAGTCACCATTCCATGCATGATTGAAGTAAGAGATACTTGAACCATAAAGATTCCATTATGTTTTTTCCACTTTTTTCCTTCAGGGCAACATCCTTGTGTTATGTAAGAAAATAACTTGATGAGTCCAGAATTAATCTGTAGTTCTGCAGTCCCCAGGCCCACACAAACCACCTTAAATAGTACCCTTCATGAGATTTCATATGTCCACAAGGTTCCTACTAACTCCCCCTTCTCAAGCACTAAGGGAGTGTTTGATATCTCTAAGTTGTTCGATCTTCTGGTTTCTAGACCCTGATACATTTAGATATCAGTTCATGTTTTAACATTATTGATAATGATGAGTGAGGATTATGCCAGACAGAACCTTCACATATTAATAAATTCATTAGAAAAACCCTACATGTCCACAATCATTCTCTATCATGTTCACATGTTTGTGTGAGGTCAGGGAGATTTGACTTTAACTTTTTCATTTTTTTCTGGAATTTATAGATGTTTCCAATGAGTGAAGAACTATAAATTTGTTTGGGCCCTTGAATGTTAAGTAGCCTTGAATTGTTCCTTCTGAATCATATGGCCAATTCACTAAGTCAAGTCCTTCTGGCTCCTCTATGGAACAGTCACTCGACAGCTGAATCCAGATTCTCTCCAACTGTGGGAAACAACACAATCCAAATTCTATCAGCTGTCTTTCTTTTCTCTGTACACAGTAAACTCCCTCTCTATGTCCCTACCAGTAAACAGCTCTTTGTGTGAGTTTCAGAGTTGACAATTTCATATCTCTGCACTATACTATCTAAATAAAATATCTCATGTGTCATAAATAATCTTTAGGATTTGAACAATCAGTATAATTGCTTTCCGGTTACAAAACTTTTCATATTAAATCGCAAACAATGTGGCATAGAAATTGTTCAGCCTTGAGTTCAGTTTATTTAACTAATAATTGAAAAGATTTTACTGCTTAAAAGTATTTTTGACCTAAATAACAAAGCAATTTCAGGTGTATTTACAAATGAGCCAATTGTCTACAGAACTTCAAAGTTTACAAAGATATTGTAATTCATTTTATACAGTAGCTTACAATTTTGTGTTCTTTACAAAAATAAACTGAAAATATTGTGATTTTTTTCTCAAAATAGTAAGGTTGACAAATTTCTTTTATGACAATAGAACCCATTCTATCATAGCAAGCAGTTAAAATCCTTTTTTAATAGATGTGGTTAGGATAAGCCTATTGCAGTATAAATATAAGTACTTGATTTTGTGCATATGTAGTTTTTGATACTATTAGGAGTTGACTTACATCAATTTCTGTTTCCATAAAGTGTTCTTAGGGAAAGAAAATCACGTAGCTATAGCAATACAGAATAAAGGGGGCAAAGAATTTAAAAAGAATGTATTCCTTGTATGTTTGTATTTTAATATAGTTCCCATTAGTGATCATAATGAAATAATCATTACTCAATTAACCTTTGTATTCATAAATACTCTTCACTTGATTTGTACCTAAATGTTGGACTTAGCTGCCCAAATACGACATCTAAAACATATGAATAGTAAAAACTGTTGCTGATTTATTGGCATGTCCTATGTTTTTTATAAATCTTTGGTTGTTGTAAAAAGAAACCACAAATGTAGAATCTGTCTTTCTTTCTTATTTTTTTTCAAGGAGACTAAGTAAGTATTTGTTCCCTAGGAATTAGAAATAAAGGCAGCCCTGTCGATATAATGGTAATCGAGAGCCCAAGGATGTCTTAAAGCAGGTCTGTACATGGTTATATTAACTAAAAAGGGAAAGACAGAAACCAGGCCACCTGAAGGTTGATTCCAGCAAAGTCATCATTGGGTGACAATTACTTTGGAGTAGCTGAAAATCTCTTTGTCAAAAGATATCAAATATTAGCTTGCTGACAAGTACCACAGAACTCATGTGTTTTACTCATCCACTAATTCCCAAGCCAACACATCCACACCATGACATCATGGCTCAAAATGCAGTTACATCTAAGTATGTTATTTATCATGTGTTTCTATCTGACTTTGTTTTGAAGGTAAAAGCAAAAGTTGTAACAATGGCCCTTTCAGAACCCACCTATGCACATTTCTCCAGCCAACCCCACACATGCAACACACACTCTCCAAGCTTGGAATAATCTCTACAGGAATGTGAATATGCATGACAAATTGACATACTTTCTTCAAGGCATATAAATAGTTTTAGTCACATATGGAAATATATATATATATATTAGTGATGCTTCTCTCAAATACTGTTTTCTATGGCAACATTTTCAAAGTCACTTAGTTTTATGTTCTTTAAGTTTGAATGCTTGCTTGGTGTATTTCTACAAAGAATCAAATGTATGATCACTAATTTAGCAACTTACATGACAGAAATGTTTATCTTCACATCTGCATCAGCCTGGCAAGAATAGAGCTCACAAAAGTTTCAATTTATGTTTTGGTTTACTTTTTATTTCCAGAACACATACTAGAAATAAAGTTGACATTAAGAAAGAAAGTCATATTTAATAAGATGATATTTTTTAAAAGGTTAAAATATTCTGGTTACTTTTATTTTCACAATAATATCATAATATTTTACTAAAGGTGATAGAGAGTATTATTAAAATACCAATTCAGGAAAACAAACCTTTTATATTCATATCGTACTGAACATGTTTACCACTTCAAAATATATACCCTGATAGATTTTTGTCAATTTTTGTTTTCACATATTCATACAGAGACTTCAAAGAAATCTATAGCGTTTCATGTAGTTTCAAATGAATTCAATTAAAAAATGTATCCTCCATCTTTATAGAACTTAAAATAGAGGCACACTAAAGCATTAAATGCAACTTCAAGTGTTCTCCTGTCAGATGCTTAAAAAAAAAAACCGGCCTTTTTTTTTTTTTTTTTTATTAACTTGAGTATTTCTTATATACATTTCAAATGTTATTCCTTTCGGTTTCGGGGCAAACATCCCTCCCCCTCCCCTTCCTTATGGGTGTTCCCCTCCACCCTCCCCCATTGCTGCCCTCTCCCCAACAGTCTAGTTCACTGGGGTTCAGTCTTAGCAGGACCCATGGCTTCCCCTTCCACTGGTGCTCTTACTAGGATATTCATTGCAACCCTCACGAGGTCAGAGTCCAGGGTCAGTCCATGTATAGTCTTTGGGTAGTGGCTTAGTCCCTGGAAGCTCTGGTTGGTTGGCATTGCTGTATATATGGGGTCTCAGCTCCTTCAAGCTCTTCCAGTTCTTTCTCTGATTCCTTCAACAGGGTCCTGTTCTCAGTTCAGTGGTTTCCTGCTGGCATACGCCTCTGTATTTGCTGTATTCTGGCTGTGTCTCTCATGAGCGATCTGCATTCACATTTTGATCATCCGTCTTGAGTTTCATTTGTTCTAGGCATCTAGGGTAATTCAAGCATTTGGGCTAATAGCCACTTATCAATGAGTACATACCATGTATGTCTTTCTGTGATTGGGTTAGCTCACTCAGGATGATAGTTTCCAGTTCCAACCATTTGCCTACGAATTTCACAAAGCCATTGTTTTTGATAGCTGAGTAATATTCCATTGTGTAGATGTACCACATTTTCTGTATCCATTCCTCTGTTGAAGGGCATCTGGGTTCTTTCCAGCTTCTGGCTATTATAAATAAGGCTGCGATGAACATAGTGGAGCACGTGTCTTTTTTATAGGTTGGGGCATCTTTTGGGTATATGCCCAGGAGAGGTATAGCTGGATCCTCAGGCAGTTCAATGTCCAATTTTCTGAGGAACCTCCAGACTGATTTCCAGAATGGTTGTAGCAGTCTGCAACCCCACCAACAATGGAGGAGTGTTCCTCTTTCTCCACATCCTCGCCAGCATCTGCTGTCACCTGAGTTTTTGATCTTAGCCATTCTCACTGGGTGAGGTGAAATCTCAGGGTTGTTTTGATTTGCATTTCCTTATGACTAACGATGTTGAACATTTCTTTAGGTGTTTCTCAGCCATTCGGCATTCCTCAGCTGTGAATTCTCTGTTTAGCTCTGAACCCCATTTTTTAATAGGGTTATTTGCCTCCCTGCTGTCTAACTTCTTCAGTTCTTTGTATATTTTGGATATAAGCCCTCTATCTGTTGTAGGATTGGTAAAGATCTTTTCCCAATCTGTTGGTTGCCGTTTTGTCCTAACCACAGTGTCCTTTGCCTTACAGAAGCTTTGCAGTTTTATGAGATCCCATTTGTCGATTCTTGATCTTAGAGCATAAGCCATGGGTGTTTTGTTCAGGAAATTTTTTCAAGTGCCCATGTGTTCCAAATGCTTCCCCTAGTTTTTCTTCTATTAGTTTGAGTGTATCTGGTTTGATGTGGAGGTCCTTGATCCACTTGGACTTAAGCTTTGTACAGGGTGATAAGCATGGATCGATCTGCATTCTTCTACATGTTGACCTCCAGTTGAACCAGCACCATTTGCTGAAAATGCTATCTTTTTCCATTGGATGGTTTTGGCTCCTTTGTCAAAAATCAAGTGCCCATAGGTGTGTGGGTTCATTTCTTGGTCTTCAATTCTGTTCCATTGGTCTATCTGTCTGTCTCTGTACCAATACCATGCAGTTTTTATCACTATTGCTCTGTAATACTGCTTGAGATCTGGGACAGTGATTCCCCCTGAAGTCCTTTTATTGTTGAGGATAGTTTTAGCTATCCTGGGTTTTTTGTTATTCCAGATGAATTTGCAAATTGTTCTGTCTAACTCTTTGAAGAATTGGATTGGTATTTTGATGGGGATTGCATTGAATCTGTAGATCGCTTTTGGTAGAATGGCCATTTTTATTATATTAATCCTGCCAATCCATGAGCATGGGAGATCTTTCCATTTTCTGAGATCTTCTTCAATTTCTTTCTTCAGAGTCTTGAAGTTCTTATTGTACAGATCTTTCCCTTGCTTGGTTAAAGTCACCCCGAGGTACTTTATATTATTTGGATCTATTATGAAGGGTGTCATTTCCCTAATTTCTTTCTCGGCCTGTTTTTCTTTTGTGTAGAGGAAGGCTACTGATTTATTTGAGTTAATTTTATACTCCAGCCACTTTTTTGAAGTTGTTTATCAGCTTTAGTAGTTCTCTGGTGGAACTTTTGGGATCACTTAAATATACTATCATATCATCTGCAAATAGTGATATTTTGACTTCTTCTTTTCCGATCTGTATCCCTTGACCTCCTTTTTGTTGTCTGATTGCTCTGGCTAGAACTTCAAGAACTATATTGAATAAGTAGGAGAGAGGGCAGCCTTGTCTAGTCCCTGATTTTAGTGGGATTGCTTCCCAGTTTCTCTCCATTTAGTTTAATGTTAGCAACTGGTTTGCTGTATATGGCTTTTACTATGTTTAGGTATGGGCCTTGAATTCCTATTCTTTCCAGGACTTTTATCATGAAGGGGTGTTGAATTTTGTCAAATGCTTTCTCAGCATCTAATGAAATGATCATGTGGTTTTGTTCTTTCAGTTTGTTTATATAATGGATCACGTTGATGGTTTTCCAGATATTGAACCATCCCTGCATGCCTGGGATGAAGCCTACTTGATCATGGTGAATGATTGTTTTGATGTGCTCTTGGATTCGGTTTGCCAGAATTTTATTGAGTATTTTTGCATCGATATTCATAAGGGAAATTGGTCTGAAGTTCTCTTTCTTTGTTGGGTCTTTGTGTGGTTTAGGTATAAGAGTAATTGTGGCTTCATAGAAGGAATTTGGTAGTGCTCCATCTGTTTCAATTTTGTGGAATAGTTTGGATAATATTGGTACGAGGTCTTCTATGAAGGTCTGATAGAATTCTGCACTAAACCCATCTGGACCTGGGCTCTTTTTGGTTGGGAGACCTTTAATGACTGCTTCTATTTCCTTAGGAGTTATGGGGTTGTTTAACTGGTTTATCTGTTCCTGATTTAACTTCGGTACCTGGTATCTGTCTAGGAAATTGTCCATTTCCTGCAGATTGCCAAGTTTTGTTGAATATAGGCTTTTATAGTAAGATCTGATGATTTTTTGAATTTCCTCTGAATCTGTAGTTATGTCTCCCTTTTCATTTCTGATTTTGTTAATTTGGACACACTCTCTGTGTCCTCTCGTTAGTCTGGCCAAGGGTTTATCTATCTTGTTGATTTTCTCAAAGAACCAACTTTTGGTTCTGTTGATTCTTTCTATGGTCCTTTTTGTTTCTACTTGGTTGATTTCGCTCTGAGTTTGATTATTTCCTGCCTTCTACTCCTCCTGGGTGTATTTGCTTCTTTTTGTTCTAGAGCTTTTAGGTGTGCTGTCAAGCTGCTGACATATGCTCTTTCCTGTTTTTTTCTGCAGGCACTCAGCGCTATGAGTTTTTTTCTTAGCGTAGCTTTCATTGTGTCCCATAAGTTTGGGTATGTTGTATCTTCATTTTCATTAAATTCTAAAAAGTCTTTAATTTCTTTCTTTATTTCTTCCTTGACCAGGTTATCATTGAGTAGAGCATTGTTCAATTTCCACGTATATGTGGGCATTCTTCCCTTATGGTTATTGAAGACCAGCTTTTAGGCGTGGTGGTCCGATAGCACGCATGGGATTATTTCTATCTTTCTGTACCTGTTGAGGTCGTTTTTTGACCAATTATATGGTCAATTTTGGAGAAAGTACCATGAGGAGCTGAGAAGAAGGTATATCCTTTTGTTTTAGGGTAGAACGTTCTATAAATATCCGTTAAGTCCATTTGGCTCATGACTTCTCTTAGTCTGTCACGTCTCTGTTTAGTTTCTGTTTCCATGATCTGTCCATTGATGAGAGTGGGGTGTTGAAATCTCCTATTATTATTGTGTGGGGTGCAATGTGTGTTTTGAGCTTTAGTAAGGTTTCTTTTACGTATGTAGGTGCCCTTGTATTTGGGGCATAGATATTTAGGATTGAGAGTTCATCTTGGTGGATTTTTCCTTTGATGAATATGAAGTGTCCTTCCTTATCTTTTTTGATGACTTTTAGTTGAAAATTGATTTTATCTGATATTAGAATGGCTACTCCAGCTTGCTTCTTCTGACCATTTGCTTGGAAAGTTGTTTTCCAGCCTTTCACTCTGAGGTAGTGTCTGTCTTTGTCTCTGAGGTGTGTTTCCTGTAGGCAGCAGAATGCAGGGTCCTCGTTGCGTATCCAGTTTGTTAATCTATGTCTTTTTATTGGGGAGTTGAGACCATTGATGTTGAGAGATATTAAGGAATAGTGATTATTGCTTCCGGTTGTATTCATATTTGGAAGTGAGGTTATGTTTGTGTGCTTTTCTTCTCTTTGTTTTGTTGCCAAGACGATTAGTTTCTTGCTTCTTCTAGGGTATAGCTGGCCTCCTTATGTTGGGCTTTACCATTTATTATCCTTTGTAGTGCTGGATTTGTAGAAAGATATTGTGTAAATTTGGTTTTGTCATGGAATATCTTGGTTTCTCCATCTATGCTGATTGAGAGTTTTGCAGGATACAGTAACCTGGGCTGGCATTTGTGTTCTCTTAGGGTCTGTATGACATCAGTCCAGGATCTTCTGGCCTTCATAGTTTCTGGCGAAAAGTCTGGTGTGATTCTGATAGGTCTGCCTTTATATGTTACTTGACCTTTTTCCCTTACTGCTTTTAATATTCTTTCTTTATTTTGTGCGTTTGGTGTTTTGACTATTATGTGGACGGAGGTGTTTCTTTTCTGGTCCAATCTATTTGGAGTTCTGTGTAGGCTTCTTTGTATGCCTATGGGTATCTCTTTTTTTAGGTTAGGGAAGTTTTCTTCTATGATTTTGTTGAAGATATGTACTGGTCCTTTGAGCTGGGAGTCTTCACTCTCTTCTATACCTATTATCCTTAGGTTTGATCTTCTCATTGAGTCCTGGATTTCCTGTATGTTTTGGACCAGTAGCTTTTTCCTTTTACATTATCTTTGACAGTTGAGTCAATGATTTCTATGGAATCTTCTGCTCCTGAGATTCTCTCTTCCATCTCTTGTATTCTGTTGGTGAAGCTTGTATCACAGCTCCTTGTCTCTTCTTTTGGTTTTCTATATCCAGGGTTGTTTCCATGTGTTCTTTCTTGATTGCTTCTATTTCCATTTTTTAATTCCTTCCACTGTTTGATTGTGTTTTCCTGTAATTCTTTCAGGGATTTTTGTGTCTCCTCTCTTTGGGCTTCTACTTGTTTATTTATGTTTTCCTGGAATTCTTTCATGCATTTTTGCGATTCCTCTCTGTAGGCTTCTACTTGTTCTCTAAGGAAGTTCATCATGTCTTTCTTGAAGTTCTCCAGCATCATGGTTAAATATGATTTTGAATCTCAGGCGGCGAGAACTCCTCTCCAGGGGGCCTGGGAGCAGAGAGCTGCTGCAGGCCGGGATTCTCCGCTGGTCCGGGACTCTGGCCAAACACCGGAAGTGTCCGGCCCCAGAGGAACTCCGCCTCTGTGTACCCGAGATCACCAGGCAAGTCGTTTGTAGCAGAAAAGTTTGTCTTACCTGTGGTCCCTCAGGCTCAGGTTTGTTCAAGGGGTGTTGCCTATGAGCTCTCCACGGCCTCAGCAGCCAGGAAGATCTGCGCCGCCCCTTCCGGGAGGTTCCGTGCACCAGGGTTCCAGATAGCTTTTGTTTTCCTCTGGGGTCAGTACTGTGTGCAGCGTGCAGTCTCTTCTGGTTTCCCAGGCGTGTCCGCCTCTCTGAAGGTTTAGCTCTCCCTCCCACGGGATTTGGGTGCAGAGAGCTGTTTATCCGGTCGGTCCCTTCAGGTGCGGTGTCTCAGACGCAGTGAATCTGCTGCTCCTGGGCCCTCCTCTACGGGTACCCAGAGGCCGTATACAGTACCCTCCTGGGCCAGGGATGTGGGCAGAGGTGGGCGGCGTTGGTGGTCTCCTCCGCTCTGCTGCCTCAGGAGTGCCCGCCCGACCAGGCGGCGAGAACTCCTCTCCAGGGGGCCTGTGGTCCTCAGGCTCAGGTTTGCTCGCGGGGTGTTGCCTATGAGCTCTCCACGGCCTCAGCAGCCAGGAAGATCTGCCCCGGCCTTTTTTTTAAAGCCTAATCCTGATTTCTAATAGGTTGTCCAACTTGTAAAGTGCAAATAGGAAAGTCTTTGGTGTAGTGAAAATATAAGGATCATAAAACACGGGGATTTACCAGCCACCTTACTCTCCTCTTTGTCCACACAGTAATAGCTGAGTTGATTTTTAGCCATCATCCAACTTTTACCCCCTTATTTCTCTCTGCCATCCAGTAAAATATTTCAGTTCTCTTTCTTCTGTGATATTCATATTAAATCTATTTAGGGCGGGTCATACATACGTAGCAAGCAGATAATTTTGGCACATAACTAGAGGAATAAAGTACATGGGCACACAAGCACTCTTAGAAAATATCCTTCTATTAAATGATCTTATATACCATCTGCGTGCTATACCATTTTCCTCCTATAAAATAGGAATGGGGAATAATGAAACAATAAGTAATAAATTGGGTGGGGCAAGGTAGAGGAGAGAGTATAAAAAGACATAACCAAATGCCAAGACTATTGAAAAATGATATGGAGATGAAAGGGGAAAAATATAATTATAATATATTTATTTCAAAATATGAAATAATTTTTAAAGTTATGAAAACCTGCCACTATAGAGTTACTCTATAATTGGGAGAAAATACCTCTCCTTGACAGTATAGATAAATTAAAAAACCCACAGCCTAGGACTGGATTACCATTTTGGAGTTGTTAGTCATTGGGGTTCCACAGATTTTCAGTCATTACAGGATACTGTCATAGTTCTTGAATTTTCCTCAAGGAACTTACTGATAACACCCTGATGCTAAAAATACCACACACTTGGGTTATGGAACATGGAGAAATCAAGATGCTGACCTGCAAATTTTGTTGATATTGGGTAGTTTTCATAGTGCTGGAAGATACTGTATATACTGCAAAGACGGGAAAATGATCATCGGTGTTATCCAGCTGTGAATCCTGTAAATTACAGTAATGCCAAGCCTGACAGAAAAGACCCTCTGTACAATAATGTTTGGAACTACTTTCACCTACTTTCAGTAGTTTGAGTAACTACTATCTTATTTGATTTAGGGCCCTCTCTACAAACTAGAACTTATGTCTGACACTGATATCAGGGTCAATAATGGGTGGCTAGAAAGATAACAGACCCTGAAAGAGAATTTACTACATATTTCCTATTGCCAGGCTAAGGGACAGAGTATTCATTGACTCCTAGTGACTTTGTTGTACCCTTAGATTAATGCATTTCTCAACGCTCATCAGAGAAGCCTGGTTTGTTTGTTTGTTTCCTTTTAAGCTGAAGATGTTGATGAACAGAGAGAGGCACAAGTAGTCAGTGTGAAGAGAACACTAGACTGTGGAGATTCCAGCTCTCAATATGACATCTCTCCTTCAAAGGCTCAAGGATCATCAGAGAAGGGAGACAGAACATGGTAACAGTCAGACAAAGCAGATGACTACTATGAAACTATGTTTCAACAATGGCTGTATACCAGTTGAAGCTCCAAAAATCCAGGAGTGGTTCAGTCCGCAAGAATGGGTGCCTTGACTGGCCATCAGTATATTCGAAGGTCATGAAGAAGTAGCCAATAATGCCAGGGAAGAAATGAACTTGACAATGACAGCATGTGCAAGCAGACAAGGGGAGGAAGCATCCTTCTCTCATGTCGTTTAGATAGGCCACCACCAGAAGGTGTGACCCAGATTAAAGGTGTATCTTCTCAACTCAAAGGACCTGAATTAAAAAGGAGTGCTCCCACTTCAACATTTTTCAATTTGAAAAAAAAATCCCTCACAGGTGTTCTGAGCCACTTGTTTTTTAGTTAATTCCAGATGTAGTCAAGTTTTCAACCAAGAACTTCCATCCCAACTTAGAAAACTTAGAAATATATTCAAGTAAGTGAATTATGAGGAATTCTTTTAAGGCACTGTTGACAGACAAAGAACCTGTCAGTTTGTTTTATTAGCAATCTTAACCAATTATGATTGTTTACTGAAGTATAATTTTGGAATTAGGGAAGAAAAATATGCAAAGGTGTACTCTACAACAAGTACAAATTAGTAGATATGTAAATTTGCATTTTTGTGCCAGTTGTTCATGAGACAGGTGAGTTCAATTCTCCTTCACTGAGGCACTGGGCAAGTATTAAGCACTATAACATTTGCTAAGGTAAGTTAAGCTCATTGCTAGACTTAATGACGAGTTCTTGAAATTTATAACTGTAAGCATCCTCCCAATGCTCATTTTCTTGTAAATAAGCAAATTAGGGATGGGGCCATTTGATTCCCTAATTATCAGCTATTTGATTCCCCACTTGCTGCCTGGATTTTCTGTAGCAAAGGGACTGTAAGCCAGCAAAACAACTACCCTTATGCCAGCATCAGCTGTTTGGAACAAGCCACAGATGCCTTGAGACCACTATGCAAAGACAGCACCTGAGCCCGCCAGCTCGAGAAAATACGGCCTCGGCCAGGGATTGTGGCAGCAGATTATGCCAGGCTTTTTGCTGGCATAAGCCTGGGTGAACTCTCCATGACCCCGTTGGCTGGAGAGAACTTGGGCGTGTAGAGGGACTGGTGCTAAGAAACGGGTTGTGATAGTCCAAAAGCAACAGGTGAGACTGGTTGGAAACAAATAATTATAATTGTGGGCTATAGAAGGAGATTGTTCAGTGACTCAGTCAGAAGAGTCTTTCTTGTGTTGCCTCTGTTGCTGTTGTAGGAGTAAGCTCACTGAAGGCATCAACCATTAGCCCTTTCTTGCTTATTTTAGTAGTACAGTCTATGATTGTCACATAAATAAGACAACAATAGAGTCGCCATGGATTTGACGGCAGAGCAGAAGCATGGCTGTTGAGGCAGAAGGGGCTTCAGTATCATTTCATAATAGCTAAATAGACAGACGTTCACCTGACCTGCCTGGCACACCGCGTAGACACACATGGCATACACTGCTATTCCAGGGATCCCTGATTGTCCATCATGGACACCCACTGCTGAGTTTGGTCTTCTGCACAAGACACCTGGTTCCTGAGTGGCCCTCTAAGCACTGGTAAGAGTCTCCCTTCCCCCAAACTCAGATTCCCAAACACAGGTCTGGCTGTGCTTGCCACACAAATCATCCCGTGATAGCCACGGAGCCATAAAATGGCAGACAACCACCTTTCCGCTAGCTGAAGAAGCAACTAGGCAATGAAGAGTAGCCTGCAAAGGAAGCAGCGATGAGGCAGAGAGAAGGGAAAGCAGAGAGTTGAGTAAAGAAAGATAAAATGCTTGGGCAATGTGAGAAAGAAGCCTGAAGGCTTTAGTTGTCAAAAAGAACTCCAGGGAACTGTCAGGTTGTCACTAGCAACAGTGTCAGGTCCAGGCTGAGAGCTGCAGTGCTGGCCCCTACCCCTGGTAATGGGTACTGAGAGCCAAGGCCTGCAGTACTGTGGTAATATTAGAATGCTCTCTTGCCAGGACAAATGCATGACGAGCAGTTTTCCAGCAGTTTCCTACAAAAATAAACATTTTTTAAGTTAATGATTGAAAGATTATATTCTTGGGTATTTATGTAAGGAGATGAAAACTTATGTTTAAGTATCTAAGAATGTCTACATGGATGTGTGGAATACTTCTGCTTATGATTGGCAAGACTTACTATCCAGCAAGTTGCTTTATGCTAACAAGACATATACATTAAACTGTGGATAGGCTATGTCATCTTTCAGGTCTAAAAGTGAATGAACTATCTGCCTTTGAAGGTACACAGAGGAAAGAAATGGATATCATGATGTGGAAAGCTCGTGTGGTATAAAAGCAAATGTAAGAAACTCTTTAAAAGCAAATACAAAAATACAGAAAGGTGACCAGAAAAGGGAAGAGAGAGGCGTCTTACTGTCTAGGATCAGGGCACTAAACATTCTGTGATGTAGCAGCAACAGCCATGTCTCTACTCACATGTTAAAGCCCCGAAGATGTGCAGCACCTTAAACTGGAGATAGGGAACAGTGATGGGTGCTGTAGGCTCATATGTTAAACAAATATAATGGTCTTGATTATGAGGTATCCCATTCATGTGTGGAGGAGGCAAAGGATATATAAAGTTGGCTCACCAGTGCTCGATCAAAAAACTAGTCAAGACTCAAATTTATTTTCAAAGATACACAGAAGGGAATGGTGGATTTCTAAGTCACTATGCCCTAACTCCTTACTAATACGGGGTTGTAGACCATTTCCCAGGCACCATCAACAGGTCTGTCCTTGCGAACTTAATTAACCATGTAAGAAGGAAGATCTTCTGGAACCTGACATTGGTTTGCAGCCACTGATATTTTATTTCCACAGAAATTGACTTGGTGGGATTTTTTATGAACTCAGTAAAAATCACTAAAAATTTATAGCACAATGTGTCACTGACAAGTTAATTTTAAGCCTGAGGCTAGTTTTTTCTTAGTTCTTTGACATTCGTAAAAAAAAAATCGGTATTTTTTTCATTAGTCAGAGACAAATAAGAAATATCTTCACGTATCTTGTTCGACTGAGTTGAGCAAGTGACAACCTCCACTTGTTTCTTGTTCCATCTTCTCAAGAACAAAATTTCATTGAGTCCCTTGCATGAATATGCAAATTCTTTACATTCATAAATGTAATAACATAGATTGCGTGATAATTCTACTGAGTACTAAACTGCTTTCCCAGGCTCTAAAGAATAGCTGATAATTAGCTGTCTTTAAATTTAGCACTTGAGAAGTGCTTAGGGAGAGGAAGATTTAGGTTTCACATACATGCATAAAATTAATTCTTCCAGTGCATGTTCTTGTCTTGTCAGTGAATATATCAGGACAATAGACATTCTCCAAAGCTTTGGCCTTCAGTCTACAGGGAAAAGGCTGGACACAGTAGAAGCTCGTATATTTGTTTGGGTCCCATCTGTTCAAGTGGTAGACATAGAGCCTTAGAAAATAATTCTCAGTGAAAGTAATCACAATGTGAACCTCTATGTTTTGATAGTTTGTCTTAAATCTAAGTTCAAGTGTACATCCTCCATATACACATGAATATATAAAATATATTTTCATAAATTTTATATGAATAGATATCTTGATAATTCTTTAAGAACAACCAAATGAGCGCATTATGAGCATTCAACATTCATTGTCATCGGTTCAAGAAGAACATATGAAGACAGGAATTCACACAGACAAATGCAACATTTTAGATGATGACATGGAAAAAGAGAAAGGTCACAATGACTTAGAGGGATCAATTTACTTTAAAATAACTCAGTGTTTTATGAATATAATGAATTTGTATGTAGAATACTTGCTCCTTTCAAAATCTATGTTTTCTTTTCTTTTAGAACACATTTTGTTGAATATGGTTATAGGAAGGATATAGCAAATATTTATATTGTCATATGACTTATATAAGCTAATTAATAGCTTCATTACCTCACACACTTAGTTTTTCATGATGGAACATCTAAATCTAATCTCAGCAATCCCCAAGAATATAGCAAGGTGCTATTCACCATCTCCATCTCCACTATTTATCCCTCTTTTTATCCCTTCATTTTGACCTGTTCACACTCCATATCCCCCAGTAGTGGGAGTCTTAGCAAAGGTCACCATCATCAATTCCTGGAAGTTTCCATTGCACTAGATTTCTCCCTCACCCCTGAAATAAAATGGGGATTCCAAAAGCATCTCTCAATAGTCTTTCTCCATTTTCCCCAACCTGATCCCTCCTGTTCTATCCCCTCCCCTTCTGACCCCAGCCCGCTGTGATATTTATTCTATTCCCTCCACCCAGAGGGATCTATGCATTCGCCCCACCCCATGATCCATCCTCTTGGCCTTTCTCAATCCATTGATTGTAGCTGGATCATTTTTTTACTTCACAGCTAATATCCACATATAAGTGAGTATATACTACCCTTGTCTTTCTGAGTCTGGGTTACCTTACTCATGATGATTTTTTTTCTAGTTCCATTCATTGTTTTTTTTTTTTCAAACTTCATGATGTCATTTTTTTAAACAGCTGAGCAATACTACATTTTGTAACTGTACTACATTACTTTGCTCATTCTTTGAATGAGAGGCATCTAGTATGGTTTTTTGTTTTGTTTAGTTTTGTTTTCTTTTCTTTTTCAGGTTCTGCCATAAACAAAGTTGAACTTGTGTCCCTGTGTTAGAATGGAACATCCTGCCTAGAAAGAGCACCAGTGGAAGGGGAAGCCCTTGGTCCTGCTAAGACTGAACCCCCAGTGAATTTGACTGTTTGGGGGAGGGCGTTAATGGGGGGAGGATGGGGAGGGGAACACCCATATAGAAGGGGAGGGGGAGGGTTGGGGGATGTTGGCCCGGAACCCGGGAAAAGGAATAACATTCGAAATGTAAATAAGAATTACTCAAGTTAATTAAAAAAAAAAAAAGAATGGAACATCCTTTCTGTACACGCCCAGGAATGGTCTAGGTGGCTCTCAATGTAAAACAACCCCCAATTCTCTAAGAAACTGTCGTATTGATTTCTGTACATGTTTGCACTCCCAGTATATCTTAACTGAAGGTTTGTGGTTTCAACCAACATTTGTTCATTTGTCCCTTCCTGTGGCTCTTTGAAAGACCTAATTTAAATATTTTGAATAGATTTTAATTAAAATACAATTACATCAGTCCCCACTTTCACTTTCCTATTCTCCTGGAGAGGAAAATAACTTCCAAGTTTACTTTCTGTTTCTGACTTTCACATTTCTAGATAAGCGAAAGCATGCACTATCTAGTGTGTGTGTGTGTGTGTGTGTGTGTGTGAGTGTGTGTGTGTGTGTGTGTGTGTGTTAGCTTATTTTATTTAGCATAATGTCCTGAAAAGGTATATATTGTTTCTTTATTCATCCACTGAAGAAAACTTCAGTTGGTTCTATATCTTGGTTATTATGAGTAATGTTACAATAAGTGTGGTAATGTGGTTATAATTTCCTCATAATTATTTTATGCACAAATATACATAGTGCAATTACTAAATCATATGGTAGTTATTTTTGAGGTTTAAGAAATTGCCACACTGCCATAATGGTTGTATTAATTACTATTATCATGAACTGTATGAGGTTTCCTTTTTTCTAGGTATATTTTTCATAAATAATTCATTTTTTAAAAGTTGCGTTTTTAGTGAGCCTTGTATCTTCTGTATTACTGAAAATATAGGAAAACAAACTACTTATGATACTAAGAGAATCCCTTATTTTATGATTGTACTCATTATTCAGTGGGTATTAAAAATATATTTTTAGTGCTGTTATAAATTATGTTCACAGAGAAACACAATGCAATGTGTGTCATTTCTAGTATCTCTGTAAACAGCTATATTTGAAAATGAAAGCATGGGGGGGTGTTAAAATTAAGTCTTTAGAGTGACCTAAGATATGTGCCACTCCCATTCCTTTTCAATGTAGAGCTCAATCTCTAGCTATGGCACTTAGAAAACCACAGGAATTTAAAGAATACAAATAGGAAAAAAAGTCAAATGTCCTCTATTTGCTGATATATGGTGTAACTAAGAGATTCTAACATTTCCACTAGAAAACTTCTAGACATGGCTAACATGGTCAGCAAGGTGGAAGGGTATAAAACCAATGTACAAAAATCAATATCTTTTCTATTTTCAATAACAAATGTATAGAGAAAGACAGCGTTGGAACACACCCATGCCCAATGGCCTCAAGAAAAAAAAAATCTAAGAATGCACTTAACCAAGGTCATGAAAGAGCTCTTAAAATGAAAGCTTTAAAATTCCAAAGAAAGAGACTGAGGAGGATACTGCAAAACAAAACAAATAAAACCTTCATGCTCATAGGCTCATAGGCTCAAAATGACTAAGAAATAACTACCGTGTGATTCAGTAATTATACTATGGATATTTGCAAATAAAATTGTGAAATTTTTTATTCTACTTTACCAAAAATCAATTTAGAAGATCAATGCAATCCCAATCAAAATCTTGATGCATGTCATTCTTTACAAAATAGGAAAAAAATATGGAATCACAAAAGACAAGATAGACAGAACAATACTGACACATTAAGATGTTGTATACAGACAAGGTGTTCTCCTAAAGAAATCACTTCCACATGTCAGTTTCGGGGAGCATTGTAGAAGGGGTAGCAGAAAGATGTAAGACACAGAGGATCTGAGATTTGCCATGAGATGGTATTTCCTAGTGACATCAGAAGGTACACTCATACAGTCTCACCAACATGACTATACAAAAATGAACTAAACAAGGAAGACACCAATGAACATGTCAAACTGAATAGGGCAGAGCCCCCAAAGCCTCAACTCCACACAAAGAACTATATAGGCAACTGAAAAAAGCCGGAAGTAGAAGATGTGGACTTCCCTAAAGAATAGCACACATATAGGTTGTCTGGGGCCAGTCAGCCCTGAAAACATACATACAAGTAACAATATATGGACTGAACAGGTTAGTTGTGTGTGTGTGTGTGTGTGTGTGTGTGTGTGTGTTTGTGTGGGTACTTATATGTGTATATATATACATGTATATATGTACCCATTGACAATTACTAAGAAAGTGAGATACAAATATGAGGGAGCATGCAGAGGGGTATATGGGAGAGTTTAGAGAAGGGAAAGTGACTCTAATATAATCAGGAACACTACATATAAGTAGTCACATGAAATGGCACCAGACTAATCATTTTCTGGTGACAACTATATAAAATAGAATTTCTCATCCTTCAGCCCTCATATCAGACTGATCAAAGAAACCCAGTAGGAGGAACAGAGTCTCAAGAGCAGGCAAAAGGGTTGAGACACGCCTGTTCCCACTCCTAGGAGTTCCATGAAAACACCAATCTAACAGACATAACACATATGCAGAGGACCTGGTGCAGACTCATGGAGGCTCTGTGCTTGCCAGTTCAGTGATTGTGAGACTATATGAGCCCTGCTTAGTTGATTCAGTGAGCTGAGTTCTCTTGATGTCTTCCATACCCTCTGACTCTTACGATGTTTCATCCCCCTCTGTGGCAGGGTTGGCCATCTTCAAGGAGACCTAATAGAGATCCCCAATGTAAAATCTCTCTGCATGTTTGACTGTGATCTCTGCACCAACTCCAAAGTGCTGCCCAAGGAAGCCTTTTGGAGGACAAATAAACAAGACACTGAGCTATGAGTACAGCAGAGTATCATTAAAAATCATTTCATTGATTTTTTTCTAGCCATGTTTGGTTCTAGTCTAGGTCTCTGGGACATCTGGTCTCTAGTATCTGGCCATCCAGGCAATTTAGGTCATTGGCTCCCTCTCATGCAGTAGAACTGAAATTAAACTAGACATTTTTACCACTCCCATAAGTTATATGCCACTGCATCTTATAGGCAAGAAAGACTGTAGATTGAGTATTGAGTGGTTGAGTTGGTGTCCATGTGTCTCTTCCATAGCCTGCAGCATAACTTCCTGTACCAAGGAAACTGGAACATCAGAATGAAGGTTCTACCCGTGCCCCAGCTTGACCTCTCTAAGTTTAATGAGCCATGTAAACATTGTCCTCAGAAATGCTTTTCACTCCACCCTCCATATCAGTTTTCAGGGAGCAAACCCTCTACCCTAGCATGACTCTGGAATGTTTTAGGGATTTGCAAAGGACAACAGCTCAACCAAATGCAGCTCAGGCCTGCCATTGGAAGCTTTGATTGCCACTTCAGATTACATATCCTCCATTTCTGTGAGTCCTCAATAGGATCAGCCTCATAGATACCAGCAAGCTTCCACTGCAAGTGGTTTCCACACTGCCCACCAAATGCCCGCTAAGTCAAGTTACGTGGCCTCATACTCTCGCAGCCATCCTTTCTCAACATGATCCTTATGCTAACGTCCTTATCCTCCTCCAACCCACCTCCAAAAGTTATTCTATTTCCCTCTCCTGGGAAGAAACATGTCTCTCTTCTAGATACCTCTTCTGTTCGTAACTTCTCTGAATCTGTAGATTGTAGTATGATTATTTTTTCTTACAGCTAATATCTACTTATAATTTAGTATACATCATATTTGTCTTTCTGAGTCTGGGTTACCTCACTCAGAATGTTTGTTTCTTCCAGTTGTATCCATTTGCATGTAAATTTCATGATGTAGGTTTTTTGTTATTGTTGTTGTTGTTATTATTGTTGTTGTTGTTATTGTTGTTTTCACAGATAAGTAATAAATATACCATCATGTAAACGTATTAAATTTTTTATTCATTCTTTGGTTTCCAGTTTCTGGCTATCATTATGAATAAAGCATAACATTTCAAATAAAGCTTTCTTTTATTCTATATAGAATTTGGCATTTATAACTTTATAGTTTGCAAACTGCAGCATAAATCCTCTTGAACCCAAAGTAAGTGAATCCTGATTCAATGGCTCAGCCAGATTCCCAACCTCATCCTTTTTTAATATTATCTGAAATGAGACGGATGCAGGGAGGGAACATCATGAAGCAAAAGACAGTGCTTTCAATCACTTGCATTTAACCTTATGGAATAGTTTACAGAAATATTGATTGTGTAAATATTCACTTAGCTTCTAGCATCGTGAAAGGCATTTGTTAATTGAAATTCTCAGGAACCACAGCTCTACTTTGTTCCTCTGTAAACCAACTCCTTCTCCAGCCAAGTATCAGTTCAATCTATCCTGTTAATTCTGTATTCAGTTACTCATTCAACAAGCTGTCAGGGCCCATTATATCTTAACATATAGGGCTCACGACAATGTGCAAGGCACACTTTCTTCCAATTTTAAGGAAGATAAATTTGAAAATAACCAGGGATATTGTAAGTAGTTCAGCACCATTTTCAGAAGATAAGACAACATATGACAAAGCTGGCTGTGGTAAATGAGTAACGTTCTTTAAACGTGATTGTGGGATCAGTGTTTTAATTTGCAGTAAACAGGGTACTAGTACAATAAGAAGCCATTGTACAAATGTTTGGGAAGGAATACTTCAAATACTGGAAAAAAGTATGTGCAAAATTGCAAGAGACAGTTTGGAGTATTACCAAGAATCTAAGCTTACAGACACAATCGTGTTCTCAGAGTAGGGTGAGGCATAGCAGAAAACGAGGCACAAATGACAGTAAGCTTATCAGAAACTCTGCCACTGGGCCTTAAAAGTGGAAAGAATTCTTTTGGCTCTTGGCTTCAGAGTTTATAGCACAGAGTTGACTGGCTTCACTGTTTCTAGGTCTACGATTAGCCAAAGCACCATGGAGGAAAGTCCTGGTAGAGCAGAGCTGTTCATCTTATGGTTCCAGGAAAAGTTAAAAAAAAAAAAAGAAAAAAAGAAAAAAACTTTGCTCCAAGCCATTTTCCTTCCTTCAATTCCATCGGGCCTCCCGATTTTGGATGTCACTGCCTGTATTCAGGCTATCCCTTCTCTGTTCATTTAGTGTTATCTGAAAACATCCTCACAGACTAAGGCAGCCAGACACATTGATCTCCTGGGTGTCTGTCAATCCAGTCAAATTGACAATCACGACTAAGTACCAAAAGTAGCATTGCATGGGAGTTCTGAGGCAAGACTATAATGCTTATGGATGTTATTTGAAATGCCATGGACTATTCCCTTGTGGAGTCCCAACAATACATGAAATTTAATATGTCTAGAGCCACTGCATCATTTTTCCTTCATAAACACATTTATGTTTCTGTGTTGGCCATTTTTGTCAATAAAACCATCCTATTTCCCACTACACAAAATCTCCATTCTGGTGTTATTCTTTCATTATTTCCAAATCTTGTCAACTACTAACATCCATCGATCAATTCTTCCTCCTATTATCACCCACTACAAGACCTTTTGAATATCACCCCACTGTCCCAGCTCACATGCTGTACAAACTTTTAAGATTCATATAAACCTTTAGCCTTAAAAAGATCCACAGAGTGTGGTTTATCTCTTTAAGCTATATATCTTAAATCAGAAACAATGATTCCTAAATAAACATCTGTCATTCTCCTCTGGCCAAGTTCTCTATTAATTCATGCCTGCATGTAAGATAAAATCTGTACCCTTAGGCATGGAATCCAAAGGTCCTCAACATTTGACATTTATCTCTAGCTCCAATCTCCAACTCGCCACACAAATTAATTCCACAACAAAATTGAAACTACCTTCAATTCTCTTTACATTCTCACTGTTCAGAGCTCTACTCTTGGTGCGTTCAACTTCTGACAGGAGAATCACTAACATCGTTATGTCCCTGTCTACACTGCAGTGCTCCTGTGCATCTCATTCTCACAAACTGAGTTTTGTATCACAATAGATAATGATAGATGATAAATAATGGGTCAATAAATTGTATATGTAGTTAATAGATGGTAAATGATCAATGAATAAATAAATAAACACGCTTCTCGAATATTCACACTCCCCTGCCACAACTTCTGTATTACTTCAGCTGAACTTCTATGTTGCTAAATTCGATGATTGTTTTCTCCTCAATGCAATGTGCAAAGAAGGGCTGTGTAGACTGTGACTTAACAAACTAAAAGCCAACTATAAAGTGCAAGGTGTACACTGAATTCGATGATCATTAAGGCAGTCACTTTAGATGGCAAACATGAAAACTACTAACCAGACAGATTAAACAAACATAGTCACCAGATGTTCCTGATCCCATAAACTCTCTAATTTTTCCCTACTACTAAGCTTCCTCCCAATCTCTCCATGATCTGCCCTTCTTTCCTTTACCTTTTGTAGTGACTCTCGTGGTTATTTCTTAGATGAACAGCTGATGAGTGGCTACAATGTGCTTATTTATTCTAAGCACTCGAACAATAGTTGTTGGATGAATGAACAGAACACATCTGGAGTTTGCAGTTGTCCAATGACACTGTCATGTGCTGTGTGCTTCTATGCATTTACCATAGCTTCATTTGCTAATTCTCTTGCCATTTCTTTATTGACTTTTCAAGGCCTTTATTCCATATTTGGTATTGAGAATGAAATGTATTAGGAAATGCAGTTTTTGGAATCCAATAAATCATGGAGAGATAAACATAACACGAATAAACCAAACACGTGAATGTGCTAAGAAGTAACAAGCTAGACTCTTTAGATCAGTGGTTCTCAACTTTCCTAATGCTGCAACCCTATAATACCCTCATGTTGTAGTGACTGTGCTCCAGCCCTAAATTTATTTCATTTCTAGTTCATAATTATAGTTTTCTACTGTTATGAATCTTCATGTAAATATCTTATATGCAGGATATCTTAATGTAAGACCAATGTGAAAAAAGCATTTGATCCCAAGTGGTTCCGACCCACAGGTTGAGAACCTCTGCTTTAGATGAAGCGATAACTGAGCCATTTGTTCAGTTATTGAAAATTACTAAATTTGGTGATTATTTAAAAGTATGGGAGCAAAGGGACTCAACATAAAGTGATAACTAATGTTACTTGTACACACATACCGAATTAACCACCCAACTGACAGCACAAGTATGTTTACCATTCTATTAAACAAAAACCAAGAGTATTTGATGCCCAGGAAAATTGTAATTTAATTTTTAATTTTGTGTATTCTTAGTATATTTTAGTTCTTTAAAATGCTTTGCAACATTTGAAGCTTAAAATTTGATTTTCATTGAACCTGTAGATTGCTTTTGGTAAGATGACCATTTTACCATGTTAATCCTGCCAATCCGTGAGCATGGGAGATCACCTCATCTTCTGAGTTCATCTCAGTTTCTTTCTTTGGGGACTTGAAATTCTTGTCATACAGATCTTTCACCTGGTTGCTTAGAGTTACAACAAGATATTTTATATCATTGTGGATATTATTAAGGGTGTTGTTTCCCTAATTTGTTTCTTGCCCCATTTATCATTTTTAAATGATTTGTCTAATGATTTCTTTGAGCTAACTTTTCATCCAGCCACTTTGCTGAAGGTGTTTATTAGCTGTAAGAGTTTTCTAGTAGAATTTTGGGAGTTGCTTATGTATACTATCATATCATTTGCAAATAGTGATATTTTGACTTCTTCATTTACAATTTGTATTTCCTTGATCTCCCTTTGTTGTTTAATTGCTCTACCTAAAACTACAAGTATGGTATTGAGTACTTAGGGAGAGAGTGGGCACCCTTGTCATATCCTTGATTTTAGTGGGATTGCTTCAAGTTTCTCTCAATCTAATTTGATGTTGGTTGTTGGTTTCCTGTATGTTACTTTTATTATGTTTAGGCATGTGCCATAAATTCTTGATCTCTCCAATACATTTAACATGAAGGGGTATTGTATTTTGTCAAAGGCTTTTTTCAACATCTAATGAGATGATTATGTGATGTTTTTCTTTGAGCTTGTTTACGTAGTGTATTATGTTGATGGCTTTTCTCAACTTCATATGGAAAAACAAATAAAAAAGTCAGGATAGTGAAAACAATTCTCAGCAATAAAAGAACTTCTGTGTAAATCACCATTTCTGACCTCAAGCTGTACTATAGAGAAAGGGTGATAAGAACCACATGGTATAAGTCAGAGACAGGTCAATCAATGGAATAGAGTTGAAGACACAGAAATAAACCCACACACCGATGGCTACTTGACATTTGACAAAGAAGTCAAATCATACAATGGAAAGAAGAAAGCATCTTCAACAAATAGTGCTGATCCAACTCTTGGTCGGCATGTAGAGGAATGAAAATTGATCGGTATTTATCACCTTGTAGAAAACTCAAGTCCAAGTGGATCAAGGGCCTCCACATAAAACCCGATACACTGGATCTAATAGATGAGAAAGTGGGAAATAGTCATAAGAGGCAGATGGAAGGAGAGAACACAGTGTGAGAGTGTATGGGGAGGGAAACCGGGGTGGGGGGTTCAGGATCAGGTGTACGGAGGGACAGGAGAGATGGCTGGAGGGCCATGAGATTAGATGGAAATCTGCAACTCACTGGGGATGGGGGCATCTACAGGATGTGAGAGGCCTAGGATAAGAGAGGCACCCAAAAATCAATAGGGTGCCTTAGCTGTGACTCAAGCATCAGGGATATGGAATTTAAAGAGACCATCACCTGTAGTCAGTCAGGATCCCCAGTGGAGTGACAGGGACACCAACCTACCTACAGAACTTATGACCCCAAATTAATACTGTCTACAAGAAAGGCAGAGATGAGGGGCTGGGTGTGGAGAAGAGATTGAGGCCATGGTCAACCAATAACCCCAATAACTGGTCCAATTTGAGACCCATGCCATAGCAAGTACCAATCCCTGAAACTATTAATTTTACTTTGTTATGCTTACAGAGAGGAGTCTAACATGGCTGTCCTCTGAGAAGCTCTACCTAGCAGCTGACTCAGATGGATGCAGACACAGTGAATCAGAAGATAGAGCTTCGTGACTCTCATGGAAGAATAGGCTGAAGGATTGTGGGTCCTGAAGCCATTAGGAACTTCACATGAGGACAAACAGAATCAACTAACCTGGACCTTTGGGGCTCTTAGAGACAGAAACATGGGCTGAAACTAGGCCTCCCCACACAAATGTAACGGAAGTGCAGCTTGGTCTTCATTTGGGTCCCAAACAACTGGAGCAGGTGCTATCCCAAAAGCTGTTGTCTATAGTCCTCTAGCTATGCTTCCTGTATGGCCTCAGTGGGAGAGGAAGCACCTAGCCTTGAAGTTACTTGAAATGCCAAGGTAGGGGATTTCAGAGGAGGGGGAGGACCCACCTGCTCAAAGGAAAAGGGGTCAGGGCATGGGGGAAGAATTGTGGGAGGGGACAGTGAGCAGTATGCCAAGTGAATATGTAAAGAACAACAATAGCAACAAACCAGATCCCCCAGAGATACCAGGGAACTAAACCACCATCCAAAGAAAAGACATGGAAGGACCCATGGCTCCAGCGAATATGTAGCAGAGATGGCCTTGTCAGGCACCCATGGGAGGAGAAGCCCTTGCCCCTGTGAAGGTTAGCCCAGTATGGGGGAGTGCCAGGGCAGGAAGGTGGGAGGGGAATGAGTGGGTGGGTGGAAGAGCACCCTCACAGAAGTAGGGGAAGAGGAAATAGGATGGGAGAAACAAGGAAAGTAGATGACATTTGAAGGGTAAATGAAGAAAATATCTAATAAAAACATGAAGAATGTATATATTTTCAATTAAAAAATTGATTTTCAATTGAATTTTTTAAAAATCTCCTATATTTGGTACAATTCATTCCTGGGTCCTCTGCTAAGGTACATGTCCAAATTTTGCTTGCTACAGAAAATGCTGTTCTGATGATGCTCCATGAAATGTTTTAATTAATGAAATGGGACTGTGATTCTGTTTAGGATGAGTCTGTGTCTATTTCACAGTATAACAAATCCTGAGTGAGAATGACCTAAAATTTGCATTTTCTTAGTTATTTGGCTACTCTGGGTGCAAAGATAAATATGTAAATATGTTCATGAGCAAACTCATTTTTAATCATGGTTTTCTGTAACTCTTAAGAAAAAATCAAGCTTATTGAAAGCCACTGGATTGACGTCCAAGTACAGATGTCTATCATGTTCATATAAACATCTGGATGCCCCAGCCGTGTATTTTAATTTACCTTGTTTGTTCTAAAGTACCGATCATTGCTTTTCAATTATTTTCAGCCATCATCTCTAAGCCACTGAATTCAGTCTCTCACATGTTTTCACTTCCGCGAAGAACAATGCTGTGGCGCTTTGTGCCTTTGGTTTGAGGTCTATGTCATAAAATGTGAAAAGCATTGTGAGTTCTGATAATTGAGTTTTCAATGAGTATGCATATATTTAATATGTAGCCCATTAGAAAATTAAACATGCAATTAATTTTATATATTTGCATTATGTAATACATATGTGCATGGTGTAAGCATTTCTAATAATATCTAGACCAATATAGGTTTGCTTCAATATTTTCAGATACATGCCTCATTAAGATCACAACTCAGTCACAGGAGGACATTGGAATTAAATGAAAAATGATGTATTCAAGTTTACACACATAAGCTACTTACTAAAATAGGCTGCATTGAAACAATGGGGAGGCCATGTTATAGATTGTTTTTATTTATGCAAATTTACTACTTGGGCATGATCTTTTATTTTGTGATTAAATTTCCAAAGGGCATTTTTGACATTCACATTAGCTTAGTTTGAGTGGAAATTAATTTCCTCTTGACAAGTGTTATGAGTTTCAAAATATCCCCTCTGCACTTGTTTGTTGAAAAGGTTATTTGTATTACAAATGTTCATGATGAAAAATCCAAGCTTTATTATGCCTATATATCTTTACACGCATAGCACCATTTCTAAGCTAAGTGATCAGTATTGTATACTCAGGATTGTAGGCTCAGAAAGTAGCCTAGAACTTCATAATTATACAATGGTTTCTCATCTTATTTAAATACTACTTTAGCATCTGATTATTTACCTTGTAAGCTTGGGAATTGTTTGATACAATTTTATCTTAATAGTCATATCAAAAGCAGGAAGTATTAGCATAAATTCAGGTAAACCAAGTGACTATTTCTGTCTTACTTGTTAGGATGAGTTTGACAGAACTGAAGGCAAGTAGAGGTCCACTTGACATGCGTGACTCATACTGCTGTGCTGTAGGATTCCATCACATCAGAACAAAGGTGACAGTACTTCTACATAGTAACTTTCTCCTTTCTGAGCTGTAAAATAAAAACAGCATCTGACTTGACCAATGGTAGCTGGAAAGCCCTCTAAACATATGCCATAAAAAAGCTTTAGATTGGTGATTCTCAACCAGTGGGTTGTGACCCCTTTGAGGATTGCACATCAGTTATCCTGCCTATCAGACATTTACATTATGATTCCTAACAGTAGCAAATTTACAGTTATGAAGCAGCAATGAAATAATTTTATGGACGTTGGTCATGACAACATGAGGAACTGTATTGAGGGGTCACAGTATTAAGAAAGTTGATAACAACTGCCTTAGATGCTGGCAGTGTAATAGAGATGGTCCACATAGGATTTAATGCTGATTCTATATCTGGAAAAATTGTTTGCCATAATTTCCTCAAAATAATATTCCAGAAATTATTTGTGAGCTAAACACAAATCCAGAGATTCATTCACCTAGGATTGAGATTGCTGGAAATTTAAGTCAAGTACAAAAAATCATTAAGTGACCAAAATCCCCAAGAATGGATCTTGCTCTCATTTAAATCTGAACTTTTTAACTTAAAAATGATATTGGTGTTGAAGAGATGGCTTAAGGGCAAAAGCACTTGTTAAGCAGTGTATAGGCTTGAATTCAGACCCTGGTATCTAGGTAACGAGCTAACTATGGTCCTCCTTATGCGTATAGCCCTGTGAGGCATCAGAGACAGGAGGATCAGAAGTATTGTTGGCTACCAGCATAGCCAGAAACAAACAATAACATAAACATGAGTTTCAAACTCAGTGAGAGACTCCATAGCAAGGTGTCAAGGGGCAGAAGACACCTGAACCCCACACACACATGTGCCACATCACATACATGAACATTGACATATACAAGATTTATCATTCAGTGTTTCATTTCTAAGACAGATCTGATTTTAGGAGAAAAAGAATTCCACTACATAAAATAAATGTTCAAACATACATAAATAGTATGCATACACATGTCTGTATGCATATAAAATATGAGCACATGTGTGTTCACTTTGGGTTTTCCTCCAGAATGATATTTTATAAGTACTTTCTTTCAAAAGAACATGGCAATAGGTGAGTATGCATGTAAATGTGCCTTCATCTTTCCATAGATTAAATCTCTACCAAAAAACCCCTTTGTCTTCCCTAAGTAAATTACATCTATGTTCTTCCTGTCCAGATAAAATACTTCCATTCAAAAGCTAAAGATATGAAAAAGTGTCCCCATCCTGTGTGAATGGTGGTTTTACACCAGATATCATACAAAATAAGTACAAATGTGTACAGTCGTTTCCTTTCAGTGAGTGCTTATTAAGGTACTTCCTGCAATTGAATGCTAGTGGGTCCTATCTCAATGATCCGTTCAGAGAAAAGATGCAGATCCAGCTTAGTAGAAATATGGACATCGTAAGACAAAGTTGTTGAGAGAAATGGCTCTGGAGATAAGCTGCTGAGAACTTAACTAACTCTAATGAATACCTTACATTTTGTTGCTTGGCTTTGGTGGCATCATTATGCTTGTTGAGGCACTGAAATAGAATGTGTCTTCTACAACATGAATCACTAACAAGGCACTGTTAATTCTACGTTGCCTAATTTCATTTTGGGGAGTAGTGCTACAAAATGTTTATTACAGTTTTCCCTAATTGCCTTACTTGCATCTTTGTTTCATTGCGGTAACTAGAACAATGAAGTTGAGATTCTTCATTGGAAGAAGTTTATAATTTTTTGCCTTACAACATGAAAAGTAAGCAACTAGTAGCATAGTATAAGAAAATGCAAAACCACTTTAATGAATATGTTTGCAGACTTCTATACATAACACACATGGATACTTAAGTAGTCAGTCATCTCTTGATTTCTAAAGATGTCCCAGAAACCCTATGGATAATAAAATCTATGGGCATTCTAATAATTGTGTGAAATGGTATAGTGTTTTATTATAATTGACATACATATTCTTATCTATTCTAAATTGTCTCAAAATACATAAACACCTAGCATGGCATGATATGCATTGAATTAGTATGCAGTACTGTTTAGGGAAAATGACAAGAAAAAATAGTGTCACATTTTCAATACAGGTACAATTTTGTGAACTATTTTGATCCATATTCAATTGAATCATGGATGCAGAACTAAAAACGCAAGACTCACAGATACATAGGCATGACTCTGTAAATATAATGTAATTATTAACAACGACAAAAAAAACAAAAAACAAAAAACAAAATCCATCCGGCAAGAAGCCCGGAAACTATCATGAAACAAAGTACAAAACAAATGCTACTAATTTTGATAGGTATCTGTGGAGACATTTAGCCTATGTCAACATGTCTTTTTATGAGGAACTACCATAGTCACATGAGTGGTCTGTAGCCATAATATTCTTTTTCTACTATTTGTATATTGAAACAACAGTTAGCACAATTCTATTTTCTCCCACATGAAACATTAGAAGAAAAGCTTGCATTGCTCTTGGAGCATATGGGCTTCATTGCTAACATGATGTTTGTTTTAGTATCATTTCCTCATCAGTGCAGCAGTAAAATGTATCTTCTCAGAATTAGATTATTTCCCAAAGGAGATGTAAGGGGACAAATGGTCCCTACAGCACATAAAGGCCTACTTTGATTCTTTGTTTCTCCCAGCTTGTCCAGTGCAGTCTCACTTATGAAGAGATACAAATACAAAGGAGCCTGAGATATCATCCCAACTGGGTCTTGTGCTCCATTTCAGCATCAGCTAGTGCTCTTTACATTCTTGGGTGACTGTCACAATAGTCCAGTGTCATTTTGATATGAACTTTCCAAAAAGGAGCGCCTCATCCAAAAAAATAATCTCAATTACTTCTCGATTGTGGACCATTTCTCCACAGCAGACTCAGTCCACACATTTCATTGACTGATCATCTGACAATTCAGATCCACTTCTCAGCTGTGAGCAAGAGGAAGATGCCTGGCACACATTCTGTTGGTCTCAGGTAGTTATGAACTACGGAATAACCAGACCGAAACGCACAATCCATATCTAATGTTGACAAGATGAAGTTCCATATAATCGAAGGCTTTAATGTGAACAAAGACATAGAGTCCAACAAAAGCTTAGAAGAATCAAGGACTTCTTAGTAACACACTCAAAGGATGAAAAGACGTGGTGTTCAGCCCAAGGAGGAGCTAAGTCATTCTGGCAGAGAGAGCTTTGAAACTAACAAGTAAAGTAATGAACGCAAAGTGCCCAAGAGCATGGAGTATAAGCATCCATATATGTGATTCTTGTGCGCAATCAACCTACTTAGAATGCCGGTGTGATACTGCACTGCGTGCTCTGTCCTCAGTCCTTAGACTCTCGAGATACACTGAGGTTTTTCCCACATGTGCATAATACTGAGCGGAGCCTTTAACTTCTCCTTATCCATTTCAGCAGTTAGTGTTCAGTTTCAGAAGCAACACAATTTTGCAACTTGATTTAACCTTAAAATTTCAGGTTTCCTGTTGTTGTACAAGACAGGGAAGACTTATCTCATACAGATACTAGAAGATACTGAAGAAATAGAGATATAAAAATATTTAATCAGAAAACAGATCATTAGATTTTGAGTTCATAATGGTTATTTATTTAGAAAATAGATTTGAAGAAAAAGAGAACAATGTTAGAAAATGAACAAGGTTTTTGATCCTGTCTAAATCCAATAGGTACCAACATTAACATTGTTTGGTGATAAGGAAGAGACAGGCTAAAAACAGTGAAAGTTATATGTGTTTGGTACATGTTAGGCTATGTCTGAAGGAGAAAGGGAAATAAAAAGCAAATCTTTTTTTTCTTTTTTTCTTTTTTTTATTAACTTGAGTATTTCTTATATACATTTCGAGTGTTATTCCCTTTCCCGGTTTCCCTTTCCCCCCTTCTCCCTCCCCTTTTTTATGGGTGTTCCCTTCCCCTTCCTCACCCCCTTGTCGCCCTCCCCCCAACAATCTAGTTCACTGGGGGTTCAGTCTTAGCAGGACCCAGGGTTTCCCCTTCCACTGGTGCTCTTACTAGGATATTCATTGCTACCTATGAGGTCAGAGTCCAGGGTCAGTCCATGTATAGTCTTTAGGTAGTGGCTTAGTCCCTGGAAGCTCTGGTTGCTTGGCATTGTTGTACATATGGGGTCTCGAGCCCCTTCAAGCTCTTCCAGTTCTTTCTCTGATTCCTTCAACGGGGGTCCTATTCTCAATTCAGTGGTTTGCTGCTGGCATAAGCCTCTGTGTTTGCTGTATTCTGGCTGTGTCTCTCGGGAGAGATCTACATCCGGCTCCTGTCGACCTGCACTTCTTTGCTTCATCCATCTTGTCTAATTGAATGGCTGTATATGCATGGGCCACATGTGGGGCAGGCTCTGAATGGGTGTTCCTTCTGTGTCTATTTTAATCTTTGCCTCTCTCTTCCCTGCCAAGGGTATTCTTGTTCCCCTTTTAAAGAAGGAGTGAAGCATTCACATTTTGATCATCCGTCTTGAGTTTCATTTGTTCTAGGCATCTAGGGTAATTCAAGCCTTTGGGCTAATAGCCACTTATCAATGAGTGCATACCACTGTGTGTGTTTTTCTGTGATTGGGTTACCTCCTCAGGATGATATTTTCCAGTTCAACCATTTGCCTCTGAATTTCATAAAGGCATTGTTTTGATAGCTGAGTAATATTCCATTGTGTAGATGTACCACATTTCCTGTATCCATTCCTCTGTTGAAGGGCATCTGGGTTCTTTCCAGCTTCTGGCTATTATAAACAAGGCTGCTATGAACATAGTGGAGCACGTGTCTTTTTTATATGTTGGGGCATCTTTTGGGTATATGCCCAAGAGAGGTATAGTTGGATCCTCAGGCAGTTCAATGTCCAATTTTCTGAGGAACCTCCAGACTGATTTCCAGAATGGTTGTACCAGTCTGCAACCCCACCAACAATGGAGGAGTGTTCCTCTTTCTCCGCATCCTCGCCAGCATTTGCTGTCACCTGAGTTTTTGATCTTAGCCATTCTCAATGGTGTGAGGTGAAATCTCAGGGTTGTTTTTGATTTGCATTTCCTTATGACTAAAGATGTTGAACATTTCTTTAGGTGTTTCTCAGCCATTCGGCATTCCTCAGCTGTGAATTCTTTGTTTAGCTCTGAACCCCATTTTTTAATAGGGTTATTTGTCTCCCCTCTTGGTCTAACTTCTTGAGTTCTTTGTATATTTTTGGATATAAGGCCTCTATCTGTTGTAGGATTGGTAAAGATCTTTTCCCAATCTGTTGGTTGCGTTTTGTCTAACCACAGTGTCCTTTGCCTTACAGAAGCTATAAAAAGCAAATCTTACAAAGCAAAACATTCTGGAACAGACTCTGCAATTTCAGCAATCAGAAAGCAATAGGAAGGTAGATTGTTGCAAGAATAACACTGCATGTGACCACATCACATCCTCCAGGACAGCCACAGCTATGTAGTGAAACCTATTTCAAGGAGAGGAACAGAGAGACAGAGAGAAACAGAGACAGATGCAGACAACAGAAGTGGAGAGATGGTCGAACTTAGTGCTACTTATAGGAGTATTGGCCTAGAATGTGTGAGGTCTTACAGTTAATAGTATCATAAGAAGAAAATTAGTTAGATAATTAGAAAGTCCAATCTCAGACTTCAATCAGCTTCTATGGCATTTTAGCAGGATGAAGAAGTTTGAAGCAGATACTGAGCTCAATATTTAGGTATTTATATAGCCAAATATAGTAGGTTAAACCTGTAGTCTTAGAGCTCTGAAGTAGAGTGAAGAGATATAGGAATTCAAAGTCATCACCACCTTCATAGCAAAGTCAAGGCCAGGCTAGGGTACATAGGCACTTGTCTCAAAGAAGCTGCAATAAATAACTAAATCTGTTTGACTTCAAGGTACACATGAAATAAAATCAAAAGCAACCAGTAGATATTTGTATCTATTACAAATGCAGGGTAAAAGCAGGTGGATAAGAAAAGACTGAACATTCCAACAAGAAACTGGAAGCAGCCAAAAATCACTAAAGTCTATGTGGACAGAAAGCCCATACTATTGTTACTCACTTTAAGATTTCTTGACTTTAGCACCTCAATTCTACCAGGATTATTTTCATCCTATTCTATTTTATATGTGTTATGAAACATATTCCTGCAAACATATTCATTAGTTCATATACTCAAGCAAACAAACGTGCTTTTGAAAAGGTTTCCATGGATGCACATAAATATGGATTACTCTCCTTGGAGGAGGAGGTTAGAGGAAGTGTGGTAATGTGTCACATTCAGTTCCTTTTTGTACACTGCTCTTCACCATATGTGGATGTCGGCTGTGAGGACATTGGCTGTCTTCTGACCTTAGATGTTCCTCAGCATGTTTTCACTCTCTAATTACAAATGAAGAACTGGGATTTGCTTCCTCTTCTGAAGTCTGGCTCATTAAGAATGTACACTTATCTGTTTAAGCTTTATCTATGATAGCATTTGGTTAAAACTGGCTTAGAATCCTCAGCATAAAATGTGCATTCCTGGTTTGTATTTTTTTATTGTAAACTATTTTAGAGCTATTTCTGGTAAAAGGATATTGAAAGCCCCTTTATCTGAGCAGTTTAGTGAAGTATACATTGTTAGATATGAGAAAAGACTTTTAAAATCTGCAAATAAAAACATTCTGGAAAATGTCAGTTAAGTTTCAAATTGACTAAGTGCTGTGGGCTTTATTGCTATCAATGAGCACACTATCATCTTAGAACTAGAAATTTCACTCTGATGGCATTTTAGAATAAATTAATATTATTTGAAAGAATTAATTATGTATTGATACTCAAGTATTTAATGAACTGTAGCATGTATGCTTTGGTGTTGTCGTTTTTCAAAATAGCTAAGAATAAAATAGACAAGTAACCATGAGCGTAGACATGTTAAGGTTTACTTCTGCCTACATCCTGAGATGAAACGATCTAAAGATGTTGGATCATGAACTTCAACCAACAAGAGGATGCTCCTACTTTGCAAGTCAGTTGGCTCTGACTTCACCACATCTAGTACAATATCTTCCTCAACACAGGCATGATTGAGTAAAGTCCTCAATATGTTTTATGTTGGTATGGAAAAAGTGAATGCAATTAAATTCAAAGCAGTTTTTGAGAGCAAAAATCTACTCTTTTCCAAGAGAAAAGAACTCTCAACTGAATCCAAAATTAGCAGAGAAGACAATGTCCAGAAGAAAATGACACTGTCTGGCTTTGCAAGTTTGGCTAACTTCAGAAAAGGAGCAAATTGACCCGTTCTTATTGCCTTGTACAAAGATCAAGTCCAAGTGGATCTTGGACCTCCAAATAAAACCAGATACACTCAAATAGAAGAGAAAGTGGAGAAGAGCCTCGAACACATGGGCACAGAGGAACATTTCCTGAACAAAACACCAATGCTTATGCTCTAAGATCAACAATATTCAAATGGAACCTCATAAAATTACAAAGCTTCTGTAAGGCAAAGGACACCTTCAATAGGGGAAAACAGCAACCAATAGATTGGGAAAAGATCTTTACCAATTTTATATCCAATAGAGGGCTAATGTCCAATATATACAAAGAACTCAAAAAGTTAGACTCCAGAGAATCAAATAATCCCAATTAACAAATGGGGTACAGAGTTAAACAAAGAATTCTCAGCTGAGGAATATTGAATGGCTGAGAAGCACCTAAAGAAAGGTTCCATATCCTTAGTCATCAGGGAAATGCAAATCAAAACAACCTTGAGATTCTACCTCACACCAGTCAGAATGGCTAAGATGAAAAACTCAGGTGACAAGAGATACTGGTGAAGATGTGGAAAAATAGGAACACTCCTCCATTATTAGTGGGATTGCAAGCTGGTGCAACCACTCTGGAAATCAGTCTGGTGATTCCTCAGTAAATTGGACATAGTACTACCTGAGGAATGAGCTACACCACTCTTGGGCATATACCCAAAAGATGCCCAAACATACAGCAAGGACACATGCTCCACTATCTTCATAGCAGTATTATGTACAATAGGTATAATATGTATAATTTGCTGGAGAAAGATCCTTCAACAGAAGAATGGATACAGAAAATGTGGTACATTCACACAATGGAGTACTTTTCAGCTACTAAAAACAATGACTTCATGAAATTGTTAGGCAAATGGATGGATCTAGAAAATACCATCCTGAGTGATGTAGCCCAATTACAAAAGAACACACATGATATGTACTCACTGATAACTGGGTATTAGCCCCAAAAGTTCAGAATACCCAAGATACAATTTACAGATCACATGAAGTTCAAGAAGAAGAAAGAACAAAGTGTGGATGCTACAGTACTTCTTAGAAGGAGGAACAAAATATTCACAGGAAGAAATGTGGAGACAAAATGTGGAGCTGAAACTGAAGGAAAGGTCATCCAGAAACTGCCACACATAGGGAACCATCTCACATGCAGTCACCAAACCCAGTCACTATTGAGGATGCCAAGAGGTACATGCTAACAGGGCCTGATATAGCTGTCTCCTGAGAGTCTCTGACAGAGCCTGACAAATACAGAGGTGGATGCTCACAGACACCCATTGAACTGAAAGGACTGAGGTAGCTCAGGGAGTTTGCAACCCGTAGGAAGAAGGACAATATCAACCAAGCAGACAACCAAAAGCTCCCAGGGACTGAACCACCAGTCAGAGAGTACACATGAAGTGTCTCATGGGGCCAGCCATACAGCCTGTTGGGCTTCAATGTGAGGAGAGTCTCTTGTTCATCTGAAGGCTCGATGCCCCAGTGTAGGGGAGTGCTAGGGCGGGAAGGAGCAAGGGAATGGGTGGGGGGGGAGCACCTTCATGGAGTCAGGGGGTGGGAGATGGCATAGGGGGTTTCTGGATGGGAAACCAGGAAAGAGGACAATATTTGAAATATAGATAAAGAAAATATCCAAGAAAAAAAGGAAGAAAAGAAAAGAAAAGGTAAAATGATTTACCCTTAGATTTCTTAGATTTGAAAGACATTTACCAAAGTATATGTATACCTAAATTTTCAGAATAGGAAACAAAATTATGATCTCCACTTTAAAAAAACTTAATTATGTTCTATGTAACAATTAGAATCTAATAATATGATAAGAGAGTAAACATTTAATTATCCTAACTGTAAGTGGTGCATTTGGAAGTGAAAGTCTTTTGCTATCACTCTATGAACTTAGACTAAGCCTATTATTAAGGACTTTAAAGCCAGGAAGAAATTGGAGGAATTGATCATAAACTCTTAGAAACAGAGGACAGTAAAATGTCTGAGTTTGATTCATAAGTATTGACATTCAGTCTCTGCATTTACTTAATATTTTGCTACCTTTCTTACTTATCCCATGACCACCTGACCAGGAAAAGGTGCTGCCACAACAAGCAGAGCCGTCCTAGACAATCCCTGTCAGACACACGCACGCACACACACACACACACACACACACACACACACACACACACACACACACACACAATCTGATACTCTCTTTTTAGGTTAGTCTAGGTCATGTCAAAGTGACAGTGAATGCAAATTAGGACAACACTAAATAGAAACATTTGTTTTACAGGCAGAGTACTACACTTGGCAAAATGTTTAAAGCTGTTATTAGGTTATTAAGAAGTGGTTTATATCAGGTTACCATGTTAAAATGTGTAGAGCAAAATACTAGCAAAGCATCTCTGGTCCTTCCACATTCTGACCTCAGTATCCTTTGAGAATACTGGTAGAGCCAACTTAATCCGACAGCCACTATTGACTGCATTTTTAAATTCTAGCTGGAATACCTCTTTTTACTAAATGAAAGAAATAAATGTTCACAGACCTCTCCAGTGGGTGATTATAATCATTTGTTTGAGATGTATCAAAATGAAGTTTGAGAGAAAAATCCATGTATTTACTGAATATAATTTGTAAACAATGGTATTGTTGGGTCTGTGGTGTTCTGTAAATGCTCATGCGTTAAGGTCTTCGTCCCAGCTTGGAATTTCTTAGAGGTGGTGAAAACTTTAGGAAGCTGGCGCTCTCTCTCTCTCTCTCTCTCTCTCTCTCTCTCGCTCTCGCTCTCGCTCTCGCTCTCGCCCTCGCTCTCTCTTGCTCTCTCTCGCTCTCTCTCACTCTCTCTCTTTCTCTCAATGATGTACTCCTTCATAGGTGTATGTTAGCTCCTAGACAACTCTCCTTTACTCTTCTATCTCATTCACTCTCTGGGAAGGGTCTAATGCCATCATGTGCAATCATCAGTGCAAAGAAATGCTATCTCCAACCATGGACTAAAGCCTCTAAACCTTTGAGTTCGAGGTTTTTCTGGATACACTGGTTGCCTCAGATTTTTTTTTCTTTCAATAACAACTGATGAAAAAGCACTGAGTATGAACTCTCCCTCAATCCGAGTGCTAGAGGCATCACCCAGAGAACAAGACACAGCAAACAAACAAGCCTTCTCAGGAGGCTGGTGATCTTTCATAAGACACATGTCTACCTCATATTTCCTGTAAATCATGTGTGTATTCATGTGTTTGTACATAGAGCACCAACTTCAGTTTAAAAAGAAGCTGTGAATTTGAAAGAGAGCAAAATGTTATATGAGAGAGTTTTGAGAAATTAAAGGACAGGAGAAATTATGTAATTATATTCTGATCTCAAAACGAAAGAAAGAAAGAAAGAAAGAAAGAAAGAAAGAAAGAAAGAAAGAAAGAAAGAAATTATTATCCCTAGGCTGGATTTTACTAAAACCAAATTATAACCTCATTTTTGTTTGTATTATGTCATTAAAACTGCATGACTGTAACTCTGACTATTTGCGTTATGATGTTTCTTGATTAAATATTTATATTTAAATGGTGGCCTTAAATTCTCCTATAAAGTCAGACACCGTTCATAATATATGGCTAGATACCTTCACTGACTCCATTAGTTATATGATGTAGTAAAAACAATGCAGAAAAACTGTTTGCAGAAAACACTCATGAAATGAGAAGTTTCTACCAAAAATAATATTTTAAAATGTAATGGAAAATAGATTATACTGGAATGTTGTCTGTTTCATCATAATAAATTTTAGATGCTCAGAGAATGAAACTTGCCATTGAATGTCTTAGTCAGATACCACAGAGATTAACTAAGAATTTTGAGTACAGTATGAAATAGGGGTCTCAGAAGACAATATTGGAGCTTTTGATTTTTACATTTCGCTTTTATTCTATTTTATTCTTGAGGCAGAGTTTCATTTGCCTGCTATGTAATGCAGCTTGGCTGCAGACTCCCCATGAAATCCAGATTGGTCTTAGTTTCTCAGTGCTAGTCCCCAGGGCAGCTGGGTATTATCACATTCATCTTAATATTCTCTGAGTTTAAAGCAAAGCATTTACAAAATATTATCTGGAGTTAATTCCTCAGAAGTTATTTATATTGAAAGAAACTCACTTCTAGAAATTCCTGAATTTTTTCTTGATTCCTATATATCTGTCCATATGGAATTCCAAGAATTTTCCATTTTTGACTTCAAGATCCCTTCAGTCCTAGTGTTAGGACCCTGCTCCCAAAGTTTCGATGTATTTACTCCATTTCTGGCTTGGCAGAAAGTCTACTGTTCTATTCCTGTCACTCTGGTCTCGATCACAAGTGACTGAGTCTGCATCTACCGCTGGTGTCAGGCAGTAATGACTAGTTCACGCTGCTCGCCTGGCACTGAGCATGTGCAGACAGGCTAAGCTGGCCATCACGTCGCTTGTGTGAGCAATCAGCAGAGCCAGAGCCGAGCACTAATTACCGGATTGAAATCTTGTCTACCTACCCCTCACCACTTTTATTGGGCCCAAGTCCCTTATGCATTGTGTATAAAACCATATTTTTATCTTTCTCAGTGAAATGAGACGAATTTTTGAATCATCTTTTCACCTTTTTTGCCACTCCTCCTCTTCTCCTAAATTCCGGAGATAAGAAAGCCAATTTGTTTCACTCCTTGTATATTTTGCAGCGGAGAGTAATCCTTGAGGGCTCTTTTAAGATTACATTAAATGTAATTATCTGGTCTCGAGTGAGTAAGACCCTAATTACTTTTGAAAGAATGATCTACATTGGGCCTACGTTCAATTTGTTTTATACACACAGCAAGCAAGGAAAACATTCAGTGGCAGAAATACAATGTATGGTCTAATTTGGTATTCAGTGACTACTTCCACAAAGCTAATCCCAGCCTCCTAGAGAAGAGACTAATCTTCTTTTGTCAAGTGCGCAATAGGTCAATAACTATATTTACATTTCTCATATGGCTCCTGCTAGCACTCCAAGAATAAAATCACCAGTAAATATCAACACTTAACCATGCTTAATGTTCTTTAAAAATGAAACACTATATTTACTTTACATATTTCTCAAACCAAGTTCATTTAAATTGTTTCCTTTATTTATACTAATTAAACAATAGTCATAGGAACTCAGGATCTCACTTAAATATGTTACAAATCACAAGTGCTAAACCTTAGAATGCAACTTGAATATTTTAAGGTTATACAACTATACATATTGGAATATATAGTGATATGCATATTCCTATATATATTCCAATATATTTAACTATTCCAATATATGTATATTTCTATATAATATGTTACATACAAAACATAATTATATATTATATAATTAATATATAACTATAGATTATGTTTATTTTTATACAGTTCTGTACAAATGTATCATATATAATTAATAAATAGATATATAATATATTATACATATATTGGAATAGTTAAATCTTTATATTTGGATTTATATGTGTGTATATATATACATATATATATCGAGAGAGGGAGAGAGGGAGAGAGAGAGAGAGAGAGAAAGGGAGAAAGAGAAAGAGGTTATATGAAACTCCTCTTTTTCTGTGAAACTATCATTATCAACCAAGTATGCCTTATGATACATGTAAAACATCAGCTTTTCTTGTTATCTTCCATGGAATATAGTTCATGTATAAAAAACTAAAAACCAAATAAATATTTTACTCCTCTATATTTTATTTTGTTTGTTCCTTTGCATTTATTTTTTCTGATTGGCCTGTCATTCTTAAAGCTGGTTATCAGATAAGTGGCTCTCAAGTGTGGTAGCAAATAAGTAGCCTTTAAACTTAATCTACATATTTTAAGTTATCTTGCTCAATTGGGCAAAATTCTTAGTTTATATTCTGACTCGGAAGTCTAGAAAACCGCATGCATCTTCTTCCACAGTCAGTCTTCCCTGGTAACCCACAGCCATTTGTGTTTGATCTGCAGAGAACTTTCTGTGCACTTCATTTTTATATTTCCTCAATCCAAACTTTTTCATAATGGATTTGTAGTTACAGCATTGTGGTCGCAAAAACACTGAGATGTAGAATATAGAGTAGATGTAGAATATAGAGTATACAATCAAGAAATGGCAAAGGTATCTTAGAAAGAAGGGTGTTCACAGTGATGTCAATGTGCTCTTTGGTTGGTAACTTATCTCTGGGACTTCCCAGAAGTCATGTTTGATTGACCTGTTGGTCTTCCTGTGAGGTTGCCATCACCTTCAGAGACTTCAATCAATCCCCTAACTCTTCCATAGGTGTCATGCACCTCCATCCAATGTTTGGATGGGGTATCTGCATCTGTTTTAGCCAGCTACTGGGTAGACCCTTTCAAAGGACAGCTGTTCTAGGCTCCTGTCTGCAAGGACAACACATGATTAATGGTGTCAGGAATTGGTGCCAGCCCATGAGATAGGTCCTGAGTTAGTTCGGTCACTGGTCATTCATTCCTTCACTCTCTTTTCCATCTTTGTCCCTATACTTCTTTTAGACAGGAACAATTTTGGATCAAAAGTTTTGTAAGTGTGTTGGTGTCTCCATCCCTTAACTGGGGGTCCTGTGTGACTACTAGAGGTAATCTCTTCAGGTTCCATAGCCTCATTGCCTTAGTTAGGGTTTCGTTGTGGTTAAGAGATACCATGACCATCGCAACTCTTATAAGGGACAACATTTAATTGGGGCTGTCTTACAAGTTCAGAGGTTCAATTGATTATCAAAGCCTGGCAGCATCCAGGCAGACGCAGGATTGGAGGAGGAGCTGAAAGTTTTACATCTTGACACAAAGGCAGACAGAGGATGACTGGCTTCCATATGGTTAGCAGGAGGGTATCAAATCCCACCCTCACAATGACACACTTCCTCCAAAAGGTCACACCTACTCCTACAAGACCACACAAGTGCCTCTCCCTGGTCCAAGCATATTGAAACCATCACACACACACACTGTTGGCATCTTGGCTAAGGTTATCCATATTGACTGAGCTACCAAAAAGCAAGAGCACACATGGGCTGGTCTGAAGCCTCCAGCTGCCTTGTCTTCCCTCAGTGCGAGAGTATATGCCTAATCCTTCAGAGACTTAGTGCATCAGGACGGGCATTGAGGGGAAGGCACTTTCTCAGAGGTGAAGGGGAAACAGATGGAAGGAGGAACTCTGTGAGGGAGAATGGAGAATCAGCATTTCTGATATAAATACATAAATAAACAAAGTAAAATAGTAATTCAACAAAAATCCATAAATAAAGTAATAACAATAGCCAGGCAGTGGTCGAAGGCAGCACAGAGTTGCAGTAGGTGACTGGGTTTGGTGCTGATAGCAGCCAATGCTCTGCCCAGCCCTACCCTGCTCGCCCTTTAACAGTGGCAGGCAATTTACAGGGTCATCACTGGTATTGCTGACAGAAGCAAAACTTAATTAGCTGTGGCCAGTTCCTTCTGTGACCAGTAAGAATCTCTGAAACTCTTTTACCTCTTAAGGGGCCAGCAAGAAAGAAAAGGAAAAAGAAAATCATGCACACATACACTTATACTGGAAGACAAAAAACAGGCTCTAACAAGTTGCAACAAGCAAGTTCCAACAATGTCATATATACATATATAATATATACATATATACATATGTGCTATATACATATACATATATGCATATACATATATACACACAATACACATATACATATATACATATATACACATATACACACAATACACATATACACATATACTTATATACATATATACATATATACACATATACACACAATACACATATACACATATATACACACATATACACATAACATACAGATGTACATATATATGTAGGAACTTATATACATACAAACGTACATACATATATACATATATAGAGACACACATATACATACAGATGTACACATATATGTATATACATATATATAGACACATAGATACATGCAGACATACATATAGATATATATGTGCATATACTCACATATGCATATTTATAAGCAGGCTCTAGCACACTTTACTTTTGTTTTTACCTTTTTATAGCATTTTAGACAAAAGTTCTCTATGTAAGAAAAATTGCTTCACAGATAAAATGTCACAAAAGAGGGAGTTACAGCAGGATGTTGACAATATGTTCAAAGCCGTTGTTTTATCTGTGTCTCATTTTATAAGCTCATTATTAGTTCAAAGCAACAGTTTCATATATTCATTGCCTTACTTTATCATGGTCACACCTGTGCTCTCATCCTTGGACCTGACCTAGAATGAATAGTTTTCCTTGATCAGAAATCTGTCCCAAGCCTACTTCTCTTCCTAATGCAATTTACATCCTTGTAGTGCATAAAAGCCCATTGGATCCCTTTTTATGCAGCCTTTACTTACTATGCTATGAGGAGGGGGCATATTCTATTCTCAATTTTAACTTTACTATATCTTTCTGTTAAAACAACTAACATTATCTCCCTAAACTTCCTATCAAATTATTCTCAGTAAAAATTTTTAATTAAATTAGAATCAAATCAAGTCTATAAAATCATCAATTCATGTAAACAGCATTACCTCACTAAAGTTCATCTTTATGTTGCTCTGTCAGAATTTTCCCAAAAGGTGGGCTGATAACCAGAAGTCAATCATAACAGATCACAGGCAGAAAGGGTCTTTCTTTGACAAATTATACCTTGTTGCAGTGCCAACATGAGAGAGCACATCAGTCAGCAGAAGCAATCCTGGGACAAAGCTCCTGTGGCCATGTCTCCCAGAATTCATCCATTGCAGCCAGGCAACGTGGCAAGCCAATTCCAAGAAGCTCAAGTGCCTACTGTAGCTCGTCCTGCATGGTGCCTGCCAGTTATAGAAAGAAAGAAGGAGGGAAGGAGGGAGGGAGGGAGGGAGAGAGAAAGGGAGGGAGGGAGGAAGGAAGGAAGGAAGGAAGGAAGGAAGGGCAATGAATTTTTTCAAAAAGTTTAGTCAGTGTTAGAGTCTGGAAAATGAAAAGGCCATCCGTTAAAAGAAGCAAAGAGGAAAATATACATGTAAGACATCCTTTGCTAAGATTACAAAATGGTCAGGCCAGACATGCACCTTTTATCCCAGCAGCTGAAAGGCAGAGGCAGGCAGGTCTCTGTGAGTTCAAGGCAGCCTGGTCTACACAGTGAGTTTTACAGCAGCCAGAGCGACACAGTGAGATATTGTCTCATTTAATTAAGTAATTAATTAAATAAAAAGAAGAAAGAAAGAGAAGAAAAGAACAAAACAAAAGGATCTAAAATGTTGTGTAAAAATATACTCTTACCAGGACAGAATAGACCTACTATAAATGTTCTGGTATGCCATTTTTTAAAAAACTGAAATATGTGTGCTGTCAAAGCATTTCTCTTTTGCTTGTCCTTCTAATGTGCTTTGGGCTAAACTACACCTATCTTAAAATAGATATTTAGGGGTTTATGCCAAGCAAGGTAGCCAGGTCAGGTTATTCAACAGGCAGAGTTTAAGCAACTTTTTATTTTTTTAATTACTTTTAAACACAGGGTTAATGATGGGCAATGTAAACTGAAACAATAGAAGAGCTAAAATTGAAATAAATTATCCTTTAAATCTCATACTACTATGCTTGATGGTTCTTTTAAGTATTGTAGAATATCATATTATTTGAAGAACTTGGAGACAGTAAGTTAAACAAAATGATCCATACACAGGTTGGGCCACCTCACATTGGTGGGATTTTTTTAATCTCATAAAGATGTTGATATTACTCAACAGTAATACCACTGCGCTTCTGCTTCCCCATTTGTAAGAGAAGGATAACAGTCTCTCCTTCATTATCAGAGAGATTTAATGAGACTTATGCAATTTTAAGAGAAGTAACAAGGATATATAACGTGTCTTCAGTGGTAGTTTTGTCTTAAGTGTACTATTTGAAGTAGTTTAAAACCTGAGACTGTCTTACTGAAGAGACTCATTTGGAAAACCACTGCTCATTTTGTCAATAGTTCAGTTGTTCCACTTTGTTTTATTTATTTTCATATTTTCTGGATGCTTACGGGTTCTGCTGTGCCTGCTGTGTGGCACTGCTAATGGCTTAGTATTGACTGACTTTTAAAGTCCCATGCTTGAAATGTTCTTTCCTAGCCTGAGTCACTATCAGGTGTAGTTGAAGCCTTTTCAAGTGAGAACAAACTGGGGTGCACACAGGAAGGTGATGTTGAGTTTCATAACACTGCTGACAGGAGCCTGATATGGATGTCTCCTGAGAGGCTCTATCAGAACCTTACTGATACAGATTAATCTGCTTGCATGCAACCATCAGACTGAGCATGGGGACCGCAATGGAGAAATTAGAGAAATGATTGAAGGAGCTGAAGGGGTTTGCAACCCCATAGGAAGAACAGCAATATCAACCAACCAGACCCTCCAGAGCTCCCAGGAACTACACTACCAACCAAAGAATACACATGGGGGGACCCATGGCTCCAGCTGCATGTGTAACAGAGGATGGCTTTGTCTGGGATCAATAGGAGGAGAACCCTTGGTCCTGTGAAGGCTCTTTTCCCCAGTATAGGGGAATGCCAGGGTGCTGAGGTGAAAGTGGGTGGGAGGGAGTGGGAGCATCCTCATAGAAGTAGGGAAGGACATTGAAGGAATCAGAGAAAGAACTCGAAGAGCTTGAAGGAGCTCGAGACCCCTTATGAACAACAATGCCAAGCAACCAGAGCTTCCAGGGACTAAGCCACTACCTAAAGACTATACATGGACTGACCCTGGACTCTGACCTCATAGGTAGCAATGAATATTCTAGTAAGAGCACCAGTGGAAGGGGAAGCCCTTGGTCCTGCTAAGACTGAACCCCCAGTGAATGTGATTGTTGAGGGAGGGCGGCAATGGGGGAGGATGGGAAGGAACACCCATTAAAAGGGGTAGGGATTAGGGGATGTTTGCCGGAAACCGGGAAAGGGAATAACACTTTCGAAATGTAAATAAGAAATACTCAAGTTAATAAAAAAAAAAAAAGTAGGGAAGGAGACAAGGGGGGTACTGGGAAAAGGGATAACATTGGAAAGGTAAATACATAAACTATCCAATAAAAATGTTTAAAAAAAGAATATTTGGATATAAAAGTATATCTATAAAATATATACTATTATAGCATTTACATACTATATAAATACATCTATAATATAATTATAATTACATAACTGTAAGTCCTGGTTTTGTAATTCAGTTGTAGAGCATTCACCCTAAGTTCAAATCCCCAATACTATCAAAAAAATTCTTCATGTAATTCTCCAATATAGGTGTTAAAGATGAATATACATGTTATATGTAATATTGCATATAAAAATAATTCTTATTTTTTCACTTAAGCCTTTCTGGAAATGCCTTCAGAGACATATATAGAGCTGTTTCCATAGTGACTCTTAATCTAATCAAGTTAACAATGAATATTAATGATCATTTTTATTTCCCAGATTCTTGCCAACACTTTTAGAAACAACTTCTAACTGGCCTTTGCAACCTATACTTAAACTCACATATGTGTTTATGCTTGTTTGGGAGGTTGGCAGAATGTCTTCGTGTGCTTATTTTACAAGTAATGAGTGGTTCAGTTCCACTTACATTTCTTCTGTGACCAAGGGCAGTCAGGAGTTGGTGACTATTGTCTGTGAAGAGCTAGATAGTAAATATTTCAGATTTTCTGTGCGACTGAACAAAGACTTAAAGGCAAAAAAAGAAAAAGGAGAAAGAAAAAAGAAAAAAGAAAAAGAAAAAGAAAAAGAAAATACTTAGTGCCCTAGCTGAGTCTAAGTAGTGTCTCCCTGATCAGTTGTAATGTATTGTTCTGGCACTGTTACTGCATCTGTAAAACCTGTAGCTTCCTTTCTTTAGAAATACCTTGGCAAATTTCAAAGATGCAAATATATTTTACATGTTACAATCCCATTTGCGGCTACTCCTGAGTGCTAATTGTGCCAGGAAGATGATGATTTGTACCCTTGCATCTGATATCATAGACTTTGCAAACAGAGATCTATTCAAAATGGGCAGAACTAATATCGACTAAGTTTGTATTTAGTAGCCTGGAAACTGTCGATTTTACCTTGAGAGATGTATGAAGTATGGAAATGTGTGAACAGTGGTGTTCATATGGGAAACACTTTTATGCTAATACATGGTGTCATGACATCAAGTGAAAAATGTAAAAAGGAAACCCTTAGTTCTGCAGTAGAATTTGTTGTGGACTTCTTTTTTATTGGATATTTTATTTATTTACATTTCAACTGTTATCCCCATTCCAGGTTTCTCCTCCAAAAACCCCTTACCCCATTCCCCCCTCTCCCTGCTTCTATGAGAATGCTCCCTCACCCACCCACTCCCTCCTGCCTCCCTGCCCTGGCATTCATTCTCCTACACTGGGGCATTGAGCCTTCACAGGATTCTCTTCCCATAGATGCCCGACAAGGCCATCCTCTGCTACATATACAGTTGGAGCCATGGGTTGTTCCTTGTGAACTATTTGGTTGGCAGTTTAATCGCTGGGAGCTCTGGGACGCCTGGTTGGTTATTATTGTTGTTCTTCCTACAGAATTACAAACCCCTTTAGCTCCTTCAGTCCTTTCTAAGTGCTGGCCTTGCAGATATGTGCCGGCAGCTGAGAGCCAAGGCCGTTCTCATTTACTCCTCAGTTCTCTCCTTTTCTGTAATATTTTATTCATCGTTTTTTGTTGTTCAATGTCTTAACTCTACGTGCAACAAACAACGTAAAAATTATAAAAGTCTCCCAAATTGACATTTATTCATATCCAGTATTTGGAATTAGCTTCCTTTAATATAATTAACTATATAAAAAGAAAGCTGAAGATCTTTCTTTTCGCTTTCCTTATGTTGGTCTAAATGTACTAATGGTCGTTGGTTCTCCACATTATTCCACATTGAGTGAAATTGAGTTCTTTGTTAAAATACATCATTTAAGTAAATTATAAAGACTACTGGGGAATAGAATTGCACATTTTAAATAGCTGAGTACAGTTAGAACAGGAAGCCTATTTAGATGTCAAATTTGTATTTGAAAAAAAAAACTTGAGGAATAGAATCTCATTCCTGTAATCTCAGCATTCAGTATGCTGAAAGAAAAATTACTGAGTTCTCAAGGCTAGTGTTGTCTATAGGGTAAGACCCTGTCTCAAAGTGACAATTCTACATTCCACTCCTCTGTTCTGATTTATGTAAAGAATTATTTAGTGCTTGCTTTGGTAGCACAAACACTGATGTTGGATGAATACAGAAAAGGTTAGCATAGCTATGCACAAGATGGTACACAGTTATGAAACATCCTATATTCTTTTTTTTTTTTTTTTGGTTCTTTTTTTCGGAGCTGGGGACCGAACCCAGGGCCTTGCACTTCCTAGGCAAGCGCTCTACCACTGAGCCAAATCCCCAACCCCACATCCTATATTCTTGTTTCTCTACTCTCTTAGCCTTTTCCTTCTTACTCCACATAAAAACACTATTTGGAGTTGTTTTTGGGAAGAAGACCTGGGTGGAAAAATAGGCCATTCTCCTATACAATGTCATGAGATGACAGAATACCAGTGCTCTGGATGAAGATGACAGTGAAGCAAAGGAGAAGGGAGCAAACTCTTCAATGGATTGACTTTCATTCACAAAATCATCAAAGCATGCCCTGTGCAGGTCCACGTGACAACAGAAGACCAGAAGATGCGAAATACCTTCACCGGGCTTCCTAATCTCTATCTTGACAGGAAGGGAAAGGCTGAGAACTTGGAGTTTTGTACTGTAACCTAGAATGATACATTCATGACCAACTGTGGGAAGAGATGTCCAAGAAAATCCTTAATAATGAATGGGGCTATTGGGACTTCTCAAGTGTGTTATACACATGCATCGGTTTCTGCAGCTGTATTTGTCTGCATGTAGCAGGATGTTGATTTCAAACAGTCAACGTTTATCTCTCCCTAAAAAAAACAATTATTTGTGCTTTTCCATGGATTTAAGATATTCATGTCCTATGCTCTTGGATTTAAAATAATTATTTAGTTCATAATATCTTCCAAGAATGGTGCACCAAAAAGATGCTTCGAAGTATTCTATAGTTTTCTAAATTTTGCATACTGTTCTTTGATTTTACGTATGGTAATTTAATTTTACAATATAAGCCTTTTAAAGAGCAATATTCTTTTTAAAGTGGAAAGTTTTCTGGAACATAATAAAACCATGAGCCAAGAGAATACCTCTTCAGGTACTAAAGTTTAATATGTTTCAGTACACTCATAATAACTTTATATTAAGTCTACATATCATCCATAGCTTATTTTAAATGCATATGTACATGTATATACATAAGATATGTGTACACATATAAACACTATACTTACATATATGAATAAATGTGCCCTTTTTTCACTTACATAGAATTTCACATACCCAAGGAATCAGATAAGGCTTTTCTTAACATATGTCATTTAACTGTGGTGTGTTGTGTCCTTGGACACCAACTACCCAAAATTCATATAGACCTAAAAAAAATGTATAATAACTGAAAATTGTTTTATAAAATCTGCTTAGTGATATGACATCCAGAATAAATATGAGAAAATGTTTTAAGAAGCCCAATTTTATTTCTAAGTATCCATCAAAAAATATCCCTGGCACATCTTTTGTTTTCATTTTAGTGATGTCTTAATTATTGGGTTGCTTGGATGCAAGTCCTGCTTACTGAAACAAAGAGAACATCTGCCTCGGATCCAAGTTTCAGGTTTATCACTCAAAACAACTATCAAAGAGAAACAATATTTTGTACTACTGATGCATCTGAATATCAGCCATGTTAGGAAAAAAGGTTCAACTTTCCCCAAATTTAACTAAAATGTTTTTAAGTTTTCAACATTACTCAACTGACACATTTTGTTACAGATTACCATATACTGATTTAAGACACAACAAATACAATAGAATGCACAAAGGTGCTGGTAGCTGTTGGTAAGCTTTTAGCAAAGTGAAACTGTAACTATTCTAATATTTTGCTTCAAGTGCTGATAATTAATTAAGTGTCCATTCAAGCAAATTTAATCACAAGTTCATGAGTATCTGAAGGTAGGTCTCCTCAGTGGGGAGATTATCATTTGAGGCAAACAAATTAATTTTATGTTCGTAAGTTTACTTCCTTATTAAGAATTGCTTTATTTTCTGGAATTTTCTGATAACAGAGTTTCCCTACTACAAGAAATAGATTTTTTCAATAGAAATAACTAGAAAAGAATCTGTCAGTGTTGGAGAAGACAAACAACAGATCTCACTTGAGTAAATATGGGTGATCAACTTATCAAGAATTACAAGGTTTCAATGTTTACACCTCCTGATTGACAGCCTGTTCTTATGGTTCTGTTTAGGCAGAATGACAGACACCCTGGGAAGGGAGAGGTGATGTTGTCCAAACAAAGGATAATGTAACCCATATTGGATCAATCCAGACTGCCTGGCAAGAACTAAGAAATAGGCTTGCTAAGAAGTTTATGATACAAACTGTATTCTAAGGACAGTCACTTACTTTCTTTTTCTTTTTTTTTTTTTTTCAGAGCTGGGGACCGAACCCAGGGCCTTGCTCTTGCTAGGCAAGAGCTCTACCACTGAGCTAAATCCCCAACCCAGTCACTTACTTTCTTCATTGGCAACTCAAATGTTTTACATAATCCCAGGCCAGAAAACTAAACAAAATGCTCTCAATATCTTTTAACTTTAGCAATTTGAGATACATTTGTTGTAGTTCTATGAAGGGAATGAAAACTAAAAGTATGAGAAGGTAAGCCAGCATTTGTTTTTCAATTTATAAGATGCTACAACAAAAGCATGAACTTAACCTCACACACATCGATAGGCTTCTGAAATAACTGTGGATGAATTACAGATTCTGAGTGTTTTTAATCAATGTCTAGGTGAGTGGTTCTCCTCCTGTTGTGTCCCCTTTGACAAACTTCTGTCTTCAAAATATTTAGATTATAATTCAAAACAGTAGCAAAATTGCAGTTATGAAATAGAAACAAAATTGTTTTATAGTTGGGGATCATGACAGCATGAGGGACTGTAGTAAGGATCGCAGCAGCACGAGGAAGGCTGAGATGTACCCTCTAGGTGGTCCTTAGAATCATTTGTCACCCCAGCATCATGGCTTCACTTAATGTTTTCTTAACTATGGTACAAAAATTAAAAAAATAAGACAAAAGTACATTGTTGAGACCTTCATCCCCAGTGCCACAGCATTTATCAGGGTGGTGGCGAAGCATTTTCTCCCCAGGTTACTGCCCTTCTTCTATGAGTAAATTCCCATTCTTGGAAGCAGATTACTTTCCATAGAAATGAGTTGATCTCAAGTATTCTATAGCCCTAGATCTCCCGTACATTCCTGCTTTCCTGACTATTTCCCAACCTTTTTCTCCCATGATAGGAAGTAGTGTGAAGCCCTTAGGAGATGTGGCCACTCAATCACTGACTATGCAGTCTCCAGAACCAGAGCCCAAATAAACTTCTTTTCTGAATGACTTTTATGTCTTGGGCATTCTGTTCAAACAAGAGAAAATAAACTAGGGCAGAAACTTGGTATTTTAAAAACAGTTTCTATTCATAAAAAGTGTACCTTGAATTTAAAAGTGCTGTTCATTTTACAATAAGCAGTGAAACAATGCGCCAATACAAATTTTTACCACCTGTCAGAGAGATAGATAATTTAAATGTTAGGAACTCATAAATGTTATCACGAGCAACCTATTCAATAATTGTATAAGCATTTTTAGTCTAAATTTCGCAATTTACTTTGCACCATCGGTCTTGCTGTTGATTATGAGAAACAGAAAGAGAATTTTAAATCAAAAGTAAGTATAAGAAAAAATATTCATTTTCATTTGTTCAGAATAAAAGTTATCTTCTGTGTTATTACAATTTTGAAAATATGCTAAATTAGTATCACCTTATGAAACTTTCATAACTATTACTGCCAAAGATCAATAACTATTCCCCAAAGTTTGAAGGCTGATATTTGCATAACATTTCATAGTCTTTTAGGTAGCTCTCTCTTTGGTCTTCCACTGAATATCACCGTCACCTCCAGGAAAACGCTAAAATATTTTCCTCCTGATTCATACTGAGAAAGCCACACATCAAATATCCTTTCAGCTCAAAATACCTTTGGTGTCTTGTGCTTTGTCATATGTATCAGGACATCCTTTTACCTATCATGACAGGTTAGTTACATGTTAGTGTAGTACTACAATACTAGTACAGTTCTCAGGAGCCTGTGACACATTGTAATTTGTAAACCATGACCCAAAAGCCAATGCCCATGCATTTAATAAGTACTGCACCAAGTTATTAAGTTATTGGGGATACATGCCACCATGTATAAACTGCTATTCCACTCCAATGCTGCCGAGCCTTCTTGGCCAGCATGGACACCGCCCTTCTATGGAATGCTCTTACAGCCCATCCTATTTGACTATTTGAAGATGAAGGTTGTTTTTGCCATCTTACCTGCTGGTAAATGAAACACTTTTAAGTAATTTAGAGGAAATATTTCCTTCCTCTAAATTTCATCCAATTCAGGAATCAATGACTCTTTGTAACCTGCTTTTGCTCACCCATTCTTGTCTCTTCATACTGATACTAATACCAGCTTCAGTCAACCAGCTGAGCCACTCCTCCCAGGCCACCTCCATCCTTTTGGGTCTCAGCCTCATGGAGTATACCCAGAGAGCCCCTAGTTCTTCTCTGCTTCCCCTTTTAGCCATTCCTTCCAGCCCGTCTACACACATCTGATAATATTTTATAAATTTTTTCTATAAATTTGTGTTTATATATTTATTCAATACCTCATTCAATGTACCATAACATCAACATGTGTGTGTGAGTGTGTGTGTGAGTGTGTGTGTGTGAGAGAGTATGTGTGTTTGTGAGTATGAGTGTGTGTGTATGTGAGTGTGTGTGTGTGTGTGTGTGAGTGTGTGTGTGTGTGTGTGTGTGTGTGTGTGTGTGTGTGTGTGTGTGTGTGTGTGTGTGTGTGTGTGTGTGAGTGTGGGTGTGTGTGTGTGTGTGTGTGTGTGTGTGTGTGTGGTGGGTGTGTGTGTGTGTGTGAGTGGTGTGAAGTGTGTGTGTGTGTGTGTGGTGTGTGGTGTGTGTGTGTGTGTGGTGTGTGTGTGTGGTGTGGTGTGTGTGTGACAGTGTGTGTGTGTGAGTGTGTGTGTGGTGTGTGTGTGTGGTGTGTGTTTGTGTTGTGTGTGTGGGTGTGTGTGGGGTGTGTGTGTGTGTGTGTGGTGGGGGTGTGTGGTGTGTTTGGTGTGTGTGTGTGTGTGTTGGTGTGTGTGGGTGTGTGTTTGTGTGTGTGTGTGTGTGTGTGTGTGTGGGTGTGTGTTTGTGTGTGTGTGTGTGTGTGTGTGTGTGTGTGTGTGTGTGTGTGTGTGTGTGTGTGTGTGTGTGTGTGTGTGTGTGTGTGTGTGTGTGTGTGTGTGTGTGTGTGTGTGTGTGAGTGTGTGTGTACGAGTGTGTGTATGTGTGTGAATGTATGTGTGAGTGTGTGAGTGTGTGTGTGTGTGGCTGTGTGTGTGAGTGTGTGTGAGTTTGTGTGTGTGTGTGTGTGTGTGACTTCATAGTTGCTGATGTAGATTTAAGTCATCTCTTTACCCTCCCACTAATGGACATTTGTCTCCTTGATTTTAACAAAAATAAAGAAAAAGAAATAAGCAAGTCAGCCTAAGTGAATGGTGTTGAGTGAGTCCTCAGGTGTTGTGACAAACCAGATTCACCTACAATACAGATGTTCTCCAGACTGCAAAATCTCCCTACACTTTAAACGTATTATGTGTTATATAAAATTGTATATGCCTAATATACAGATCGAGCTTTCTGTTCTAAATTGTATGGTGATGAGAGAATGCAGAAAGTTAGTTAGCATTATGGTTCCCCCATCCAAAAAAAATGCACTTTCATTTAAAAATTTTAGATTAAAAAAATTGGTTATGTTTTTGCGTTGTGAGAGATCCTGTCTGCTTTACCACCACTGGTTTCTCTCTGCTAACTCTGGGGGCCGAGGTTACACCCAGTAACTAATTATCTCTGTAATTGCCGATAATTTCCTCTTTTTTGCTCTCCAACAATTCCTTGGATGTCATAAACCTTATCTCTGATATCCTCTGTTAGATCACAAGGGTGTGTTCTGAGAGACAAAGAAGTGGATAATACAAATGCTCATAGTCTACTCTTAAAGCCTTTTTTAGTACATTTACCTGTGCTGGTGGAGAGTAAATGCTGACTTTTCTCAGAAGTGCTCAGGTAAGAGTGTTCGTAGTGTGATGCCATGGCATATGCTACATATAAAGGTGAATTTTAAGACAAAACAATGGGTTTCCAGTCTTGACATGTGCAGTATGCTTGCTTTGTGGCTAGAACAGTCGTGGTGAGTGAAATGAACTCAGTGATTCAGTTTTCCATGCCAAGTGTGAGGCAAAATCAAGGCACCGCCCACAGGAAGCACTGATCTTACAGCCCTAGGTGCTGACTAGTGGCTGCGAGCCCAATGAAAGGATGACAGGATGGTTTTTTTTTTTTTTACCTCATTTTCATTTCCATATCCTACACTTAACTGTCAGCGCTCACTTCCTAATGCCTCTCTTTACTTTTTTCCCCATTGCCTGTGCCCTTGTGATGCCCACTCATAGTCAGTGCCTACCCTGTCTGTGTGAGTCTTCCCGGCAGAAGCCACTGTGCTCCAGATTCATCACTACACTGAAATCTCCACTTCTTCCTTGTTTAATTGCTGCTTGTCTGGATCTCTCTTGAAAGAGCAATGACCTCCATTAGCTTGCTTTGGCTTTCTAGAAATAAGATCGACAGTAAGGTGAGCATGCTGACAACTGCCTAGGATCCCAGATATTGCGAGGCTGGAGCACAGTGTCTCAAGTTCAAAGCTGAGTTGTGCTACAAGGTGAGTTCCAGGTCAACCAAAATAGCATATCAGATGCCAGAGTTCTAGCTAGTGAAGAAATGTTCTCCAGATTGCAATATCTTCCTTTACTTTAAATTGACCCAAACCACTCATGGTTTAGCTCTTATTGTCTCCTGTATCTATCAAGGTTTGACATGATGAGGGAGAAAACTAATATTTGTGTCACGTTCTGTATGCTCAGCCAACTAATATGTTTTCTTAGGCATAGTTTCCAATTTCTGAGTCATGCTCGTGCTTCCTCAAGCACTAGTTCTTCCTGAATTTTTATTATTGTTTACTGGTTAGCATACTGACAAGAGGACAAACAGGAAATAAAACTTTGCTTCCCTGCAAAGCCTTTCTGACAGCATGTCAAGGAAACGTTTGGAAACAAAGGGTATCACAAAGTTTACAGTTTCTTCACATATTAAACCATATGCTGATAATGACTTTGTTACAAGTACTATGCTGCTGCATAGAAAACCGATGAGAGTTGAATAATAATAATGGCTGGAAAATTTATTTTTTTAAAAAAAAAATTTGTTCTTGTGTATTGGCATATATAAACACACTACAGATTATGTGAGATCTCCATAAAAAAGTTATAAGTTATTTATGTTTGGTCCTTGAATATTAAATAATGTTAGGTCATCTATAATGTCAGGATGTTTTAGGTATTATATATATTATATTTTCAAATGCTAGACTTACCATGTGGGAATTATGGTGTAATTGCAGGAATGAGTTATTAGTTTTTGACTTGAGATTTTAGCAACAGACATAACAACAGTGAGGATGCAGATGAAGAAAACACCAGGTTTGTAAAACAGAAAATATGCAAGGAACACATGCGCATAAAAGATGCATGAGAACTACTAAAGTAGTTATTTGACCAAAAGTCTTTAGAATATGTCAATTTATGGTTTCCTGCCATGTACTAAAATTTTGTAAGTTTAGGATATACTACAAAACCAAAATTGCTATATTGTCAAAACCTCACTATTACCATTCTAAGATTTTTGCATTTATTTGACATAAATTTTTGCCTCCTATTTTTCTCTGATTCCTGAACCATGGCCATTCCACACTGGAACCTATTATAGAATCCTTTGCACATTTTTCAAAACCACTTTCGAAACCATTATCGTATCTTAGACAGTTGAACCTGAGATGCGTGGTTGGGTATGTGTTACCATTTAGCAGATACAGAAATTGATATCCTAAAAGATTATGTGTCTTGTCTGAAACAATAACATCAGGACCTAATTTCCTCTTTTTCCACTGAATATATTTACCACTGGGTCATATTGCTTTCTGAGTTAACATTTCATCATCTCTCATCATATATAAGTATACATATATGTATGTGTTCATCCACATATGTAGTTTTAATTACTGACTGTTTATAGCTACTAGCACCATTTGACTAGTGTAAGGTTTTATTTAACCACCTCTTTCCCCTCTCTTGTATTTGTGACACACGCCCATTTTGTATACATTCTCCTGTTAGGTGATCTGGTAAACAGAATTCTGCCTTAACTACACATTCTTGGCCTCTGTTTCCTTCTCTTCCTGCTTAATGAATTCTAACATCAACAAAATAAAATATTCTACCATTGCTTTCTTTCTTTACATTTCAACACAAGAGTGATATAAACCTAGCATGAGTGTGCTACATCTGTTTGATTGGGAACAAAACTGAATAAAATTTGGGAGGACAAATAAAAAGTAATTTGTACATTAACTCACCTAGAAGCTTGAGATAAAATGTACAAAATATGTGCTTAAGAATTAAATATATTGGTACAAACCACACATGTATATGCATTACTAAATGGCTCCCTGATTCATAGGAGAATTGCAAACACTGCATATACAAACTCTATTTGGAAAATACCCATAATAGAGTAAGTTGAAAGAAAAGTGTATTACATGTTCTTATGGTTTTTTTCTCCTTCACTGACAGCACATTGTGTGGAGGGACCAGTTTTTATCTAATCAAGTCTCTCCTATCCCAATTTTACCTTTCCCCAAATTATTCTTTATTCTTTACATGGATTCTTCTTCCATACGGTAATGTGATCGACCTCTTCTTTTTCAGTGATACATCTCAACAGCAAAGTGAAGCATACATTTCACACTGTTCAAAATTATACAGACTTAATTCCACTTACAGCAGTCCAGAGCTAAGGGGTCCCTGTAACCTGAATACCTACTCTCCTACAGAACCTTACATGTGGTCAGTTGTGACCTGGGAATCTCCAATCCTCTCCACAATAAATAGAGACTGAGTAAAGTGAGCCCACAGTACCCTGAAACAATTCCACTGTGATTTATTTCATGAATTGGAACCATTTTCTTCTCTTGTGTTCCCACTTGGTGGTAACACATAATGTCTACACCACGACTTGCTAATTTAGATATCTTTAGGATCCAAATGATAAAGCATACTTCAATAAACATCACACTCATGAATAGCTGTCTGCAGGTATAGTTTATATCATGATGTTACAAACTGTGACTATGTTGGCCAGTAAGATTGCCACCAGCACTAACACTATATAGACTTTGCATGCAAGTACATGTAAGTCACTTTCGTCTTGCTTAATTTACATATTTATACAAATGAAGTTGTGATTTCGTTGTTATTCTGAACATTAATAGATACTATACATTTCAGATATTTAGAATTATATCAATTTTAGGTTTGACATACACGATACCAAAACCAAAGGGAAATTTTGCATACATTGGTGTTATAATGGTCTAAAGCAAGAGGAGACAAGGTATTTTATAATAACACTCCTGATAAGATTTCTGCCAGGGCAAAAATCAAAGTAGTAAAATAATATGTCTGCTTTAGAAAAGCATTGATTAAAAAAAGTCTCATGACTGATGAAAAGTTGGAGCTGGCTTCCTGTATAACAAATTGTTCAGCCACACAATGACTTTTGCAAGGAAGACATTTGCATGTCCTTCAAGTTCACTGCTAGACAGACTCTAAATAATAATCAGGTCATAAAGCCAGCGAAAGGCATTTTAGATTGCCTTGTAATTTTCACTAAGAACTTGGAGAATTACAGGAGAGGCTGAGCCTCAGTGGTCCTTCATAGGTGATAATGGAAATAATTAGGAAAGTTTCAAACAGTCTATCTCTGTAAAAGTTTAGTGCCCTAAATGTGAGGGAGTAAGAACACTGAAAGTTGTTTAATAGCTTTGGCGGACAGCTCTCATCAGGTAAGTTTTACCCTCTGACACAAATTGGGTCTTCATTGATGAAAAGTGGAGTTACAGTCACAGACAAATGATCAGATTCGTACGTGTTCCTCGCCTGCTTGAACAAACTGTGTCAGAAAACAATAATGTGCCTGCCTGCCTTGAATCACTTCCTTTTTAAGGTTTGGTTTTTGTTCTGTTTTGTTTTTCACATAGAAAAGACAATTGGAAGTCTTTTCAATCTTAGCACAAAATTTTTAACTCCATGTGAACTTGATAGCGTTTCCATAAATCATGTAAAGCCATGACAAAAATCTCAATTATATTAGAAAAGCTGAGCAGTCAGAAAAAACATGGAAGAATTCGGAGACCCATCATTATACCTCCTGTTGCATTATAGACTATCTTTAGGATACTTCAACTAGGAGTTTCAATTTTGTCATTCAACCTCCAAACAGCACGTAGCAGCGTTGATTGGTAAAGAAGAACAACCTGCTTAACACAGTTCTCTGTTGATGTTGTCTTTTTACACGATTGGCAACTTTTGAAGTGTACTCTTGTATTTTTCAAAAATACAACAGTAAGATCAACTAAACTAATATTTGACCTAACTTAGTTTCAAACTTAGAAATCTAATGAAGAGCGCCAAGGAACGGAGAGTTGAACCCGCTGTGAAGCAAAGTCGCTCTTCTGTAACCTATTGAGATGGTGCTTGGAGAGTAACCTCTAGCATCCATGCTTCACCTCGCACATTCAGGAGCTCCGATTCATGGGAAGGATCCATTTATTCAAAGGCTTTAGAGAACTATTCATTCATTCAACCTAGCCTATGCTAGAGGCTTGAGTGCTGTGCCTTAAGCCCTCCAGGGAGCCTGTGCACTCAGAATGTTCGGATTGACAACAGGTGTAAAAAGAAAAGTGTGGAAAAGCTTTTCCATCATCAAACACATTGCAAGGCAATTGTGTAAAAATACTTCAGAAACTTCCAGCAAGGCTCTAATTGAATATATCCAGGTCAAGAATTGTGTCTATGTTTTTTCTGAAAGAGGTACATTTTTAGTTCACGAATCTATATTCTTTATATCTGAAAAATAAAAGTAATTGCTTGCTTACACACTGGGTGTATAAAGTATGAGACTGCATTTTAAATATCCTCCACTGATTTTGGTTTCTTGGCATCAGAAAATTCAGGTACAATAAACAAATTGTGGGATGGTATTCTTGTGGGATTTCAAATAACAATGGAAAGCTCATTGGGTTACTCAACTGTGTGGGACCATAAACACTTATGTAAACATGGGGAGGAAAGAAAAACAAATGGAGAAACTGGGTTCTATATTATTCTCCATATAAATTAAACAGTTCTCTTTTTGTATAGTTGGTACATAATGGTTCTTACGAAAATGTATGTAAATATTCAAATAACTGTGACTTAATTTTTATGTAATATTTAAACAATATTTCAAGATCTTAAAGTGGCGTTCCATGTTCCTGCTTCGTAATGTGATTTGTCCGTGGCCTCTCTATTATCTACCATATATTACAAAGATTTAGTAACCTGTGATCTGCTGCCAGATGAAAGTGTGTATGTTTAACTATCAATAGGAAAAAAGGATAATATTCAAAGCAGTATTCCACAATAACTCACAAACTGTTTTTTGAGAATAAGTGACCTGAGAAATCTTTATTATTGCCATTTTTCTCAAATTCTACACAGATTTGTGATTTCCATTTTACCCAATTTTCAAGATTATCAATGTGTTGTAAACCAGTCTCAACCTTTCTACTGCTGTGAAATACACTCAGAACACACACGGGAGAATATTTTTTCTCTTTCTTCTGAGGTATAGCCTCTTGAACAAAGGGCTATAGACAGGAAATGCAGCAGTACGAGGTGCTTCTTGAGAGAAAAAAAATCCTCTCCTAGGATACTTCCGCTAACCTACTTTTCTTCACAGACCTAAAATTTCACTACTGATGTGGGTCTTTTGAGAAAACCAGAAGAACCATGTCCAGGATGCTACGACTAAGATAGGTCAGCAGTGTGCATTTACTAGTAGAACTACTGGAATCCAAGATAGCCCTCTCTAATTTTAGGCAAGTCTAAGACTTTAATTTTTTAAATGTATTCCAATATAAATTGTGATTTCTGGGCTTTGCACTTTCTTGCTTTGAGGTGCTATTTGGTGACTCACTAGCCACTCTGAACCCCTGTTGCTTGGCCATAGGGATTCTGCAGGACGTGACTGTACCGGAGAGTTTCACCTTGTATCTGAATTCATCCATGCTTTTAACTTAAATGACTTGCTTATTATGACAAACTGGTATCTTACCCATTTGCCTGGGCCTCTTTATATTTCTTTTCCTATTGAGCATACTGTAAATATTCCAAATCTATCTAACATGTTTGCACTCTGATCAACTGCTTCAACACATGAGCATCTCATCTTTAAAACCTCTCCATTTCTGACCGTTCCATTGATGCTGCCATCTTCTGAACTGGCTTTAAACCCAGCACATCGTCGAGCATGAGTTGCTGTGTTGCATCTCCTTTCCAGCTGAGGATTATAGATTTGTGACATGAAAGTAGAAATGGGGCTGTGACAGCAGAGGAGGAGGTCTAAAGGGAGAGCAGATAACAACAACAGCAACAACAACGACAAAAACGAAGACAATGGAACCATGCTATTATGAAAGCAGAACTGGGCTCCATGTAAGTGAAAGAAACAGACAAGCAAGAAGAAAAAGATGGGAGTGGAGCACAGAGGACAAATTTAGACAAGGTATAATAATATGTATATAGGGGTTGGGGATTAATATCAGTGGTAGAGCGCTTGCCTAGCAATCGCAAGGCCCTGGGTTCGGTCCCCAGCTCCGAAAAAAAAGAGTGAAAGGAGTAAATAATATGTATATAGGTAGATGCCAAAGTGAAACCCACTGTGGTGGTTTGAATAAAATGTCCTCTATAGGTCCATATTAGGTGTGATTTTGGAATAGGTGTGGCCTTGGAGGAAGTACATCCCTGGAGGGTGGGCTTTCAGGTTTCAGAAGCTCAAGTCAGACCTACTATGGCTCTCTGTCTCTTCCTGCTGCCTGGGGATTCAGACATAGATGGAACTCTCAGCTACCTCTCCAGCACCATGTCTGCCTACCTGCAGCTCTGCTCCCAGGCGTGACAATAATAGATTAAATCTCTGAGCTGTAAGCTAGCCTCATTGTAAATTCCTTTATAAGAGTTACCATAGTCATAATGTCTCTTCACAGCCATAAAAACCTTAAATAAGACATTAACCAAATCTATTTTTAAAATACAGTTTCGATAGCCGGTATATAATTTTCCCATTCATTATTAGTATTTTTTGTCCCTTCCTTGACTTTAGAGTAGATACTAATTTTACACCCGTCTTATAAACATTTTTGACTCAGATTTCCAGAGGATTTAAATATAAAAATGTTTAAACATTCCTTTATAAAAGTTCTTCCAAAACCTGCCAGGAAATTAACTAAAAAAAAGTCACAGTACTAGGAATATTTAGTTTTATATATTGATATTTCACATTAAAACATTTCTATCTCTGTTCAAAAGGAGCTTGGGGAAAACAGGCAGGTTTTGTGAGTGAAACTGTGTTAAGATATATGAAAGCCACAGCAAAAATGTTTAGAATTATAGCAAATTGGGTGGATTTCTGCTATGGTGTCTGTTGTCCTTCTAAATGTACATGGCACAATGAACAGATTGTGGCACTAAGAAAGATTTTAGTTAATCATTCATTCCAATCATAGACATGAAGAGGGGTAAGAGCTGAGGGTTCAGAACCCTATAACTTTGCAATTAAATCTCATAATTCATATACACTTGTTGAAATTCTACTGCTTGAAATATTGAAAAGACTCAAAACATCAACTGTGAAATGGAGCAAAAAGTTAGGTAATCGTGAATGTCTGTGTGAAACTAAGCACCAAGAGTCCCTGTAGTGCAGACAGTGAAGGATTCTGATTTTTCCGTTCTCTTCTCTCTTCTCTAATCCTTCAACAGATACACTGAGTGCATCCCCTTCTTCCCATGATCGTAACTTTGCAATTGCAGGACTTCCTTTGCCAAAAAGTAAATAACGAAAACTTGTTTTGTTTCTGTTTGATGTTCTTGGTTTTCTTGTTTGTTTGTTCCTTTGCCTCAAGCTCAGAGGTGTCGTTATTGCAGGAAGTGCAGAGGAGGTTAACCAAATGCTCTGATTCCTGAGGACCTCAAGTTTGACAAGGTAGAAAAAGAAGGAGCTTGGGAAAACATAAACTTTGTGTGGTTTTGGCAGAGAGCTAGGACCATAAATCAATGAGACAGGAGGAATTGCTCAAAAAAATACATCCGCCCAAATGATTGTTTCAGAAAAGGGCAATAATTCACCCTTGGAATGATAGCCATTGTGCATAATGTGTTGATAAAATTAGGCATCATAGGGCAAACATGATCTGAACCTGAACTTCATACTTCCTTCAATACTGACTCAAATATATCATAAATGCAAATGTAAAATGCAAAGCTTCAACCTTCAGGACGCCGTGAGGAAAATCAGACTGTGAAGAGACTACATTCTTAGACATGATGTTGAAAGCTCATTCCTTATGGGTGTTCATACTAAATATACTGAAGACATGACCGCACAGTAACACAGACCCAGATGTTACTTCAGAACTGCTTCATCTGGAACAGCTCCAAACCGGAAACAGCCCCTAAACCCTTCAAACCTCTGAAGGATGGACAAGGTATAATGAGATCTAAATAAATGAGCTGTTGATACAATAAAGAATGTAGGTGACTCCAAAAAGTTTTGTTGTTGTTTTGGTTAAGTTGGGTTTGGCTGGGCAGAAAGAAGTAAAATGTTACATTATCAGAGCTTGAGAACAGTTCCATGGTTAAAGGCGTTTTCTGAGCAAACAGCAGGATCTGAGTTTGACTCTCTAGAGCCTATATCAAAATTGGATGTATTGAGTAATCACAGTGCCCGTGTGGAGAGGTCGGAGAGGCAGACAAGAGAAAGCATGGGATCTCAGGGATTTCAGGAGAAAAAGAACACAGAGATTCTATCTAAAACAAGCTAGAAATTGAGAACTAACACAAGGTCCTGTGACTGCAACATGTGCACATTTACATTCACAAACACACAAGAGTGTGCACACAGACATACACAGCCCTCGTGTCTATGTGCATATGAAAAACTGTTATATAGCCTCTTATTCCACTTCCACAACACGCTTGAGGTGGTAAAATCATAGCGAAGGAGATCTCTGAAATAAGCTGTTGTAAAGGTGCTGTTAGAAGTAGTGCGTGGTTCCCATGAGCTTATTTCTAGAGAGGGAATCATTTTGTGCCTTGTACTGAATTGTATCACATGTTGTGGGGTGATATCTCCTCATAGCTAATCATAATACAACTTCAAAAGTCAATACATGGGGAATGTCAGTGTGGGAAGGTGGGAAGGGGGTAGTTGGGGAGGGGGAACACACTCATAGAAGAAGAGGGAGAGGGGATAGGATAGAGGACTTATGGACAGGAAACGGGGAAAGGGCATAACATTTGAAATGTAAATAAAAAATCCAATAATAAAAAAAAGAAGTTAGAGATCAGAAAACAAGTCAATATATAGGAAACTAAATGAAAAATAAAACTGAGTGTGTAAAAGCTGTTGAAATGTGAATAACACCAGCAAATTGGTTAAAAATTATTGCCCAGACACCAATTTTTCAGAATGGGCCAGGTGCTGTGGCTATCCCTTCCACTCACCAACCTGAGACTAATATAACAAGAAATCATTTTTTGTAATCTTTGCAATGTAGCATATTCCTCAAATACAACATGCAATTAGAACCAAAATGAATCCTAAGTACTTAGGGATAATCAAGAACCCGCACCATGAACAGAACGACCACAATTATCTTGAAGAACAAGCCCGTACTTTTAGTTTTTATAGTTCCCTAATGGTACAGAAGCTGGGGCAAATTTGTATTGAATAATATAAAAACATACAAGAAAACAAAGTAACTTAAAACTCCAACTAAAAGTATTCGAGTAATACAGTAAATAGCGAGCACTGTAATATCAATTATCTTCTTCTCAAGTGCAGTCCTTTCAATTAACATATATTCCTTAAAACTAAAGAATAAGTTAATAAGTACTTTCTAGTTTCTGAATAGAGTGACTGTTCTGAAGGAAAAACTCGCTATGCGGATTTGATGGTTAGAAGACAATATCATCAAATTCCAGGGAGAATATTTACTCCTACTCTAGCTCAATGAGTTGGCCTTCACTTATATGGATTTCCAAAGGAAGACAGCCAGAAACATCTTGGTTTCCTATTCAGTTTTATAGACATAACTCCCTGTAAATGTTTCTGGATTAATTGTTTTTCTTTCTGACAAACTGAACAATTGGGTGACTTGGGACACTAGATGCTAACGTTCGATCCTTCTATGGGTGTCACATGCTTCCAATATGATGGATTGCTTGTTTAGCCCAATTATGTCTCCAATTCCAGGGGGATTCTTAAAAACCCTAGCATTTTCAGGAAATGACCTTCACCTTGCTCCATCAGGCAAGAGCTGTCAAAGATGTCTCTTGACTGACCGTCAACATATAGAGGTACAGTTCATATAGCAAGCCCTCTATCTTCCACTAGGACAATTAAAGGGCCCCCGATTGTAAGACTTATTTCAACATTGACAAAAATCTCAGGTGACAAAAACAAAGATAAATTTTGTGGATTATAATGTGAGATTTATAGCCTGCCCTTGTCTTGCAACAGCAGAGACACTTCAAATCCTACAGATACTAAGTTTTTGTCAAGTTAGGAATAAAAGTTGGGACTAAATCCAGAAACCATTTTGGCTGTCAGTGACTTCGCATGAGAGTGAAATTTCCTTATGGACGTGACCTATTTTAAAAACATGATTGGCTCAGTCCTGTGCATATAGAAGTTGGCAACTGCTTTGGGAAACTGAATGGAATTAAGTTAATAATCAAAATGATGAGAAGAAATGTAAGAGAAAGCGGCTTCGCTGAGTTTTATTCCATGTTATATGTAATGTTCCTTTAGAAAAAGTCATTACATTTTTCAATCCAGACTTTAAACATATGTAAATACATTGCCTCTAAGTTAAAGTTCTTGTTTCTTTTTTGTTTTGATTTGTGTGCTTATTATGATTTCATTTGTTTTTAAAGAAAGGGAGAGGGCATAAAGTTGGGTGAGTAGAGATAGGGAGAATCTGGGAAGAATTGAAGGAAGGAAAGAACATTATTAAAATATATTGCATGAAAAATTTTTTCAATTAAAAATCTTAATTTTTTTTTATCCCAGCAGCTGGTGCCTCCTGACTGACAATTACATGCATTACTTAGTGATTAAAGGTGATTCCAAGTCTCCTTCCCAACAGGATGTTTCCAGAACAGTTCTTGATAGCATCACTGTAAATAAGAGGAGGATCATGGGAGGTCCTGCCTGGTGGGTAGTGACGTCATGGAGAGGCAGTTGCCATGGTGGTGCCCATGAGTATCCAGCCTCCTGAGTTGAGGACGTCCGCGCCTGTACCCCATCTTTTTGAACGAGGTTGCTCTTCACATTGTCTTCTCTATTTCTCCCTTTTTGCCTTATTGAGGAGGGAACAGTTCATCTAAATCTCTGCTCTGGCTTTCACACAAGAACCTCTGCTATAAATCACCAGCGCTCCTCATAGGGAATTCTGCAGCCTTTTTCTGAGGCTACAAGACAATTGCCACCAACATTTTTTTTTAAGTCAGAACCAGCCTTTGTCGTATTTTTTTCACTAATTATGACTCTACTCTTTTATGGATGCCTCCAGGTCATTTGCTGAATTTTCCTAAAAGACGGTTTAGTTTCTAATAGGCATAGGTTAGCTCATTTACTGTCAATACCAATACCTACTTGGCCATGTTCCTGTTGGTGAATATTTGACATATTTTAAACTTTGCAAGAGATAATGTCGTGTCATCTTTATACAGAAGTAGCTACTGATTATGCTTAATCTACCTACCTGTCTAGCCTTAAAATTACCTAAGAGCTAGAGTCATGGGTGTGACTATGAGGGTACTTTCAGCTGTGTAAGGAGGCTAAAGAAAGAAGGAAACGGCACATAGCCTTATGGGCCCCAGCATCCTTCACTCTTTGCTTTCTAAGTGCAGAAGCAGTATGTCCATTCACCCCATGCTCTTCCTCGCCATCTTAGACTGTATCTCCTCAAACTGTGAACCAAATTAAATCCGTTCTGCCTTAAGCTGATTTTGTTGGGTATTATGTCATAGCAATGAGGTAAGCAAGTAATGTACCTATTTCAGAATTACTTAATAGAGATGGAATTGTGTTATAAAGTGAGAAATCATTTGACCTTATACATACCCAACAAACTGATTCTAGTAATTAGTATAAAACTCTCCCCTCCCTTTAGCAGTATATAAAACTTTCTTTCCTCATTCTTTCCCATATACTTTATTTTTGATTTTTAATCCTGTCATTTGTATTATTATAAACAATATCATTTATAGGATAATTATCGCAAAAATTGTGAAGTAGCCTTCAAACTAAATATGTAAAGCCTAAGTGATGTGTGTCTAAACATTGCGCTATATAATGACATGTGTGAATTTATACACATTCTGCTTCCGTGGGTCTTTTAAAATGAAATCTAATTTCAATTGAAAAATGCAAAACCTACTTCTGCACTTGAACTTGGAACAAACCCTTGAGTAATCTCTAAATCTGTTTTTCCCATCATTAATGCAAAGGAAGACAGGAGAATTTCCTTTGGGAGGAATGGCAATATGCACAGATTTTCTTCTTCACAAAGCATCTTTTAAGAGTTCAGGTAGGATTCCTGAATAAATATCCACAAGGGCATTCAGACGACTGAAGTATTCTTTTCATTGACATGCAGCAGAAGAGTTAGGGCAAGCTGACCATCCAACTCTGTAAGAATGGTTGCTTATACTCTTTAAAAACCCTCAACCTTGAGAGGATTATGGTTCATTTCTTCCCTTTCAAGGGAAATTTCTTTATTTGTTACAATACCATACAAAAGATGAACAGAAACTTGTTTGGCTCTAGGAACAATATGAAGTTCCTTTCATAACTCCCCTTAAAACACACTTAAAAATTAAAGAAAATGTGAGAACAAAATGAATGACGTGGTAATTTATGGTCTTCCTCAAACTACGAGGCGTGTCAGTGAGCTTGCAAGTCTGCTCAGATGCCACCAAAGACAACTGTTTAAGTCACAGTCCAAACCAATTGTATCTGGAAGTAGTGCTGTCTTGAGCTAGTAGGCTTCAAAGCATTTTCTTCAATTTCATATTGTCCATGGCTTAATATTAACAGAAGGCATGAATTTCCATTGTAAAAGAAAATTCTAGGTCAAAGGTATACATGATTTCCCACAATCCAGCACAGTACATTTTATATGCTCTCTAAATTATTTCTTACTAAAAACAAATTGCCCAATAAATATAAAGTATTTACATTATCACTAAAAAAGCAAAGTGAGCTTCATTACAGGTAATGGCTTTTCTTGGGGGAAAAAAGTAAATGACGTAAGTTGCTACTCTTAGACTATTCATTAAACATAAACCAATGTTCAGTGATACTTATTCCTTTATAGAAGCTGAGGTCACCTTAAAAGACACGAGGATGAGATTCCTTTCCAGATGATCTGAGGGCCCCCAGATCATTTATGAGACATGTGCTTAAATGGAAAGCATCCAAAATGAGTAGAATCTGATCTTGATGAACAATCTTCTTGATAAGAGTTGGTTGAACTACCTATCTAATTATCACGAGAAAACACATAGTTTCCAGTAGAACCATGAAACTACTGCTCAATGTTTAACTGACTTTCTTTAATCCACAGAAACAATTGATTACCATCGTTATTAGTTCTTCCCAATGGCATCAGTATTTCAGAGAAAATGGGAAATAGAGTCAAATAGTCAAACCTGAAAAAGCTGCCAACATAGGTATGATTGCTAAAAATTATGGCATAATAGATGAAATGTTTCTGGACACAGTGGAGGAACCTTAAGCTTCTCCCAAATGTGTCTTTCCTTTTTTCATTCTTCATACAGAATCAGAAACAAGTGGCCCTCATAGCCTTCATGTTGCTCCCATAGTGATAAAAAGAAGGCTAGAGGAGCTGGATACATACACTTCCTATACCTTTCCATATTTCTACTCTAGAGAATATGTTCATAAATGATACAATAAGAGAAATTTAAACAATGGGCTAAAACACAGTCACATCTAAGCTGTAAATATTCATTGGAAGGCTCAAAAGATACGCATAGGTGATTCTAAAAGGGCGGTGGTGTATGTATGTTTTCTGGGCTGACCATTTGGTACTAGATAACCTTTTTGCATTTTCTTCCTTAAAGGAAACTATACCTGCCTGACTTTTCTCAAATATGGACTGCGATGTTTAAGAGTACGATAACTAAAGTCATCCCTAAACTCACACAAAAGAAAAGGTTTTCCGTAAATGTGTCCAGAAGATTTTGAGACAATATTGTAGGTTTTTCTTTAGATTAGATTGGCTGCATTGGTAAGTACATAGGTTTCAGTAGAATATTTTGTAACTAAAAGAAAAAGGTTCTTGTTTCTATATGTTGTACTCTGTACTGAGTATCAGAATCTATTCATGAAAATGGAATTGAAGATTTGGTAAAGATGAGAATAAAAGGGATGAAGCAATGTTTGCAGGGAGGCAAGGTGAGAGCCACAGAACCAAGGAATTGACCAAAGAATGAAGAGAAAAGTGGCCATGGCCTCCTTAAAACAAAGGAAAATTTAGCCATTGGTGCCCAGAGAAATGGTTGTCTTGAGAAATAAGACTGTATTTAGATATACAAAGGAAGAAAGTAGTGATTATTATTAGTCTTCACCTTAAACGATGTGAGAGTAATAACATATATCATTAAAAGTCTTCGTTCTTTCAGACGTCATGCACAGACTACTTTCCATGTAGGAGACTGTCTATCATTCAGATATAGCAATTTAAAACTCACTTATGGCCTTAATTGCAAATTAAAGGCAATGAATATATTTTAAAAAAAGAAATCTTCAATATGTCAAATGAGGTGAAAAATCAACCTTTGCAAACTTATTTTATTTAGTATTAATTTCACATGAGGCCTGTGTGTACAAATTCTATGCACTACAGTTTTTTGAAATTTGTATTCATTATAGGATGACTAAATTCATATCCTCTTCTACTGTGACCAAGGGAATGATTGGAGCTGAATGTTTATACCTGCATTGAGACTGTGCCAATCTAACCAACTCCAAATGCATGGTTCTGTTCTGAGCGAAACATTGAAATTAGAGAAATGTCTCAATTGCTGGCCTCAAATTACAATATCAGAGACCCAGATGAGTGGCATCCTGGATTTCCTATATGCAGCCAGACAAATAGTTGATGTCAGCAAACAATATCTTCACTAGTAAGCCTACAATCCCCCATAACTTATATTGAGGGTGTATAATTATTTTCTAGAAATTATGATTAATGGTGCCTTCTCATAATCCAGTACAGCCTACTCTACAGAGTGGTTTTCAGAAGGCACTGTATTTGGTTCAATGTACCTACGAAGTATTTTGTCCAGTAACTTCACTTTACTAAAATGTATTTTTTGGTCTTCTGTAACAGGGTGGGCATTGAGAATGTGTATTCTAATCATACACTATTCTTTTCATAATCCTCAGGTTGGTAAGAAAAACTTAATGAATTTATGTGACTTAATATAATAGGTTGAAAAACCATAGTCATTTTGTTTGGGGGATTTGACTAAAAGATCCTTCCTATATGTAATGATATTTAGGTTAATAGTCCTTGTCCACTTTCTACTGCTATCATAAAAATTACAATAAACTTGGTGGTTGAGTTAACAAAAATGTAGTATGTTACAGTTCTGTAAGTTAAAGTCCAAGAAGCATTTTCTATGTTAGAGTTGGGCTGAGTTCCTTCACAAGGCTACAAGATCATATCTGCTTCTCTGATTTCCAATTCTCTTTAGGCTGCCAGAATTCCTGAGATTTTGGCCCCTCCACTCTCATAGCAAATAATGTTATATTTCTCAGACAATTTTTACCCAGTTACTTCTCTCCCTGTATGTTTTTTGCCCGCTTCCTTTTATTTTTATGAATAGATAAGACTTTAATTTAAAGAAGATATCTGATTATAAATTGTCTTTAATAATGTATTGAATTTATTCTTTGAAAATCTCATGCATGAATACAGGATGTTCTAATTACTGTAAACCCCAGCACCACTCACTTCAATCTCCCTCCAATTCTATTCTTTCTTTCTTTCTTCTTCTACCCTGTAAGCCCATCCACCACTTTCATGTCCTCTGCTTTGTTTTGGAACCCATCGAGTTAACCATGGCCATCCCTATCACCAGGGGGTTGAAATTATTCACTGTAACCTGGTACGTATATCACTGAGTACAAAACTGAAGACAATGAATACTCCCCCACCCAGTTCATGAGAGAGGGACAATACTCTCTAAGCCCCTTCAAGTTTGTTCAAAACTGTTGTAGAAAGCTTCAGCTCCTCTGGGTTCATGGATGCAACATCTTCTCCATGCTTAGAAGACAGGAGTCAACAGATCGTCTCCTTAATTCTGGTTCTTACATCCTCTACATCTTTTCTTCTAAAATGTGTCACACTCCTTAAGGGAGGTGGTAAAATGCACTTTTTAGCCTGATCACTCAAACATCACTTGCTCTCAGCTTATAAGCAGCCATGTGTCTCTGTATTTATTGTTAATTATTTTTATAAATTTTTATTGGATATTTTATATGTTTGCTTTTCAAATGTTATCTCCTTTCCCCCTTCCCCTACTTCTATGAAGATATTCCCACTCCCACAACAACACCCTAGCATTCCCCTACACTGGGGCATGGAGACTTCACAGGACCAAGGGCTTCTTCTCCTATTGATGCCAGAAAATGCCATTATCTGTTTCATAGGTGGATGGAGACATCAGTGGCTCCATGTGTACTCTTCGATTGGTTGTTTATTCCCTGGGAGTTCTGGGGGTTCTGGTTGGTTGATATTGTTGTTCTTCCTATGGGGTTGCAAACCCCTTCAGTTCCTTCAGTCCTTTCGCTAACTTCTCCATTTGGGTCCAAAGCTGCAAGCATGCTCATCTGTATCAGTAAGGGTCTGGCAGAGCCTCTCAGGAAACATCCATATCAGGCTCCTGTCAGCAAGCACTTCTTGGCATCAGCAATAGTGACTGGGTTTGGTGACTGCATATGGAATAGTTACTCAGATGGGACAGTCTCTGGATGGCTTTCCTTCAGTCTCTGCTCCACTTTTTGTCCCTGTATCTCCTCCTTTGAGTATTTTGTTCCCATTTCTAAGAAGGACTGAAACATCCACATTTTGATCTTCCTTCTTCTTGAGCTTGGTATGGTCTGCAAATTGTATCTTGGGTATTCCAAACTTTTAGGCTAATATCCACTTATCAGTGAGTGCATACAAAAGATAGAAAAGAGAATCTCAGGGGAAATTATTTTTTTAAAAAAACATAAAGGTTTTGCTCTAATTAAGAATAAAAGCAGCATTTCTCTATGCATGTAAAAGTAGGTATATAGAAAGTATGTTAGGGCCATTTCAGTTTCACTAAATGACCACAGCAAATTTGCTCTAGGGGCTTAGACATCTCTGATTCTCCATAATTGGTGTGTGTGTGTGTGTGTATGTGTGTGTGTATATGTGTGTGTGTGTGTGTTTAAGGCTATTCTGTGGTGTAAAGTTTATACAGATTGAACAGTTTTGAATCTTGTTATCACTAGACAACTTTCATTATGCTTTTAAAATTCTGCTTAATAAGAAATTAATAAAAGGAAAACATGATGAGATAAAAATAACAGCATCTTAAGATATTTTAAGTGTAGACTTATTTCAGGGGGATGAAACTCATTTTTGTATTTCATGTGGCCCCATCAGTATTCTTATACACTAACAGTAATCAGAGAAGTCAAAACATGTATAAAAAGAGACTATAGGATATCTCATACAAGGAATCAAGGAACGTGGAATGTTGTTGATTCTTTTCTATCCTATGAAATCTGAGAGATGTCATAATTTTAAAAGTCAAGTTTATATGTGAAATATAGATGCTAGAATATTCCTAGCATAAATGTCGACAATTTAGAAATAAGATGGCATTATCAGCTGTAGGTAAAACATCCTCAAAACTTTCATTTTCTCTGACCACAAATAAATAGGACAGAGGCCGAGCTCCTATAGAGCATCATGAAAATTAAGCAGAATGTGGCCTTCTAGTAACCGAATGTCATTCTCTGCCTCACACTCAGTAATTTCACTAGAAAAATCAGTTTTTCTTTATTCCACATCATGCTCTCATCTAACTCATTTCTATGGTTCTGATACAAGATGAGTGTCTAGTGCCTTACCTCATGTGTCCCAAAGATTGTCTCTCTTAAACCTGTTCTACTGTACTTAACCTCCATGCTTGCCCTGATATGCCCACACATGATGTGCAGCAATGACCCATCCCCAGTTTCTCTGTGGCCGACATTGCCAAGCACATGATGACCAACATCAACAAGCATGAATTTTCTAAATGAGCAGACATTGTGGATAAAAACAGGCAATATGGCGACAACGATGATTTGGACATGTCTCTGTTGAACCTCCTTTTTCACAGAGGAATACAAGATCCAACAGAGCTGAGGATACACCTGCTGGACCATCTCAAAGATGCTCGCACGGGTCTGGCAGCTGATTATCACAGAACACCAATCAGGCCTGGATTTATCAGTTTCTGGTGAGATGGGGGAGTTCCTGACCCTGAAACCTGCCCTTCCACTCTCAGTAACACTCATTTTTATGTGGCCATAAAGAAGTAGCTTGCCAGTCTAAAAGAACCTACAATGTAACTTCATCTCTCTCCCAGTTGGAAGGCTTCTAACAAAGTAAACATCAAGCTTGGATAGCATTGTGCATTGGGAGTAGCAGAGAGGGATTGTGTGTTATATTCCATTGAGTCTGAAGTCATAGGTTCCTCAGCGTTAGACGCATCAGGTCTGAACTATCAGGTTTGTAGCCAGAGAGACTGAAAATTCTAACATGTACTTAGAAACTGCTCCACTTAAAAGCATTGATTTCTCACACTAACCCAGAATGTGAAGAAGGAGGGAGGGAAGCCAGGCATATTTGGCTTCATTTTGTGTTAGTGTTCCTTACCGAGAGTCAGACTCCTGCTTGACTCTGCACAAATGTCTTAGTCATTCAAAGAGTGCCAGTCCACCTAACTTAGCTTGTTCTTATTCAAGACACAAAGGTAAGATTCCTTGTTCTCTAAACCTGCAGTCACCTGTGATTCCAGGGACGCTTGATTGTCATCCCATGAGAGCTACTCCTTAATTATGCTTACTTCTGTCTTCTGTTTATTATCTCCCTTCTCTAATACATGAAATACCTGAAGAAGGACTTGGGGCTCACTGAACTCCTTTATCGTTATCTGTTTTTTCTCTCAAAGTGAGCATTGCTTTTTCCCATTATTTTTAACTGGGACAGATAGGTGTGCTTAGGCTCTTGTGGGCATGCCCTAAAAACACTAATAACAAAATTATGGCTTTCAGAATTAAGACACTAAGATGTCCTTGTGAAGTGTACATGTTTTGAGTAATAAAGGAAATTTAACTTCTTTTTAAATTATAAATAGCAACAAAACTCTGCCTACAATTACCCTGAGATGTTGAAAGCTGAATCCTTGTAGTGATATCATATATATCATATATATCATATATATCATATATATCACTGCAAGTGATATCATACATATATGTCATATAAATGAATCACTACAAGGATTCAGGCTGTCATGTATATATATGTATGTCTGTATGTTATATATCTATACCTATATTCTATTTGTCTGTATGTATATATGTGATATCACTTGTAGTTTTATATATATAATATTATATTATACATAGTGTATTGACCATCTATCATCACCTATCTTCTATCATCTATCAATCTATCTATATCTATATGATTTACATCTATCTACTTGACTGCTATCATCTTTTTGCCACCTACATAAAATTATATACTGCATTTCTATGAGAGAAAATATGCCATATTTTTCTTTCTGAGTATATTTTTCCTTTTCTTTCTTTTTTTTTCATTTTTCCAATTCCATTCATTTTCCTTAAAAATATAAATAAGTGCATTTTGGTTGCATTTGGGCTTTGCATTTTGGTTAGTACAAAACCAAAACAGGAACAGTGAAGACATTAAAGAGTAGAGAAAGATATAATATCCGAAGCAGAGAAGGAGACTACTGGAGTCATTTCTGAAACAGTGCCCAGCTGAAACAGAGGAAGACTGGGAGCTTTCTGCAGGGAGGCTACACTTGGGAATACAAGGGTCAGTACCCACCTGGGCATCCCCAACTAACGGGTACAGCGATTAAAATGATTGAGAAGAAGACTTCTGCACACACTCAGCTTATTCCAAGTTTTAATTGAATCTAGTGGATGGCACCCTTGAGAGTGCCTTACCATGTCACTCTGCCCCTGCAGGTGCCTACCTCAATTAGTGGCCATCATTGTTATATAACTCCATTCTTTATTATCTAATCGAATTTCATTATCTGTATGTACATTTTCATTATTCATTCACTTGCTGATACTGAGGTTGGGCTCACACCTTAGACGCTGTGAATACACTGGGTGCCTGGTTACGCAGGTATTTCTGACATATCTTGACTTAGATTGCTTGAAATATAATCCTAGGAATACTCCATAATTGTTTTAATTTTGTGGAGAAACATTCATTTTGATTTCCATAGTGGCTCTACTAATTTATCTTCCCAGAAGGAGTGTATAGCTTCCTTCTCTACTCCCACATCCGACATGTGATGTTTGTTTTCTACGTGATAGCCATTCTAACTATAAATCCTCAATAGAATTTTAAATTGTATTTCCATACTGCATAAGGAGATGAGGATGCTGAACTTTTTCATATATTTACTGTCCATTTGTGCTTCCTGATTTATGAAGTAGGTTAAACTCAATCGCCCATTGAATTTTGTTTAATTTTTTTGTTTATAACTTTTAATTTATTTTTGTTTTAGATGTATAGTTTGAGAGACTTCCTCTTACTTTGCAGATGATCTCTTCAGTTTTTAATCATTTGTTTTGCTATAAATCCTTTTCTTTACTAATAAGAGGTATGTAGTCAAGAGCCTGCTATAAATTAGAACTGCTGTGTGCTGTTGATAGGAATGTAAAGAGATGGAAAAACAAGGGAAAACAGTGTCATGGTGCTCAGAATTTTTAAATGAATAATTATCCTTCTTTAGTCAGACCTGATTCTGGTCGGATAACCCAAAGAACAGTAAGAGAAGTATCGAAAAGTTTCTTGATATGCATGTTCTTAGCATAGCAATTTACAGTATTCAAAATGTAAAAGCAACTGAAATGCCCTCGGTGATGAAGAGGAAGAACACGCATGGCTGGGGCGCACATGCAACGTATTTTTCAGTCTGATAAAGAAGAGATTCTATGTTCTATGATGTAGCAGTGGTTTGAAATCACTGCTTTGAATGCACTAACTGCTTAGCAGGTATGAGACTGCACTAATAAAAAATATCTATGATAGTGAAATTCATAGAAGATGATGAAGATAGGAGGGCATGAAGATAGTAGGATAAATCAATTGTCTCCCAATGAGTGTTGAATTTTTACTTCATACATGAAAAATTTCTAGAGCTCGAGTACATCTGTGCAAATGTATTTAACTTAATAAGACTGAACAGCACACTTGAAAAACTGGTTTTGTGTGACATATTATACCATATTTTTAACCTCACATATATCCTAGTGAGGGTCACAGACTAGAAAACAACGAAGTTAACTCAAAGAAAGCCTGTAGCCAACAGGGAAACTCATTACTGTCAATGATTTTAAATACACAGTGTGTGACTCCAAGACAAGACCCAGTGTATCACAACAAAGGGTTAAATGAGAACAGCTATGCCCCCATGTAAGATCCTGCAATGCTATGTACGTCCAAGAACCAGTGACCTCTTGATGTAGGCAGAGAATCCTGACAGGCAAACCATTCTCCTACAGAAGAAAGGAAGAGGGAGAAAATGGTGAAACATTGAATGCTTTCCTAATAACATGGGTATTCCAAGGTAATTATTTAAGATTATTAAGATCCTATAGTTTAGGGGTTGGGGATTTAGCTCAGTGATAGAGCACTTGCCTAGCAAGCACAAGGCCCTGGGTTTGGTCCCCAGCTCTGGAAAAGAAAAAAGAAAAAAATCCTATAGTTTAAACAGAGTTTAATGCTTAAGCAGGTAAAACCAAAACAAATTCATATTTCTGTGAAAATTCTGCATAATCCATGTATCTGATGTCTTATTCCAAAGAATGGATACCTATTGATCTATACATATATAAATAGACAGATAAATATAGATATAGACAATAAATATATAAATATATTTACATATTCTGCAGATTTCATAGAATGATTAAAATGAATATTACCTTTCTCAGGTGTAACTGAGGATACAGGATATTAACTAAAAGTTATACTTACACTGCAATTCAGTCAAGTCCATCTCAGTAAACTGCATCAAGGAAATAGATTGGAATGACTTTTGTGATATTCGGAAGACCCTCCACTGTGTCCTTCGAAAACTACTGAAGAGAAAATAAGATTTTTTTTGTAAAAACAATACTACTTTTATTCACTATGCCAGCTACTGGGCTACCACATGTTTCCTAAGGGCCAAAGGTGCCTGACAGGGTTGATTCTCTGTCTATATCAAGAAACGGATGGAGAATCAGGTCCACCCAGAGTCTCGAGATATCTACTACAGATATTGGTCATTTTCTATAACATGCTATCACATGTTCCTAGAGCCCTGGCCATTTTATATGAATCTGAAGTACTTACCACTGTGATCTGTTGTGATCTGAAGTCCTTTTCCGGGAAGTTCCAAATACTGCAGAGGAGAAAAATACAGAATGTATCAGTTTCGGGTTCATCTTGTATCCTGCCCCAGAGAATTACCTGGAAGGATTTCTCCAAGAAAGAATAAATCATCAGATTCCCAGGAATTGATGGAAAAAATATAAAACATTGGCCACAGAGATAAAATCCTATGTTTTACTACCTGAGCAAGAAAGTTAGCAATCCTTCACTCCTCAAGGCTAAATACTCTACAAGGCAGTGGAAGAAACAAAGACAGGATGGGAAGAACAAAATTCAGCAGTCACTGACGTCAGCATCATGGCTGGCCTAAGTTCTGTGAAAAGCACATGTGCACCCTTTTGCTGTGCTTGCATTGGGGTAGCTAACATTTCTTGTTCTCACTGACCACTGAGAAAGAGCTGGAAAGGGTAAGGGGCAGCTAAATAAAGAGAGTGGAAGCCTTTAGTGAGGCAGAGCTCTTACCGTGTACCCCAAAGAAATAATTAGCAGACTGAGATAGCTGACTGTGTCTGCACTGTGGGTTAACATGAAGGATCCCAATTAAATAGAGAAATAATTCAATGCATACCCAAATATACATATCACAGCTAGTGTTTCTAGGTGCATTTTAAGTAGTTTGTTGCCCAGACAGCACAAAGGATTGCTTTGCACAGCTTGAGAAATGGCCCTGCATGCCAAAAAGTTCCTTCAAAAACCACAAAACTACTTGATATACAGTGTGCCTTAAAAAAATTCCCAAAAGGTATCATAAATTGAATTCCTTAAACATACTGCTCACAGATGAAGCAAAACTGTGGTTTAAGTGAGGGACAGACATTGCATTCCTTACATAAAATTCCATCTGAAAGGTAAACATTAGGAATTAAACTGTTATATTAAATATGCTGTTGTATGTTGAAGTTTATTGGCATTAAAAGAAAAATATGCATAGGTGCACAAAATATCAACCAGGAAATGACAGAGAAGGTATTTTGGAATTTAAACTTATGTACGAGTAACATCAGTTGTCCTAAATTTAATTTTTTTTAATTAAACCTCCATGCTCAGACAGTACTTGGTGGCTCAAGGTGCCCTAGTAGTAAAGAAAATTTACCTGATTTAATCAACATGTTAGTTCTGCATGGCCATTTTATAAAAAGGTTAATATGAGTTAAAGAAAAGCTAGCTTTTGAAAAGAATCACCCCTTTACATGTATGTAAAACTGGGAAGGTAGATGGCACATAGATGAAGTTTTGAATTTGTTCACAACTGCATACTCCTCCCTAACTAAATTCTCTTGAGAGGAGACATGATTGTCTTTGTAGATCTCTGCAATGGCCTATGGAAAGCTTCCCCAGGGATTGGCAATGTGTGGGAATGTGATCACAAAGAAGTGTAGGATGATGTCATCACACAGGTGAAAGCAGGTACAAGATAGAAGGAGGCCTGTCATTGGATGAGAAGGAAGGATGGGTGGGAGAAAAGTTTTCGAGGGAGGTGGAGACTGGAGCAAGGAAGAGGCAGCCCAGAGAACATGGAGGTGGATATTAAGATTCCTCTCTGAAACACCTAAAGAAATGTTCAACATCTTTAGTCATAAGGGAAATGCAAATCAAAACAACCCTGAGATTTCACCTCACACTAGTGAGAATGGCTAAGATCAAAAACTCAGGTGACAGCAAATGCTGGCGAGGATGTAGAGAAAGAGGAACACTCCTCCATTGTTGGTGGGATTGCAGACTGGTACAACCATTCTGGAAATCAGTCTGGAGGTTCCTCAGAAAATTGGACATTGAACTGCCTGAGGATCCAGCTATACCTCTCCTGGGCATATACCCAAAAGATGCCCTAACATATAACAAAGACTCGTGCTCCACTATGTTCATCGCAGCCTTATTTATAATAGCCAGAAGCTGGAAAGAACCCAGATGCCCTTCAACAGAGGAATGGATACAGAAAATGTGGTACATCTACACAATGGAATATTACTCAGCTATCAAAAACAATGACTTTATGAAATTCATAGGCAAATGGATGGAACTGGAAACTATCATCCTGAGTGAGCTAACCCAATCACAGAAAGACATACATGGTATGTACTCATTGATAAGTGGCTATTAACCCAAATACTTGAATTACCCTTAGATGCATAGAACACATGAAACTCAAGAAGGGTGACCAAAATGCGAACGCTTCACTCCTTCTTTAAAAGGGGAACAAGAATACCCTTGGGAGGGAATAGGGAGGCAAAGTTTAGAACAGAGGCAGAAGGAACACCCATTCAGAGCCTGCCCCACATATGACCCATACATATACAGACACCCAATTAGATAAGATGGATGAAGCAAAGAAGTGCAGGCCGACAGGAACCAGATGTAGATCTCTCCTGAGAAACACAGCCAGAATATAGCAAATACATAGGCAAATGCCAGCAGCAAACCACTGAACTTAGAATGGGACCCACGTTGAATCTTAGAAAGGACTGAAAGAGCTTGAAGGGGCTTGAGACCCCATATGAACAACAATGCCAACCAACCAGATCTTCCAGGACTAAGCCACTACCCAAAGACTATGAATGGACTGACCCTGGGCTCCAACCTCATAGGTAGCAATGAATAGCCTAGTAAGAGCACCAGTGGAAGGGAAAGCCATTGGTCCTGCCAAGACTGAACCCCAGTGAACGTGATCGTTGGGAGGGAGGGTGGTAATGGGGGGAGGATGGGGAGGGAAACACCCATATAGAAGGGGAGGGGGAGAGGTTAGGGGAAACCAGGAAGGGAATAACAATCGAAATGTAAATAAGAAATACTCAAGTTAATAACGATGAAAAAAAACAAAAAAACAAAAACAAAAGCCCACAGCTGTGAGGTGAGAGGCCCTAAGGGGACTTGCTACTGAAAAAAAAAAAAAAGATTCCTCTCTGCACATTTACAGGTTGTTATGAATATTCTTAAGGAATGGATGTTTACAGTACTTTGTATGTCTAAATGAGCAAATTATATCTTATCAATTGGATCAGAGCTTATTGTGTTGTGTGTTCTTTCATGTGGCGATTGAAGTTCAAGAGAGTATTTGGTGACTGGAGACACTAGGGTGCCATGGAATTGGGATGTGTATGTCTGGCATGGTGGCAACCTGCCTTGGGAACTGGATGGGTAGAGAGATTGTTGCCAGGCTCAGAGAGAAGTCATCAGCAGTGTGATATGGGAAAGAGCAAAGCGGGTGAGAGGCTTTGCTGACTGAGATGAAGACATCTACCAGATATCTTGGGACACTGCGGTGCCAGACCTAATGAGGGGTAAAAGACAATATTTTTATAACTTTACAGCAACAAAGAAGTCTCTAAACATACAATCATCATGCCTTAGACTCAGGAAATACCATAGACAGTAGTAGCACAGTTACATCCTGACCACTGCAACCTCACCTGAATGACCTAATGGATCTTCATGAAAAGACAAACATCTATGTCTTCTTCTATCTCAATAAACCTGAATAGAAATTTGTTACATGTGAAAAATCTTGAGTAAGAAAGGTCTTTTTCGAAGAAGTCAAAATATCACTACTTGCAGATGATATGATAGTATATTTAAGTGATCCCAAAAGTTCCACCAGAGAACTACTAAAGCTGATAAACAACTTCAGCAAAGTGGCTGGGTATAAAATTAACTCAAATAAATCAGTAGCCTTCCTCTACACAAAAGAGAAACAGGCCGAGAAAGAAATTAGGGAAATGACACCCTTCATAATAGATCCAAATAATATAAAGTACCTCGGTGTGACTTTAACCAAGCAAGTAAAAGATCTGTATGATAAGAACTTCAAGACTCTGAAGAAAGAAATTGAAGAAGATCTCAGAAGATGGAAAGATCTCCCATGCTCATGGATTGGCAGGATTAATATAGTAAAAATGGCCATTCTACCAAAAGCGATCTACAGATTCAATGCAATCCCCATCAAAATACCAATCCAATTCTTCAAAGAGTTAGACAGAACAATTTGCAAATTCATCTGGAATAACAAAAAACCCAGGATAGCTAAAACTATCCTCAACAATAAAAGGACTTCAGGGGGAATCACTATCCCAGATCTCAAGCAGTATTACAGAGCAATAGTGATAAAAACTGCATGGTATTGGTACAGAGACAGACAGATAGACCAATGGAACAGAATTGAAGACCCAGAAATGAACCCACACACCTATGGGCACTTGATTTTTGACAAAGGAGCCAAAACCATCCAATGGAAAAAAGATAGTATTTTCAGCAAATGGTGCTGGTTCAACTGGAGGTCAACATGTAGAAGAATGCAGATCGATCCATGCTTATCACCCTGTACAAAGCTTAAGTCCAAGTGGATCAAGGACCTCCACATCAAACCAGATACACTCAAACTAATAGAAGAAAAACTCGGGAAGCATTTGGAACACATGGGCACTGGAAAAAATTTCCTGAACAAAACACCCATGGCTTATGCTCTAAGATCAAGAATCGACAAATGGGATCTCATAAAACTGCAAAGCTTCTGTAAGGCAAAGGACACTGTGGTTAGGACAAAACGGCAACCAACAGATTGGGAAAAGATCTTTACCAATCCTACAACAGATAGAGGGCTTATATCCAAAATATACAAAGAACTGAAGAAGTTAGACCGCAGGGAGACAAATAACCCTATTAAAAAATGGGGTTCAGAGCTAAACAGAGAATTCACAGCTGAGGAATGCCGAATGGCTGAGAAACACCTAAAGAAATGTTCAACATCGTTAGTCATCAGGGAAATGCAAATCAAAACAACCCTGAGATTTCACCTCACACCAGTGAGAATGACTAAGATCAAAAACTCAGGTGACAGCAAATGCTGGCGAGGATGTGGAGAAAGGGGAACACTCCTCCATTGTTGGTGGGGTTGCAGACTGCTACAACCATTCTGGAAATCAGTCTGGAGGTTCCTCAGAAAATTGGACATTGAACTGCCTGAGGATCCAGCTATACCTCTCCTGGGCATATACCCAAAAGATGCCCCAACATATAAAAAGACACGTGCTCCACTATGTTCATCGTAGCCTTATTTATAATAGCCAGAAGCTGGAAAGAACCCAGATGCCCTTCAACAGAGGAATGGATACAGAAAATGTGGTACATCTACACAATGGAATATTACTCAGCTATCAAAAACAATGACTTTGTGAAATTCGAGGCAAATGGTTGGAACTGGAAACTATCATCCTGAGTGAGCTAACCCAATCACAGAAAGACATACATGGTATGTACTCACTGATAAGTGGCTATTAGCCCAAATGCTTGAATTACCCTAGATGCCTAGAACAAATGAAACTCAAGACGGATGATCAAAATGTGAATGCAGATCGCTCCTGAGAGACACAGCCAGAATACAGCAAATACAGAGGCGTATGCCAGCAGGAAACCACTGAACTGAGAACAGGACCCTGTTGAAGGAATCAGAGAAAGAACTGGAAGAGCTTGAAGGAGCTCGAGACCCCATATGTACAGCAATGCCAACCAACCAGAGCTTCCAGGGACTAAGCCACTACCCAAAGACTATACATGGACTGACCCTGGACTCTGACCTCGAGGGTTGCAATGAATATCCTAGTAAGAGCACCAGTGGAAGGGGAAGCCCTGGGTCCTGCTAAGACTGAACCCCTAGTGAACTAGACTGTTGGGGGAGAGGGCAGCAATGGGGGAGGGTTGGGAGGGAACACCCATAAGGAAGGGGGAGGGGGAGGGGATGTTTGCCCGAAACCGGGAAAGGGAATAACACTCGAAATGTATATAAGAAATACTCAAGTTAATAATAAAAAAAAAAAGAAAGAAAGAAATGATTACTCTGAACCTGTAAGTCAGCCCCCATAAAATATTCTCTTTTATTAAAAAAAAAAAAAAAAGAAATGAAAAAATAAATAAATAAATAATTAAAACAACCCAAAAAAAAAAAAAAAAGAAAGGTCTTTTTCTTATAATAGTGCCTCATCTTGGACAAAGCGAAATTTTAAGTTTGTCAAAAGGCATTTTGTACTGACCTTTGACCCTGGGTATAAATAGAAAGGGGTTGCCTTTGGATACAAAAGATCTGTAAAGAAACATGACACAAGGAAATGACTGAGGGCAGGCTCTACCATTATTTCCTAACTTGGCTGATTGTTCCCCAGTGATTTATAATTAATGTTAGAAGGAAAAAATGATTAGCTTAGAATAAAGAAGACAAATATTTAAAATGAAGTTTTAATCAGATATAGAGTTTTTACACTTAATAACTGTCTATACTATATATGTTCCATGTCTTATGCACATAAAATAAGCATATTTTATCCTTCACAGACAAGGAGAAGTAATTTCTGAAATAATTATGCTGAGTTATAACTGACATGTCTGATTTAAGCAAATTTCATTCTTCAATGTGAAAGGGAAATAGATTTGAACATAAAAATATTTTCTAGCTTCATATTTTCTTCAATTGACATAATTGCCCTGAGCATTAAAAATAAATTTTGTTTTCAAATATGACATTAAATTCCAAGATAAAATGGTACCTCAAGATCTGCCTTTTTGAGCAAAAAATTTTTTTAGACAGAATACCATACTGTAGCACTGGCTTCCCTAGAATCAAATATGTAGACCAGGCTGGCCTCAAACTCACACAGGTTGCACGCTTTTGTTCCCTGTGTGCTAGATTAAAGGGCATGTGCCACCCCTCCTAGACAGGAATACATTTCTTAAAGCACATTTCTAAGATAGTTTTAACATAAGAAATAATGCCTTAAAGAACAAATTGAAATTAAATAACCTTTTATGAAAATAAATAAGTAAATACTAATAAAAATTACCTCATTCACATATTTCATTCATATAGGAAAATAAAATTTTAAAGTGCTCTATAACTTCAGTTTTGTTAATTTATATAACTGCATCATTCAAAATATTTAGGCAAGAAAAGTTAAGACTATCATTTTATAAAGATAGAATTAAATGAATACTTCCCAAGTCAGTCATAAGAATATAACTTACTTCTTAATGTGTTTGTTCCACAAAAGAATGCTCAGATTCTAAAACATGTGTGAAATTCCATTTGAAGCAACACTGTGAATTATGAAACAGTACATGTTATTATTTTTTCCCCTGTGGGTCTAGAAATGGAACCCAGGGCTTGTGCTTGCTTGACAACATTCTAACCCTGAACTGTATCCAGTTCAAAACCAGTCACCACTTTTATTATACAACACACTATGCATACTAATAGAAAGGACTCAAATCTCTTTCACTCTCTGCCCCTAATGAGTTAGGGGATTAATTACTTCTCCTCTCCTTCTTCCTTATTTTGAAGAACGTTAAACCAGCTCTTTCATAACAGCCAAACCCAGAGCCATACTTAGATCATTTTACTGCTTATCACTGTCCGGTCTCTTACTGCTGCTCTTCTCCTACAACCCAAGTTCTCGTTTGCTCTCCAGGAATTTACTACATTTTACAAGAAATTACCTGCTAATAGCTTATCCTAAACTGTCGAGGCCATATTCTCTTCACTTGTCTCCCCTCCACCCACCAGGACTGGTGGTGTGTACGTTAGTTCATCCAAATGCTCTCTAGAACAATCTACACCCTGCCCTTCATTGTACTTTTTCTGAAAATGGCCAGGCCTAGAGCTAGCACAGTCTAACTTTAAAATGTGGGCTTTGATCGATTTGAGCTAGGAAAGCCTGTGCCTTGCTGCTTAACAAACTACCAAAGCCTCCGTTGATTCCTACATATGATGATAGTGATTTTAATGCATAGATGTTGATTTTCATGCAGAGATTACAAGAGATTCTGCAGAAATAAAGTATGGTGAATCTATCCTATAGTGTCTGATACAAGAAAGCTTGTCAATAAACTATAAAACCTTTCTATTGTTTTTTCCCTGTTCCCTGAATAATAACACAAAAGAAACCCAGCACATGCCCTGAGGTTAACAATGCGACTAGAAATTCAGTTTACTAAATACATCCTTGACACTACATAATTGCTACTTAGTAAGATGTCTTCTGTGATACCTTTAGGGCTCTTACCCTTATTTTATTAGTGTTTCCTTTATTGGTGTTTCAAGTGGAAATCAGAGCTTTATGCACTGAGATCTACACACTCTTTCAACGCTTTTCTTCTGATGTCAGCATTTTGCAGCCTGTGTAAAGGTGGTTGATACCTTCTTTATAAAGATAATCAGCACGACCTTTAAAGCAAAACATGAGCATCATAAAAATCGCGAATTCCCACCCCTCACTATCATGTAACCCTAGACTGCTGACATCCTCAGATGCTGTAGTTGAGTAATGGTAGGAAATGAGCATTTTTTTTTTGAGAAATATATGTTCTTTCCTGCTGATTATCAAAATCCATTTTTCTTTTCTTTTATTGGATATTTTCTCTATTTATATTTCAAATGTTATCCCCTTTCCCAGCTTCCCCTCCAGAAATCCCCTATGCCCTCCCACCTCCCCATGCTTCTATAAGGGTGCTCCTTCACCCATCCATCCACTCCCTCCTGCCTCTTGACCATGGCATTTCCCTGGAGCATTGAGCCTTCACAGGACCAAGGGCCTCTCCTCCCACTGATGCTCAGCAAGACCATTCTCTGTTACATATGCTGCTGGAGCCTTGGGTTGTTCCACGTGTACTCTTTGGTTGGTGGTTTAGTCCCTGGGAGCTCTGGGGGTTCTGGTTGGTTGATATTGTTGTTCTTCATATGGGGTTGCAAACCCTTTCAGGTCCTTCAGTCCTTTCTCTAACTCCTCCATTGGGGACCCCATTCTCAGTCCAATGGCTGACTGGAAGCATCCACATCTGTATTTGTCAGGCTCGGCAGAGCCTCTCAGGAGACAGGTATCAGGCTCCTGTCAGCATGTACGTCTTGGCATCCACAAAAGTGTCTGGGTTTGGTGACTGTATATGGGATGGTTACTGAGGTGGGGCATTCTCTGGATGGCCTTCCTTCAGTCTATGTTCTATACATTGTCTCCACGTTTCCTCCTATGAGTATTCTGTTCCCCTTTCTAAGAAGGACTGAAGCATCCACACTTTGCTATTTCTTCTTCTTGAGCTTCATGTGGTCTGTGAATTGTGTCTTAGGTATTCTGATTCCATTTTACTATCACAAAAGTTGGGCATATGTTGGAATCTAGAGTCCTACATCTGAATTGCAAAATGATACTTGAACATTTTTTCTGAAGTTTACATGATCCAAGGGAGGTATGAATACAAATGTCCATTATATATTCTTTAAGGTTTATTTACATGTATTCAAAATGGAGAACAGTGTGCATGCTTCAGTCCTTAGAATACCACTTTCAGAGACAGACGGACATTGAAAGCACAGCAACAATTTTGGTTATAGCCCAAATATTCTAGCTTTCTGTTCTTTCAAATTTAAGTTCACACATGACTGTGTACCGACTGGAATCATTATGCAGAACTGGTGTTGCCAAAACAACCTAAGGGCAGCTTCAGGTTCCAACGTGCCACCTTCTGTCCTTCTGCCTAATTCATGACTCTAAAAGGCTTACAACTCTCTAAATGCACGTTTGAGGAATTATTATTCCTAATGAAAATTACAGTGTACAGTCCCAGCTTTGTGGGCTAGGTAGGTATGATGAATAAGTGACAGAACTGGAAAGGAAAAGGCATGCCTTGCCCTCTGGAATTTGACCTTATTTGAACTTGACTTATGGTTTGTTTGTCCATCTCTTTCTCCATCATGGAAAGAGGACAGAATTCTGAATGAGGGCTTCATAAGGGAAAACAGAAAAGCAGCCCTGCTTAGGTCCTACCACAACACATGTTCTCCTTGGCTGCTAAGAGGTTCAGCATTAGCAAATTCACAATAGAGGGCATGTCAAGGCAACACATGATGTGGGATAATTAACTAATCAGATGACTAGTATCCCGATGATGTGCTTGACTATTTATGCCTTCATCTTCTGCTATAACTAATCAGTCAGCCAATCAGGCAATTTTTCTCTGTCTCTGTCTCTGTCTCTATCTGTCTCTGTCTCTCTCTCTCACGCATGCATGCACGCACACACACACACACAGAGTACAGTAATTAAACATAAACTTCTAATGATAATGTTGCCAACTAAATCAAATATCTATTTATGGTAATATATGAAATAGGTAGCATAATGATTTTCTTCTTGGACTGTGTACAAAACTTAATGAACTAAATATTGATTATCTTCTAAGATTAAAAGGTGAAAAAGTTCTGTTACTTGTGTCTTCTCTGATATGCTCCATGTAGGCATAAAGAAGAAAGACCGTTAACGGAACAGATTTAGACCAAATCTAGGCGATCTGAGCAGGTTCAGTCTGCTACTTTGGTTTTGTGCTGTGATTTCTTCTAATTTGGGGTTTTGTTTGTTTGTTTGTTTGCTTGTTTTTAAGCCACTTTCATTGTGACCAGTAGTAGGAAAAGCCAAGTGTCCCGGCTGAAGAGCAGAACTCTGTTTTTGAAGACGATACGATAAATGCGTACCCAATGTCTCTCCATCTTACAGCAACTTCCCGGTACAGAATGCACTGAGCTGCTGCAGTAGCAGCTTCTCTTAAGTTGACAAAATCAGGTTAAGGAAGATGTTTTTAGTGGCAATTTAGATCTGATTTCTCAGGGATAGAAAAATGTCTCAGTGATTAAGAGCACAGACTGCCCTTCCAGAGTATCCAGCTTCAATTCCTAACACCCACATGACAGCTCAAAATCATCTGTTAACTCCAGTCACAGGGGATCTGCCACCCTGTTCTGGCCTATATGCTTGTGGTACACAAGTATCCATGCAGGTAAAATGCCCATATGAAAATGCATATTAAAATAAAAGTAAAAGTAAAAGTAAAGATTAGATCTGATTTCTGTTAAGTTCATACATGTTATTATCATTATCAATCTTAATAGCTTTTAATGTTCTCAAAAAACAAAGAGGTTTCACATGTTATTTGCTGTTGGAGCATTTAGCATATACAAATCTAGATCTGTATGACCAGAAATCAATGCTTTTTTCTACTGGACCACATCAACAGAGGTAGAACAGGGTCTACAAGCTCATATATTTCAACGTTCAGTTATGTGAAAAGAACTCCAAAAGATTGGTACATTTTCTGATTGTGCATTAAATAAATTTACATTTAGTGATTACTTTTGCTTGTAGAACTTTATTCTTTTATTAGCACATACCATCTGTATAATGTTATGGATGTTTCAGTATCACTCTTGCCTGTGTCCGTAGCTTCCATTTTTCACTCTGTTTTTCTCCTACAGTAGTTTCAGGGTTTTCTGTCTTCTATTTAAACCTTCAGTCTACTTCGAATCTACTGTTATACAAGATCAAGGTGGGAGGGTTTTAAAGGTATTGTTTTCCTAAATTTGGTATGTAATCATTTTCATCTGCCATGCCCTATCTTTGTTATATTATTTTTGCACACTTAAATTAAATTTAGATATTCACATTTTGCTGTTTTTCATACATAATGAAAATTTCATGTGATATTTTTATGATTTGAGAGTTCTATACATGTATACAAAATGCTTTGTAAATATATGTACCCCCATCCTGTATGTCCTCTCAAAACTATGCCTGATTCCTCACATGTTGTTCTTGATGATTGCGAGGTCATTTGTACTGCCTATATACACACAAGTATGGAGTCAGTCACTGGAGCACGGTCAGCCTGCCATAATGGAAATCTAAGCATAAATTGGAGGGAAATGACTCAGTTGTACTTTTAAATAAACTGAATCCTAAAGCAGTTGTATTTGCTTCAAGGAAACTTTATCACTTAAAAAAATGTACACAGATCTGAACTAATCATGCTTATCTAATCGGTAAATCCAATCAACATTGCCATTAGCATCACTTTTAATTATTTCTAAATAGAGGTCCTGAGCATAGACTATTATGGGATGCTATTCACGTCATAGTCTATTATTGTTCCATCCTTGAAAGACACTGGATAAATCCATTGCCAGAAAGTAATGCCTAATGGCAGAAATAAGAATGAGTGAACACCATACCAAATGCAAAGTGAGTGGCATGCTTAAATGTAATTATTCTAACAATGGATATGTAAGTCTGACTTAATAAAAGGAGTGTATTATTTAAAAGATGTACTTATGCATTTATGGTTATCAGAATTAAGTACCGTAGGCTCCTTTTAACAAAGTTAAAGTTAATAGCTTCCTTGAAGTAAGTATAACATGATTCACTATCAATAAAGTGCCCTTTGGTGTGGAGCGTTTACAAGCCAGAATAAGGAGCCAACATGATTTCTCAATGACTTTTTATTGGATGACCGAAGTATCATTAAAGAGAAATTAGACATCTTTGAAATTTACAAGTCTGTCAAATTGGGACCTTGCCAATTTAATATGTATCGACTATATTTAATTTCTACTAGAACTTATTAGCTATATGTGATAATGGCTTCTTGTGACATTTCTATACATGTGTCCAATATTTTGGGCCTATTCCACCCACATTAGCCTCTTTTGTCCTCCGTTCTGATATTTTCTTGATGTTCTCTTGACTTGTTATTTTGTATAGGAAACTAATTATATTATTTTAAATCAATAATAGTGATCAAATCTGGATCGGAAGTTGTTAGTTCAAGTCATTTCAGCATCTCCTTGAGGTCAGCGTACTATCATTTCAGCAATTTGGTTCTTTTGTTTTCAATTTATGCTGCTGTATCTGCGCCTTTTTGTTTATAAAAGCTGGAGCTGTGCAGTTTAGTTGACCTTCTTTTCTGTTCGACCTATAAAGCCATGAGGCACTGTGGCCCCTCCTTCCCTTCATTAACTCAGTCTACCAGGTTTTCGTTACCGGAGGCCTTTTCTTGCCAATTAGCACAAAATAACGGACTTTTTGCTTGGTTTTGACTTTGTAAATTTTATACAATTTTTTCCTTATTTTAAACCACCACTTAAATGAAAGGTCAAAGTGTGGTTACAATTATTTAGCAGAATACTAGAATTCAGTTAAAAATGTAGGTAATTCAGTGAAGTAAATTCTCAAGGAGTATAATAATTACAGACTTTTCCTCAAATTTAGATCAGTCTTTAATAGGTACTGTTTTAATAAGTCAAGGTGGTTCACCAACATGTATACTAATTAGTCTAAATTTATTAACCTATTTGATAAATAAAATAAAAATATGAGTAAAATACATCTTATTAAAATAAAATATATTTAAAAATAAAATCAAACTTCAATGCTAAATAAACAAATGAATGGCAGATTTTCTCCACCTGAGACACCTTTGGTCCCACAGCATTAAGAAATGCGTGCAGTGCTCATTCCATGAGATGCACACAGGGTTTTCAAGTAGTGACCCGTTATGAGCATCTGGGGGTTAGGCCCTTAGCTGTGGAGGATTGCTCCACTCGGGGGGAGCTCCTTACCTCTGTGCCACCTTGCAAGGCTGCACCAGGTAAATAAAATGCGAGGCCAACATCTGGACTTAGTAAATACACTATTTAGAGGGCTCAGCAGATAAGGTACATGTTACAAAGCCATAAAGTAGGAGTTCTAATCTGGGAATCTACATGGTAGCAGGAGAGAACATCCTCCTCCATACTTCTCACTTTCTCATGGACACGTTTGTAAACTCTACCCTGTGTGTACACATCTAGTTATACAGACATTTTTTCTACTTTCAACAAACTTACGTCACACCTGCTATGTTCCCCACATCACTCTGTGTGCCTTATAAATATGGACTTAATCCACCTAGAAAACTTGAATGTAGGCAGTATTATTAGCTGGTTTACAGATGGAGAGACAAAAAGATTTGCTTATGATCATTCAAGTAGGAGGTGGCTTGAACTACTATCTTACTGGTTGACAATGTGGGAAACAGTAAGCTTAAAACATGGGTAAAGGGATCAGAGAGATTGCTCAGAGGTGAGGAGCACTGGCTGCTCTTGCAGAGGACCTGGGTTCAGTTCCCAGTACTCACATGGTGGTTCATCATCACCCATCACTCCAGGCACCCTGGGCCCTAGTCTGAGCTCTGTGGGTACTGGGTACACACATTGTATACATACACACATGCAGCAAAAATCACTAATACACATTAAAAATAGTGAATAAATCTTTAAAATAATAAGATGAAATAGGTGATATCAAAATGATGATTTCTACTGGACACATGAAGAAACTCAACCAGAAATCTCAATTGAGCTGAGATGGTTAAGGATACAACCCCACCCACACTGAAAGATTGATTCTGTTTGCTGTCTCAAACATGCTTCCATTTATAACATCCTTCAAGGTTCTCAACTACAGTCAATACACAAAGTGATTACAAATTCTTAAATTCACTTTCTAAAATATAACTTATTAAAGTCAAATTTTAACATGTGGGTAGATTTTTATTAAACCATAATGAAGACTCTAAGTAAAATATTTAAATTACCCCATAAGCAAAAGTAACAGGTTGTACTAAAAACAAACCCTCATGTGCAATAAATACCTATGGAAAATAGTTGCATTTTTTTTGCTTTTTGCCATATTTATCAAATGTCTATTTTAGCCAAGATTCTGAGTGATGTATGACTATCACTGAAGTGCAGAGAAAACCATGAATTCAAGTTACTTAATCATCCAAATGAACCCATCAGATTCCATGTTTTTAATCTTAGAAAGAAAGTGTAAACGATTATGAAGTATCCAAGTATGTCTTTATTAGTTCCAGAATAATTTTTTAAAAAAAGCAGTGAAATTTCAGTAGAAAAATTCTGTATTGGCTCCTAGTTATAATTTTAAGTTTTAAGAAAATTAAATAATCATACATTCTCTAATCATACATTCAAGTCATCCACTGGTAAAGTAATATTAGTGTCTCCAAAGATATTGAAAATTAGATACTATATAAAAACTCCCCATAGACCATGGTATGTTATAAAGTCTATTCATTGGCCTATCAAAGTTAACTTGGTAATTACACATAAATCACAGATTCCCATGGATAGTCAACTACACTTGGCTACTATCGTCACTAAGACAGATAGACACAAAGGACAAATTGTCGCTGTATATCTGTAAGAGGCCAAATTCTGTACTCATGACTGTGAGAAAAAATAAATCTAAATTGCCCTATATTGTATCCTTATAAGAGTGTTACAATATTTGCTGTTCTACACCACTAGTGTGCTCTGTGATGTCCTGAACACAGCCAATGTCATGGAGCTTCCATTAGACTTTAACCCTAGACTTTTACAGAAGTAGCCCTCCTGCTTGGGTATTTGAGGTACACTTTGAGCCAATGCTTTTTGAACCCGTCATAGGATATAGATCCAAATTAATTCCTTTGTGTGTGGATAAGCATCATTTTATAAAACTACCCTTCCCCCACTGAAAGATTTTGCCATCTGCTGAAATCATTTGATCATGTGCACAAGGGGTTATTTTCTCTTCCATAGTACTTGTATATGTGTATTACTATGCCTTAACTATAGTTATGATTACTGTAGTCTTATATGTTTTGATATCAAAAATGTAACTCCAATTTCATTTTTTCCTCTGAGATTTATTTTGTCTATTCTGAAACTCTTGTGTTTCCATAAGAATTTTAGTATGGATTATTTTACATTTTCAAAAACAGTGTCATTCAGGATTTTATGGGGTTCTGCAAGCCATTCTGAATTGATGACATTTAACAATATTAACTTTTTCACTTAGCAATTACACATGTCTCTCCATTATTTGTCTCCTTCATTTTTTTTGCAGTTTGAGAAGATGTAACTCTTTTGTTTCCTTAGTAAATTTGTTCTAAGCATTTCATGTTTTACTTTTGACTATATCATAGATGCATACAATATACTGTGGTTTCCTCTCTTATCCCCCTTTTACCCTTGATGAACCAACTTCCTATTTTGCCTACCCTACTCTCTCTCTCTCTCTCTCTCTCTCTCTCTCTCTCTCTCTCTCTGTCTCTCTCTCTCTCTCTCTCTCTGTCTCTCTCTCTCTCTCTCTCTCTCTCTCTCTCTCTCTCTCCTCTCTCTGCATGTGTGCAGTCTTTGTATCTGAAATCTCAAGACACATTCCTAGTGGCCCATCTCAAGTTAGCTCCACAACCTATGCTGAGTCTCCAAACAATGTGCCCATTGGGGGAGGGGATGATTCCAACAATCAAACCACATCCTTCTCTGACATCTTTTGATCTGAGAGTAAAACCTTTCAGCCTTATTCTATTAAGGCTGATGCTAGTTGTGATCATTCCATAAATAATTTTTACTGGTTTTCTTTCAGCCTTCTTTTTGGAATACTTTTATTGTTTTAGATCTGATACAAAGTTTTTCTTCTCTAAGCTAAGGTGAATGTATTGCATGCACAACTTTTATAATTTGAACCACCCTTATATTCTGCTTTCTGTTTGAGGTGAGAAAATGAATGCAAGACTGTTCTCTCCTCTTTTAATTTTTAGATTTTGAGAAGTATTCATTTTAGCTCTTCTTTAACTACTTGGTATAAGTTTTTAAAGCAGAGACTTAGTCACTGGGGTTTGGAAAGTATATTATAGACTCAATATTATTCACTTAAGTTGCTCTGATTTTCAATTTCTCTATGATTCAGCATGGGTCACATTGTCCAATTTTTCTTTATTGTATAAGTTCTTGGCATAGAATTGCCCTTAAGATTATTGTCCCATAACACTCACCTTTTATAGATTGACAATGATGTTTCTTCTGTTGTTTCCGATTTTCTTTCTTTTTTTTTCATCTTTATTAATTGGATATTTCTTATTTACATTTCTATTGTTATTCCCTTTCCCGGTTTCCGGGCCAACATCCCCCTAACCCCTACCACTCCCCTTCTATATGGATGTTCTGCTCCCCATCCTCTCCCCATTACCATCCTCCCCCCAACAATCACGTTCACTGGGGGCTCAGTCTTGGCAGGACCAAGGGTTTCCCCTTCCACTGGTGCTCTTACTAGGATATTCATTGCTACCTATGTGGTTGGAGCCCAGGGTCAGTCCATGTATAGTCTTTGGGTAGTGGCTTAGTCCCTGGAAGCTCTGGTTGCTTGGCATTGTTGTTCATATGCGGTCTCGAGCCTCTTCAAGCTCTTCCAGACATTTCTCTGATTCCTTCAACGGGGGTCCCGTTCTCAGTTCAGTGGACTGCTGCTGGCATTCGCCTATGTATTTGCTGTATTCTGGGTGTGTCTCTCAAGAGAGATCTACATCCGGTTCCTGTCAGTCTGCACTTCTTTGCTTCATCCATCTTGTCTAATTGGCTGGCTGTATATGTATGGGCCACATGTGAGCAGGCTCTTTTTCCCTTAGTCCATCTGTCTAAAAGATTGTCAATTTATTTTATTCATTTTGGACTGACTCATGGTTTCAAAACTTCATCATTTACATGCTAACTTTGCTACTTATGGTTTATTCAAATAATTTAGGATGAGAACATCAACATGTTTAAGTAAAGAACACATTAGCAAAATAGGACTGACTAATCATATATACAAAAGAACCACATAACAGAAACAAATGTATTTTTGACTAGCCATCAATATTCAATTCACCCAATAAATGACAGAGTGCAGTTTCATAGAACCACATTTAGAATACTCAGTATCGTAATAAATATAACTTATTACATGGCAAGATGTACAGTTACTTAGCAACTAATATTAAAACAATAGATGTGGTTGGTTTTAAGAAAAAACAGGGATAGAAACTAATTACAAAACTACTATTATATGTGGGGTGGGGATGGGAGAGGAAGGACCTGCAGTTAGAAAGAAGCCCAATGAGATCCTTCTAAAGACCCATATGCAGCAGAGTATGGGATAAGAGGTGCTGGTAGCATTTTGTGACTTGAGCGTCTACCCAATTCTCAGCAATAACTGAGTTAGTCTTATGGAAAGGAAATTTAACCTAAAAGAAAATCTCTTTCCAGCATCTAATAGAAGAAATCTTCAATAATAGAGCAGGCATTTACCAGCTAGTTACTGTATGGGTACACATGTAAATTACTGTTTGAAAAATGAGGCAAGATATACAGCGTATTTATTCCAGACCTGTCATTCATACTGGTGTTTGCCAATGAAGTTTCAAAGTGTTAGCATAATTGGTATTAGTATAATTAACAGTGAAGCTTGTAAATCAAAGTGAAGATTTCCTCAGATCCTATGAGACTCCTATTTTTCACTGCAAAAAATAATTGCACTTTCTGTCAAGATTTGAAAATTGAAAGCTAATGGAAATTTGAGTAATTTGACAATGGCCAACTTATTTCAATTAAGTGGCTTATTAAAGAAAGAATTTAATCTATTTTATTATCTATAATTAGATAGCACAAATTTTACTGAATTGAGAATATTGATTTTTTTTGAACTTCAAATTCACTGTATTTGGATCAGACTTATACTAGCTAGATATGGTTACATTTAAAAGAAAACTAATCTCTCATCAAAATCACATAATCATTGAATTCAGAAGATTGGCAGATTGCTGCTTTGGCTTTGGCAGATTCTACCCATCATTTTAATGTCATCTCAATTAAAATGGTCGTCAATAACAAAAAATCTGCACCCTTTTCTTATAACTTAGATGAAGTCCTTCTAAAGTCAATCTTGTTCCTCTTTTGCCACATAAGTATTCTTCCTTATTATTATTTAATGGCATGGTCTCTTAGATTCACATACTTGTGTTCCTTTGTACAGTGTTTCATTGTAAGTGGCATCCAGGCATTGATACCTTGTGGTATCAATCAGTCCCAGGCCTTGATGGGCACACTGATAGACCAGTGATGAGATACAGTCACATTCTTTGTTGCTTCTCTTCCTTTAGGTTGAGTGATGCAACCTACAGAACTACCCTTCTCTCAAAAAGCAAACTCAGGCTCAGCCTTATCTCTCCTCAACTCCTATATCACTGTCATCTCCTTGCTTTAAGACAACTTGACCCTTGGTATTGACACTGCCAAGCCCTCATCAACCTCCATTTGTCTTAATTCATTAAACATTTAATAAATCTCCTTTTTTATGCTCACACTAACAAACTGCCCTTCTTTAGAGTTGACTTGCCATGCTCTTCAATTGTTTGCACTGGTTTGTTCAGAGTCTTATTGTTCCTTGGAAAAGCATGATATGCTCACACATTTCTAACTGTATTTTGAATATCTATCCTTGTATTAACCAGTGTAGCTCTCACCGTATATCAAAGAAATTTTCTTTGCAACAGACAGAGGCCGTTGTAGAAAACCCAAACAATATAGAGAACAGGTGATCATGCAATGCTCATCTCCATCTCTCACTAAACAAGCAAGGGTTGGAGGCCATATGGAAAGGAAAGCAGAAACATTTTAAGAGCTAGAGGAATGGGAAGTCTCCTAGAAATGTCAGGGGAACTCCACCTCAGAAATCTCACCAACATCATGGCATGAAGTATGATGGGCATGTCACATGCTAACATAGAAAGAGAAAAATCTCATGGATTCCTAACTCTACACAAAGAACTGGAGAGACTAAGTACTGCTCAGATGAGAGGAAATAGTCTTCCCCATGGAAAACACCCCTCAATTGGTTATTCAATACCTAGTGGTCAGCTCTGAAATCATTCATATACAGGTAACATTATACTGACTGAGCAAGTTACATTAATATTTTAGGAATATATATGTATGTACATACATATATATACATCATTAAAGGAAAATAGATCATAAAAAAGACAAGCAGTGATATACATGGTACAGGTTGGAGGGAGAAAGGGAAGGTATAACATGATACATGTATACTTTAATTTCAAAAAATAAAAAAGTACAATAAATGGTTACCAAAAGATGAAAGTCAATACTTTTTATGTAATTCTCATATTGTTGCTTCTCAAAACACAGAGGAGTTGGCTACTGAGAGTAGACAGCCCCCCTCAGAGTCCACATCCGTGAGACCACAATAACAGTTTCCGCTTTCATTTTTGAAATTATGGTTACTTTTGGATTTGGTTCAGACATTCTATACTTTTGCAATTTTAATTAAATTTTCCCTGAAGTTAGACCTTATCTATTTCTTACATACAAATGCTCAAGAGCAAAGCTATGCTCTGAGAATCTTACTACATGGAAGAAGTAAAAGGAAAAAAAAGTCAACCTAGGTCAAAAAGGAAACCAGGAAATTAAAAAGGAAATAGACATGGGGATGTCCAGGGGGGTTAAGCACCATCTCAGAGGGGAAGGGGAGGGGACAACATTTGGGTTGTAAATAATAGAATGATTATTTTTAAAAAAGAAATGAAAGCAAAAGACAAATGAGAACATGAGAAGAGTTGGGAAATCAGAGTCCTAAAATTTTATTCCTGAAATGTTACAAGCCAGATGTGCATGGCTTGGAGACTTACCTGAAATAAAAAAAAAAAAAACAAAAACAAAAACAAAAAAAACAACAACAAAAAAAAACTAGAACAAGGGAATTCATCAGTACTAGTATCCCTATTTCTAAGCTTGCTACTGGATTACTAAGATTAGTGGTTCCATGTAATAATGGGTATTCAGGAGTCTATTTATAAGACAGACATACTTTCCGTCATGCATTTCAAAGGATCTCAGGTAGGAAAGTCATAGTAAAGAAGTATAATTTCTGTTACTAAGAATGTCTGGATGTTAACACACAAAGGAGGACATGATGAGTCTACTCTGTGGCAGGAGGTCCTTTTAAAATGTTGATGTTTGAGATGAAATGTGGGGGTTAAATTGTGAGTCCATGAAAAGAAAGGTCATTGAAGAGTGATGAAGTGAATGGGAAAAGGTAGTGTGATCAACAAATAGAATTCATTATGAGGAAGAGAGTGGCAAGTCTACAGGAGAAGACAGACAACAAGAAAGTCATTTTAGATTGCTATAGTATGTATGGTATAGTATGTATCTTCTGGACACAACCTGGGACCTGAGCAGAGACTGACAAAAGTAGACTTTCATTTTCTCATCTTTCTAATTTGAAACAGTTACTTTTCTACACCTTCCTTTTTCTATCTGAGCCTGTCCCAGCAACTGACCCTTGAATCTCTCCCATGCCCTCTCTCAAATTGATACTGTCTTTTATTTGATTCTATTTGTTACACATATGTGTGTGCCCAAACCTATAATACAACTTGATGAATCCATTTTAAAAAAAAAAAAACACAATCATTGTAGGTGGACAAAAGGCAAGCAGAAAATTTACAGTTTGGATGTTGGACAACAATCATGGCAGAGTCTATATGAACTATGCTGCTGGTGAGACCTGCATAATCTACCATATTTTAATAGTTATGTGTGCCCCTGTGTGTGAATGTCAGACTAACAGCATTCTGATTTCATTGCAGTATAATACTGCAAATTTCCTCTCAACCTGCATTCATAATACAATACTCTGTTAATAAAAATATTTGGATTTGAGCCTAAATTTTCATACACAGGATGCTTTTTTAAAATAAACAATTCCTAATTGTATATGTATTTATATGCATAATATGTATAGTAGATATTTTTTCAAAACTTCTCCTGTTTCCTCCCTTATACTGATTTGCCCAATTTATTCATAGAGACAAACAATTTGTTAGCTTTTCTTGGAGAGAAAACATTACTAGTTACTTGATTACTTGAAAACTCCATTACAGAAACTCTTCTGATTAATGTCAGGGTTATATAACATATATAAAATTATTACTGATCATAAATGAAATAAAACAATAATGAATGGGTGAACAAGATAAAAATACATTGTATAACATTCTCAAAAAAACTAAAAGAAATATTTTAAATAAAGTATTAGTAAACTCATTTAGGCTTATGGTATAAAAAATAGTCTGAATCTATTCTAGGTTTTTATGAATTAAATTTATTCTTTGAAACTTTCATACATGTGTGTAAATATTATAATTACACAATCCTCTACAGTCTCCTAACTCCCTTCCACCACTGTCAAATCTCTTTCTTCCTACATATTCTTTTATTTTTTAATTCCTTTTTTAAATTGATTATTTTATTTATTTACATTTCAAATGTTGTAATGTTCCATTCTCCCTCCCACAACCCCCCATTCCATCCCCCTCCCCTATGCCACTAAGAGGGTGCTCTCCCATCTACCTATCCACTCCTGCCTCACCCCTCTAGCATCCCCCTTCTCTGTGGTTTCATGCCTCCACAGGAACAAGTGCCTCCTCTCCTATTGATGGCAGACAAGGCATTCTTCTGCTACATATATAGTGGGAGCCATGAACCCACCCATGTGTACTGTACGTTTTGGTTAGTGACTTAGTCCCTGGGAGCTCTGAGTGGTTCAATTATTTGATATTTTTTTCCTATAGGGTGGCAATCCCCTTTAGCTCTTTCAGTCCTTCCCTATCTCTTCCATTGGGGTCCCTGTGCTCAGTCAGATGGTTGGCTGTGAGCATCTGCATCTGTCTTAGTCAGATGCTGGCAAAGCCTCTCAGAGGACTGCCCTACTGGGTTCCTGTCTGTAAGCAGTTCTTGGCATCAGCAATAGTGTAGGGTTTGATGTCTGTAGATAGGATGGATCCCAAGGTGGGATGGTCTCTGGATGGCCTTTCCTTCAATCTCTGCTCCATTTTGTTGTCCCTGTGTTTCCTTTAAACAGGAACAATTCTGGGTTAAAAATTTTGAGATGGGTGAGGGCCATGCCTATCTACTAGGGTAGTCTTTTCCCCCTCCCCTCTCCTACCCAGGACCCTCCCTTTCTCTGCTTCCAGTGATTATTTTGTCCCCCATTCTAAGTGAGATTGAAGCATCCACACTTTGACCTTCCTCCTTGTTAAGCTTCATATGGTCTGTGAGTTACATCACTTACACATCCTTTTCAATGTTTATGTCTTTTAGGTGTAATCTTGACCCACTGAGCTTAACCAGAACCACCTGTGAAACCATGAGTACAGGTCCCAGAGGTGCCTGGTTGATTCACCAGTGAATATATAAGTAAAGAAAAGGAATCCACCTCACCAGAATTGTTCAGTAGCCAACAGTACCTCTGAGAAGGGTAGGGCTGTGTGAGCTCCTCCCTCATCCATGATAGGCTGCTGCTAGGTCTCGCCATGTATGACCATGGTGCAGACATCTGAATACCATGCCGATTTAGATAAACATGAATGGCAACTTCCTACTTAGGACCTATTAACTCTAACATGAGGTTCTGACAGGACTTATAAAAGCAGGAATGAAATCTGTCTTAATGAAATAAGACTTAAACTCAATCAGTATATGGTTGATTTCCCCCAAGATAGTCATGTTTCTATGGTACCAGTGGGTATATCTTGCCAGTCAGGCCCACGTTCCTCATAGAACAGTTCATACTATTCACAGTGGGGTAAGAGCACTCAGTTTTTCTCCCTCAGGAGCCTGCAGATCATCTTTAGGCATTCTGAAAGCGAGCCTGTCAATAGAAAGGAATTTTCCAGGTGAGTTTCAGAATATCTTTCAACTAAGGTGTGTGCTGTCAACAATAATACAGTCTTATCATTCATTCCCATAGACACCAAAGAAGACTGTCAAAAGCCTGTACTGGGATTGGGGGGGAAGGGAGGAGCCTCTCAATTCTGTATGACTAAACCACTCAAAAGGAGGTATACCATACCTTCCCCTGAGACATTGTTAATTCTCATGGTTTCTAGGAGAGGCATTATCCAGTCAAGGAGGCTTCTGACTCCTCCTTTTTAAGTTATGTATATATTTTTTTAATTTGACTTACAATATAGTGTGTTTCCACAGGACCTTTTCATATAACCTTCATTTTGGTTATTCCTCTTCCTTTCTCTACTCACTCAATCTCTTCTCACTGCCCCATTTCTTTTCACTCTGTCTCCATTTAAATTTTAGGCCTTGAGTATTTCCCTCTCCACTTTTATATCACCTCAGCTATGACCCATATCACCTTCTCCCATAAACATTCCCCCCAACAGTCCCTGCTTCTGTCTTTCTGGTGTGTGCAGATACTCCAATTCAAATATGCAACTCCTCAGACTCAAGGATAGAAGCCACAGAAGGGAGAACTCTCAGCATGTGTCTGTTCGAGTTATCTCAGAATAAGTTCTTTCTAGTTCTATTCATTCCTCTGAACTTTTTTAATTACATTTTTCCTTATATCTGAATAAAATTCCATTGTATACATGTAGTGCATTTTCATTACCTGTTGAGAGAGTAATATGTTATAAATAGAGCAACAATGAAAATAGGTAAATAAATGTCTTGAAAGAGGAATCGAAAGTCCTCTGAGTATACGTTCAAGCGTAGTATACTGGAAGAGTGGCTCACATGAAAGTTCTGCTTCTAGTTTTTCAGCACTGATTCCCATAGTAGCTATATTATGTTCAAATTCCTACCAACAGGGGAGGTCCCACTTGCCCAAAATTCTAGCCAGAAGTTGCTGTTGTTTGCTTTTTTGAGGAAAGCCATTCCAACTGGTGCAGGAAGAAATTTCATCAATTCTCTGATGAGTAATGTGTCAAAAACTGTAAAAGTAGCTTTGTTTACTAGATACGAATATCATCTTGGAGACTTACTGCTGAATAGCTTACTCCTTCTAGTTCTTTCTGAACTCTGGCTAGCTTGTTCAACTCAGACATTCTAGCTCAAAACTCTTCTCCAAGTGATCTGATGCAAAGTGGCTTCTCTCAGCTTCTCATTGAATTGCTCAGCTTGGGAAAACTGTCTCTAAATTCCATGAGCTGAACTACACTGATTACACTGACTACACAAACTAAATAGAATTGAACTGAACTGAACAGGACTGAACTAACTCAACTGAACTCAAGAGCACTGCACTCAACTACACTGAACTGAACCCAACTTAATCCACTGCATTATCTGCACTCAACTGACCTGCCCTCCACTCCTGACTCAGTCTGAGCTGCTCTTAAGTACCTCTCTTTCCTGCTGTTCTCTTGAGAATTGGGAGTATCCTGTCTCTGAGTCATTCTGTCAAATCTTTCTTTGATTCCTCACTTTGTCTGACCCTCAAGTAAACATCACTTTCAAACATGAATGTTTCCTTCTACAACTAAACTTCCCTACGCCTTTTGAGATTAAGGGCGCATCTGTATTCCAAATAGAGGGATTATATGTCAGAGCCCAGTCACATATATTAATGTCATATGACATGTCTCAATTCCAGCTGGATCACAGAATGTTTTTAGATGTGATCCCTTCCAAGAGCAGTCATGTTGCTGGGTGAAAATTCCTCTGCAGAAAACGTTTAAAAATCTTTAGTAGCCATTTGTATTTCTGGTCCAATATATAACCCATTTTTTATTGGTTGCTTTTTTCCCTTAATGTTTTTTAGGTTTTATGTATTATTGACACTAACCCTTTGTTGGATGGATAGCTGGCAACTATTTCCCTCCCATTGTACAGGTTGTCTTTTCATTGAATTGGCATTTTGTTTCCTTTCTGGAAGCTTTTCAATTTCATGCATTCCCATTTGTCAGTTGTTGGACTTATTTCCCAAGCTACCAGAATCCTGTGCAGAAAGTCCATGTCTGTGCCTGTTATGCCCATACCTTGCAACATATTTGCCACCATTATAGTTTTTGTTTTTGTTCTGGTCTTAGATCCATGTGCAATAAATTATTATGCACAGTGAGAGATATGAATCTAGTTCATCAGCTCATCCAGTTTGAAGGCACAAGGGCAACATCAAGAAAAAGAATAACTTCCCGACTCATAAAAATTCCCTTTCTTTTAAAGGTCAGTAGCTACCCACCTACTCTGTATGATGTACATTTATTTTGTCAGAATTTTCTAATTTGGCAAAACAGAATTTATACACAAATAATTTTTCAGAAAATTCATCAATCTTCCTTGTAGTGGCAAGAAATAATAAAGAACATCTAATGGAAGAGGATGTTATAAATATTACATAGCAAGAAGTAAGTGTTGAATCAGTTGTGACTTTAAAAATAATTCCCCCTTGTCATATTTAACCTCATATCAGGTTCTATAGAATGTTAAGCTGCCTTCTAAATATTAATGTTTATGACTAATGTTGCTGTCAGCCTTATGTAGAGGTACTTCTTTATAAAAAATATTTTCATGCAATATATATGGGTCATATTCTTTCCCTTCCACAACCTCTTCCCTAATGTCTCTTTGTCACTCTTAAATGGGCAGTAATTAATGCCGAGACTCATCACTGATCAACATGCTGAAATTAAGGGATGCTGAGAGCTCATTCCTAAGACATGTGTATCACCTACTCCAAGGTCCAAAAAGCATTTGTCTTAGTCGGAGTTCTCTAGAGTCACAAAACTTATGGGTTGTCTCTACATAGTAGGAGAATTTGTTGACGACTCACAGTCTGTAGTCCAACTCTGCTACAGCTGTCAATGGAAGTCCAAGGAAACTGAACCTTGAATTCAAAACTTTGTTTTTCATTAATCGTTCAGGATCTGATATTTAATTTTCTCAAAAAAAATTCACAGCACTGATTTTGTCCTCTTTAACTGTTTCAAGTCTCTTCTCTGTCAATAATTTCAGGAAAATAAAAAAGACTACCTAAAGATAATTATTATTTCCTCAGTTATAATCACGGTCAAGCAAATAAATTTATTGCCTATCTACTGAACAACCTCAAAACAAACAAAGCAGCCTTCACCTGGCCCAAATTTTACATGGTATCCATTCTTGTTTTCTTTTCACTGCACTCATTGAAATGAAACTTCATCCATTCCCTTCGATTTCTTTGATTTGCTTGCCTGACTTTATGTTTACAAGCAACCCATAAAATTCAAAAGGTTAAAGGAAAACAGATTGTAAAGAAAACAGCATATTCTGAGTCCCCATACTCCCCACAAAATCCACTTAGGAATATATAGAGAGTCACATACTAGAGAGTTGATGAAATCAAAATAGCATTGGTCAAACTAATGCAAGAACACTTAATTATGAACGTGATATAAAGGTTCATGTTTCTGCTTTGTCAAGAGATGAGTGATAGCCAAGAGGTATTTACAGAAGGTTTTTAATAGTTCCACTTGGTCTTGCCCCTGTTTGCACAGGTACCCCTAAACCAATTAAAAATATAGGGAAGGAGCTTAGGGGAAAGTATCTGTACTGGCTGGTTTTGTGTGTCAACTTGACACAAGCAGGAATTATCTCGAAAAAGGAATCTCAGTTGTGGAAATGCCTTCATGAGATCCAACTGTAAGGCATTTTCTCAATTAGTGATCAAAAAGGGGGATAACCCAGCCCATTGTGGGTGGTACTGTCCCAGGGATGGTGATCTTGGGTTCTATAAGAAAGCAAACTGAGCAAGCCAGTAAGAAGCATCCCTCTATGGCCTCTGCATCAGCTCCTGCTTCCTGACCTGATCGTATTCCAGTCCTGAATTCCTTTAGTGATAAACAGCAATGTGGAAGTAAGCTGAATAAACCCTTTCCTCCCTAACTTGCTTCTTGGTCATGATGTTTGTGCAGGAATAAAAACCCTGACTAAGACAGTACCCCTTAAATAAATAACCTTGACCTTAGAAAATGCTAAATAGACAAGGACAAAGAGTGGAGCAGAGACTGAAGAAAAGGCCATCCAGAGACTGCTCCACCTGCAAAATTCATCCCATAGGCAGACACCAAGCCCAGACACTATGGCTAATGCCAAGAAGTACTTGCTTGCTAACAGTAGCCTGATACAGCTGTCCCCTGAGAGGCTCTGCCAGATCCAAACCAATATAGATGCGGATGCTTGAAGCAAACCATTGGACTGAACACAGGGACCCAAATGGATGAGTTAGGGGAAGGACTAAAGGAACTGAGGGGGCCTTATCTGGCATCAATGGGAAGGGAGACCCTTGGTCCTGTGAAGGCTTGATGCCCCAGTGTAGAGGAATTCTAGGGCAGTGAGGTAGAAGTTGGTGGGTTGGTAGGGGAGCACCCTCATGGAAGCAGAGTAAGGGGGGATGGGATAGAGTGTTTGCAGAGGGGAAACCAGGAAAGGGGATAACATTTGAAATGTAAATAAATAGAATATCCAATTAAAAAAAATAAAACAATTCAAAATTTATAAAAAGAAAATGGGATATAGAGTCAATGCTTTGGTACAGAACGATTATTAAGATTTTCTGTGTTTCTTGTGGTTTAAAATTACTAGTATCAGTTACAAATATATGTGATGTATGATCTTAACTTTCTCCTAGGATATTTCAAATTACTTATGGTATTTTCCCAAATGAAAAAAGAAATTCAGTCAATAGACAGGGGATTCAATCAGGTTCCCCAGAGGGAATATTTTCCCTTCATTCCCCTATTTTGTCTGATAAACAAACCCTTATGAGAATTTTGCTAACATTTAAATCCTAGGTAAAGACATAGTTTCTTTCCACATAGATAAAAATAACTAATTTTAACTTAATTTTATTTGTATCTTCCTAATACCTCTGTAAACTACTCTAATCTAGTGCCTACCTGATATTCTCCACTTATTTGCACATTAATTGTGATACACTTATTAGAAACATTATCACTGTCTCAAATTGCTTAGCGTTTTACTGGTCAATATATTCTATTTCTAAGAAATAAGATTTTAGAAATCATTATCGAATAACAGATAGTGATCAAATATATGGTCAGTCTGAATAGCAGCTCTACAGTAGATTGATTTTTTTTTCTCATTTGAAAGCATTGACTTCAGATACATTTATAATACAATGATTTATCTTTCATTGCCAAACAGGGGAAATTGCTTTTTAAAAAAAATAATAACACTTTTATTTTCTACAGATAAATAATTATGGCAACACGCAAGATGTGAAGAAATCCTACTGCCACCTCAATTTTCCCTCTCCACCCACTGCCAAATCTTTTATTGTTCTAAATAGCTTAAAATCAGATTTCTTAAACTGTCACTCCCAGAAAAAAATTCTTTTCTTCCTTTCTATCACTTTTCTGGGATCCTACAGTGTACACCTAACTGCCCCCACGTACCCTGAATAGACAGAAGTAAAATGAATGGCAATGCCAAAATTCATTTTTGACTCATAAATGTTACACCTTATCAATTAAAACAAATATTCCTTTTCTATGCCAAGAAAATGTTTTCTGTTACATTCACAATCTGCTTCTGTCGCCATCAGGTACGAGCTAAACCTCCAACAGATGGCAATGAGTAAAAGGCAACTCCAGCTCTAAGTGAGTGAATGAGTTACAAATGGGGGGCAGGTCCTGTAAGTCACCCTGGCAGGCTTTTATGTTTTCGGAGAACTTTCTGAGACGTTGTGTTATTGATACTGAGGGTAAGATCAGGGTCTGCACAACAAATAAAATGCTGCATGATACGACAATTTATATTAGAAAATGTGTGCATGCACGCAAGTGTCACCCAGAATATCACATTGTACAGTGCCAAGGTTACTGAGACCTCTCTGTTCCTTTTAGAAATATTTCAGAGGAGTGAAATGAAGCAGAGGGCACTGACTCAAAAAGGCCTGCAGCGTTTATCAAAAGTTCGGAGGCTTCTACAGCCAACCTTGGAATTAAGAGGTACTGGGGTTCTTACTTTAACTTATTTTAATAATATATAGGCAGAAGTATTATCCAGGTGGGTAAATATGGTGATTACTTTCTCCCTAGGAGCACACATTTTAGAATGTGGTGCCAAGAGAAAGACACAGACCGTAGCCAGGTAGAAATAGAATTTGCCATTGACACTGCATGCCTAAACGAGCAAGAGAAATATTTGACCTCAAGTAATTGAAACCATGAAACTAGCATTCTCTGCTTTCTGCCCCTTGCCTATTCTTGCTTGGCACAGCAGTTTTGAGCTTCTTTTTCAGTTCTGCTCAGCACCTGCCTTAAAAAATGTCAATGCCAACCAGGAGGCATCTTAAGAGAAGATTCGTGGAAACTGGGGTGGCAGGGAGGCAGGAAGTACAGGGCTCATGTCTCAGTGACTTTTTCCTGGAATTTAGGATCAGAGTAAGGTAGTCATCATAAGACAGGCTGATCACAACTGATTTTCCACTTACCCTCGTAGTCAGAGACACAGATTTGAAAGACTCACCTTAGGGGAAAAAAGTCAAACTGGAAGAAAAGAAGGTTGCTACCTTCTCAAATACTGATGCTTCCCAAGAGATGGCTGGTGGTCCTTTTATCCTCCTTTCTTTAAATATTTTCATTAGATAGTCATAGCTTCTAGAGGGAGCATTATCAGCTCAGTGAGAAAATTTCATTTCAACTATGTATGTGTATATTTATTTACAGAATTATGTGTATAATAGGCTATATGATAACTACAATGGAAGTTTAGGGAGATAGATAATAGCATGACTCTTTGTGAAATTTCAGACACCCTTGCTGTTGTACAATCACACCCCCCCCCGTCATTTCACTTTACCTCTCTTTCCTCTTTTCTCTTTTCCCTAATTAGATCCCTTGAACTCTGTTCCCTCCATCTCTAGTGCTCCCCCAAATCCTTACATTAGCAATGGTCTCTTTTTACCTTCCTGGTTTCTGCAATTACTCTAGGATATATACCCCTACCTCCTGGGAGCAGACGCCAAGGAGTGCTATAGCTAGGTCACGCAGTAGGTTTAGTTTTATGTTTCTGAGGTTTATCCACATTGGTTTCCATAGTGGCTGCAGCACCATGCTTGAACACTCAGTTTGCGATTTCACCAACAGTGAGTAAAGGCTCACCAGGCATGAGAACCCCTCCTTTGAGTTGCTCATAAGAGTTATTTAAAAGAATTTTTAAAAATTAAAGATTACTACTAATGTCTTAACTGCCCCACCTAGAAGTGGTAAGTCTTATTACTGAAGGCAACATGAACTTCAGACACAGAGGCCCAAATACCCTTAAGATGGAACTTTCCTGAATGTCTCCTCTCTGAGGCTAGCTTTGATTGTACCAGAAGGCACCATGCAAGATTTATAAGGAGGGAATCAACTAATACTTCTACCCAAATAAAAAGCCTGTGAACCAAAACAACAGCCATGATGACATGAATGTCCCAAGGGCAGGCTAGTAGCACACTTATGTTGACAGTAACCAGCAGTTCTTTAATTGTACTCAAGACCAAATAAACAAGTGGGAAATCATGTCTAGTACTGGAAACCTAGTCGTTGACCTTGTGCTAGTGAAGTCATGAATGTTAGACAAGAATCTACAATCACCACTTTACAAAAAAGCATAATACCTAATAATAGTTGTCCTTATATTCAAAGATAAGTATGGTCCTCACTCTTCATTAGGGAAACTTCTTTTAGCAATGGATGTAGATGATTGCAGAAAACTCTAACCAATCAAAGGACAAAGGAATGAAGTCCAGTCCTAGTAGATATATTTACAACATATTTCCAGCACCCACATTTTAGGTAATGTTTTGGAAGCAAAGGGAAGAAATGTTCTAAGAGTCAGAGGAATTTGCTTTGAGACTATGTATCCTATAATTACAGAACCTAAACCCATAAACTCTCACCAATATGTCTACAAAAAATATTGAGCTGAACTGGACATATCAAAATAGACAAAGGAAATGCCATGATTCATCAAGTTTAAACAGAGAACTACAAGCAGCCAAGGAAGGCTAAGAGCAGAAGAAATAGACTTACCCAAGAAAGAGCACATCCTTGATTATTTGTCAATGACAGACATCCATTTAGTGGGTAAACTGGGGCAGGAAACAACTAGGCATCAGTGCTTAGAGCTGCTGATAGGGATGGATCCAGATAATGACAATGGCTGCAGGCAAAGGCAGCTAGTGATTACAAAAGTTACTCAGCAAACTTTTCCCTGAGGGAACAAAGCCTCATTTACTGGGCTTGACATTCCATGTGGCCAGAGGAAAAAACGATGAATTCTTTTAACTTCTTGGGGCTGGCGAGAAAAAGAAGGAAAGAGAGAAAATTCACACACACACACACACACACACACACACACACACACACACACACACACACGCACACACACTGACAGAGAGGAAGGAGGGAGAAACAAAAGGCAGAGTCCAATCACTTCATACACAAATATACATGTGCAAACATACATATATATGTACATGCAGACAGACATATACACACACATAGATTGGTTAGAGCAAAGCTTCAACAAGCAGGCTTCAAGCATTCCACACATACACATATAAATACACACAGTCGGTGGGTGGAGCGAGCTCTAACACAAGACAAGCTATGCATTTATACATACATTCACATAGTTGATGGGTGGAAAGAACAATATCCCAGCTCCCATTCACACAAACTTTTCACATATAGATACTCACGCATGGTTGGTGGATGGAAGGAAATGTTCTGACCCAGGATCCACATAAACATTATACTTACACATGGTTAATGGACACTGCAGCCCTCAAGTTTTAGTCTTTCTTTCATGACTTATATATCCCAGCAAAATCTTTCAAGCAGTATAAAATTACAATGTTTAGTTTTCTTCTAGTGAAAGGTTATGAAAAATAAAACAATGTGTTTTCCAAGAACTTTACAAAAGATAATATTACATAGTACAGGTAAAGAAAACAAATTATTCCCCCAAACCCACCTACATTTGAAGCTAAGCAACTTGTTATAGATAAACACAGTGTAAGAAAGCAAGGTGGTCTTCTCAGCCAGTGTCTCTTACTGGCAAGCAGTGGGTACAAAGAAAAGAGTAATTATTTTATTAATTGTCGTTAAAAACTAATCTTGTAAGAATCTTAAACGTATCACAAATCTAAACTTTTATATAAAAATCAGTCATATGTATCTTAGATCCTCAAAATGCTTGCCTACTTATCAGTAACTCTTAATAAATCATATCAGGAAGCCGAGGGCAAAAATGGGTATAAGAAATCAATCATCACCAGTCCAGCCTCAGTGAGAGTCACGTCAGCCAGTGGTGCCGTCGTTCTTGTTCCCTGACCATAAAACGTCTCTAGCTTAACTAATAAGAGTGGGCCTGTCTGAACTTTAAATTGTTTCCTAGGATTATTTTTACATCAGAGCCAATAGTAAAACAGATCAATCTAGCTTCACTAACATTTTTATTTTTCCTAATGTTTTTCAAGGATGGTGGTCATAGCTGACAATCTACATCTCTAAGTTCTCTAGGGTGGTGATTGAATGATAAATCTGCTCCACCAACAAAATGCCTGAAAGAGATATCATTGTGATTGCCAGAGATACTGCCCAGAGAGGGACTGAAAGCCCCTTTAGAGTTTTCATAAAATTCTTAGATTAAGAGGGATGTGAGGGCAACAAGCAGAGCAGAACTCCATAACAGTGTAAAGTCCTCGGGACCCATGGTCCTCAGGGCCATGCCACACCAAGGCTCGCCCATGTGACTGTGGTAACCTGTGGGCCACATTCCATGACTTCTAAAGCCTTTTGTTTTTCCTCCTTCGTGGCCCTCAGAGATTACTCAGTACTAAATGGTCAGCCTTGACAACATGCATTTAAGTAACATTATACAGGCTGAGCAGGTTTTATTTATGTTTATACATACATACATGTAAAAATAATGAAAAAGAGGCCATGAGTTTGAAAGAAAGTAAGAAACAGTATATGGGAGTGCTTGAAGAGGAAGGGAGAAATGATGTTGATAAAAATCTCAAAAAAAAATAAATTTTTACTTTGACCACATTCTTTTCCTCCCCCAACTCCTTGTGTATCTCTCCACCCCCTTACCCACCAAATTTCATGTATATTTTCTCTGTGTGTGTGTGTCTCTGTCTGTCTCTCTATCTCTCTGTCTCTCTTTAGCATACACACACACACACACACACACACACGTAAAAGAAATAAACAATAAGACAAAAATACCATGGCATCCTACTATCTATGCATAGATGAAAGAAATTTAAATGGATCCACCATATAATGTGAAAGACAATTTTACTGCAAGCAGACAGCACATGCCACCAACTAAAAGATCTCATGCTAGGAATAAGTTACATCTTAAGAATAAGTTCCATAGACTGCCCTGCACATCACAGGCTACTGTCGAGATTTTTGGTGTGGTGGTTTGAATAGGAATGGCCCCTGCAGACTTATGTGTTTGAATGCTTGGCCTGTAGGAAGTGGCACTATTAGGAGGTGGGTCTTAGTGGAGGAAGTGTGTCACTGTTGGGGTGGGCTTTGAGGTCTCCTATGAATATGCTACACCCAGTGTGGAATACAATCTCCTTCTACTGCCTGCAGATCAAGATATAGAACTCCCACAGTCTTTTCCAGTACCATGTCTGCCTGCACATGTCATGATTCCCATCCTGATGATAATGGACTAAACCTCTGACACTGTAAGTTAGCCCCTATAAAATGTTTTCCTTTGTAAATGTTGCCGTAGTCGTTGTGTCTCTTCGTAGCAATAAAACTCAAACTAAGACAATTGGTCACTCTCCATATCCTGATAAGGCCCTGTTGTTGAACATAACACTTATATTATGGAACAGGAAGACATCAATCCTGTGCTCAATTAGAGGCTTCCCCCCCCCTGCTGACTAGTATTTACGGTACTGGAAAAGTCATCTGCTGCATGCTACCATAACAGGAACGTAATTATTGATATAACAGATTCATAAGACCTACACCCCCAAACAATGACAAGCCTCCAAGATATACAGAAGCAAGAGTAGCACAAATGTTATGGGACTAACCAACCACACGTTTTTATTGGATTTCTGATCCACTCTATGGGATGGAACCATACCTAATACTGCTAAAATGCCCAGGAACCTGCAACTAGATAGGTCAAGGACACCAGAGGAAACCCGACTATTGCTCTGCTGAAGGAACATAGCAATGGAAAGGAAAGATCTTTGACATTTACCCCTAAATAGAATGACTTTATCAAACTCATCCCCTCAAAATTCAGGAATCTCTGTGTGAGAGGAGACGGCCAGATTTTAATAGCCATAAGTAGGTGAGTGTGGGGAAACAGAAATTTCCAGACTCAAAAGGGCCGATACACAGATAAACTCAGAGTAACAGAATAACACGCACAAAACCCAAACTACTTCAAACCAGAGCAAAACCCAACGTGAAGAACAGAGAGTAAATACAAAGTCACATGCCTAGCTAAGAAGCTATTTGCAATGGAAACCTGTTGGAAAAGGGGAAAATCAGGTTTCTCCAGTGGAACATCACTGGGTGTGTCAGCCACACTCCAGGGCAGGCATCATGCCCAGGAGCAGTTGGCCAGCAGGAAGTGGACTTCATCCTTTTGCCTTCTTTTTATTTTGTGTTTATGACCAGCACATATTAAAAAGTGCACTCATCTTTGCTGTTGCCAAAGACTGCCTGTTTTGGGGTGTTAAGACACTAACCACCATAATAGAAGACCTAAAATATGAAGAAGTCATCCTCATGGAACTTTGAAAGTAAATGACTGTATTTTTCTTATTGATGGAACACAATTCAGGATAAAATTTGGTTCTTGTGAGATTTAAAATATTATAGATGTCAATGACTCTAAAACTAGATTTTTAGACCAATTGCTCTTCAATAATAATAATCAACATAAAATGTAGACTAGGGAATATAATGGGTTGTCTTACTTGAAATTCATGAAAGAAATTAGGCAACTAGTTTTTGCACAACATAATCTTTGAGCAATTATTGTAATCTTGGTTTGCTCCTATTCAAAGTCATCGTCATCATCAACAACACTAAATTTATAAATATTTTATAAAATCTTTACCATCCCTTATACACACACACACACACACACACACACACACACACACACACACACACACACACACACAAGCACAGACTCTGAGTGTTGAAGGTTAAGTTAGGAGAGCTCTGAATATTTCCGCTGTTGCCTTTAAGTACTTTAAACAAGTCTCCCTTCCTCTTTGCCACTGTCCTCAGTGCTGGCTTGACTGTATCATATGGCTCCATGTGTCACCTACCATCGGAAAGCACATCAGACAGCTCTAAACCAAACCATGCTTCTCGCACAAAGAGTGTGCAGCTTTTTCAACTGTACAGTACTACGGCTTCAGTGAAACTCCTTATAGTCGTATGCTATATTGCTACTGCCCTGCTTGGAAATTGCAAAGGCAATATTCTTTATTGAGCATTATCTCCCAGCACAGAACATATGTGCATAAACCCATACAGCTTGTGAACATTAGAGATTCTAGGTTATGAAAAAACATAATTTGTGGAGTTTTATACACATATTATATTGTTGTAAGTAATGAACGAATAAGGAACTGTGTATGCATCCAGAATCTGGTTTTCCGTGTTTAAGTATGTGGTGCCACTTCAGTAAGGATCCTTGTGGCCTGTGTGTGAACAACTCACCCTGTTTGTGACTGAAGCCATCTACCTTTTATGCCTTCAGAAAATGTTTTGCGTATGTTCCTCCAGAACTCGTGCTCAGTTCTCCATACTCTGTGAACACTGTGTGCTCATTTCCCTCAATTTCTCCTGAAAAATCACTCTATAACCTTGGGTTAGAAAACCGTTAAACGTCTACTGACTACCAACTTCCTCCTCAGAACAGCAGCATTATACTTTTCACATATCCATGGATGCTGAATAAAAACTCAGCCGAGAGATTATGTGTTCAGTTCTTTCTTTATCTTTTTCTCCTTTTAAGTTTATTATTTAAGACATAACGGTCCCTGTTTCTTCTATTAATCAGTCCCCTGCTTTATCTGAAAACTTACTTCTATATATGTTAATAAGGACAACATTGTTCTCCTTCATATAAAACCCTATTATTTTTGATGTGGATGAAATGATTCACATCAGTAAGTAATGGTACCACTGTCAAACTTTATGACCTGAGTTCCATCCCTAGGACTCATGAAATGGAGAAACTGACCCTCACAACTTCTGATTTCCACACATGTTGTTGGATACACACTCACGAAATAAATGAGTAAATAAATAATTACATATATTTAAAACTTTATTTTCTTAACAAAGTCCTTGTCACATTGAACTTTATACACTGCAGAATGTCATTGATTGTGGGAGTTTTAGAGGTCACTTTAAAATAGCTCAACCATAAATTTGACATTTTTCTCATCACTACAACCAAATTCCTAGTAAGAAACAGCTTAAAGAAGTAACAATTTATTTGGTCGTGTAGTGTGAAGGGATACAGTTAATCAAAATAAGATAGGATTGGCTCCAGACAGCTCCAGGTTGCAAAATCATGCAATGGAGACTTCTTATACCCTCAGCTTTAGGACAAACAAGGAGCAGAGGGAGAAACTGGGGCTAGAGTAGTGTTGGGCTATAACCTTCAAGGCCTATACCCAAACACCTTGATTCCTTTAAGCTGCACCTCCTAAAGACCCCTAAACTCTAATAGAAGTGCTACCATCTGGGAATCGAATACACAAGCATATGAACCTGTGGAGGTCACTTCCTATTTTAGATAAAGTTTAACAACCATCATCCAGTGAGATGCGTTTACTGACCTTTGCCTGCCTGATGTATGGTCATAACCACCACTGAACCATTCTCCACAAAGTTCTCTTTAACTGGAATTTAACAGGACTCAGCCAGGAACATAGCCCTTCTCTTCCGAAACAAAATTTATTATCTCGCTTCTCATCTCCATAATGTTTTATAAAGACAGGGGCCACCTATCTGATGCTTGTAATGTCACAGGATTATTTGTTCTTGTTACACTCTGATAACCATTTATAACAATATTGAAATGAATATATAAATGTTATGTATATAATCGAACACAGTAATAGCTTATAGGTTTCTTTCTCACGCCTATTAAATTTAATAGCTATTTATTACAGATAGATAACTTTCACGCCTTGAAAATACTGCAGAGCTGGCTTCATGCCGTAAGTCCCTGTGCAAGTTCTACACAGAAGAAGCCTTTACTGAGGAATCTATGTGATTTAATCCTAACAGTAAGTAGTATTGATATTCAGTACTCATATGCTTACCGAAAATTGTTACAGTAGAAATATAGGCTTGTCCCAACACTCTGCAAACACTAGACTTGGATGAAATCACTTTCATAGAGTTAGAAATAATTATTCAAGAATAAAATAAAAGCCTGCTGTATGTTTTTAGAAGAATTTGTTCTTGTTGTTTATGAACATGATCCATGAGCAAACGAATCTTCTCTTTGAGCTACTTGAATTTGAAAATCAGTTATCAAAGTGACAAAAGTGACAGGTGTGGTGGATCCTGCTTATAGTCCCTGGAGTGTAGAGGTAGAGGCAGAGAGTTCTATGGTCAAGAGCAGTTGTTCTTAGCCTTTGTAACACTGTGACCCTTTAGTACACAGTTCCTCCTGTTGTGCTGACCCCCAAATAAAATTATTTCATTGCTACTTCATAACTGTAATCTTGCTGCTGCTATAAATCATACTGTAAATTTTTGATATGCGGGTTATTGGTTATGCAACCCTTACCCCACAGGTTGAAAAACATTAATCTAAAGATTATTCTGTTCCACATAATGAGTTCAGAGCCAGCCAGGGCTGCATAATGAGTCACTGTCTCAAATATGTGTATAAAAAAGACAAATAAACAAGAAATTACCAGATGCAAGGGGGAAAAAATAGAACAAAAACTCAGATAGGGAGCTATGAAACTGTTGTAAGTAGCTAGAGGATGCCGCGGGATCCTGTAGCTGTTCCATTGGACACAAGAGCGATACAGAGATGTTGGAGGCCATCATGAAGCCACTGCTGCAGTCACCATTGCCTCTGATCCTTAGGCAGCAGCTAGGAATGTACACTCCCACTGATACAGTAGTGGGGATCCCACACTGACCCCACAGGGATGTGGGTGTTTTTACTGCTGCAGAGCGTCCGGGAGTATAGGTGCTTTCTACGGCAGCATCCACAGCTGCTCAGCTGAGGGAACTGTAGCAGAAGTAATGTTTGAGCTAGCACCCATTTGTCCTGTGACAACCAAAGCAAACAAACAAACAAATGTTACCTTATAATACCAGTTTCTGTTCATTGTCCAGCCCCAAAAATATAGTCACAAAAAGCATCTGGAAAATATATTTTACTGATAGTCATGTTTTACAGATATGCATCCCCCTGCAGGACAATGTAAGAACACAGAAAGGAAGAAATGGAGCTGAGTAGCAAGAAAAACGGAGTCTTTATTTTATAGATAATGTATATAAAGAAAGCTCCTTAAGACTCATCCCTCTCACTGCAGATTTCTGTTTCTGCTAGCTTCCAGTCTAGAGGCGTTCACACATCCTCCCTGTCTTCCTTTCTCTGTGTACCATTCTGCTCTTCTCCGATGACACTGCTATTATCCAGTTTCCACTGCTATTATCCAGCTCTGTTTTCCTCTCTAAGCTGGAGGGCCCAATGCTTCCACAGTTCCCTTTATTCTGTCATGATGAAATGTGTGCCTCACCTATGAAACTGTAGCTCCTCTGTTATTTTTTTTTTACTGCATTTGACTGTTTTCCTATCAAGAAATGAACCTTCTTAAAGTAAGAACACCTACATTAGAGAGCAGCAGTCTTGCTACAACTGATGCCAATGTGGAAAAAAGCTTACCCTTCACTTCATCACTCCGTGTGTAAAATCAAAGAGTTAGAACCTTGAAATTCCTATCCCACTTACTTTTGCTTTCTTTATACCTCATTAACATTTTACTCCTCAAAAACTTTTTATAGCTAATCCAATAGCACCTTTAAAAAAGAAAAATAATAGAATCCCATTCCAAAAATCACACACATGCACATACACACACATTATATTAATATTAATTATATGATCAAAATATAATTATTTCTTTTAGAGCATTGATTTCCAACCTGTTTTTTTTCTCCACCCTTTCGGGGGTTGAATGGGCCTTTCATAGGAGTTGCATAACACACATCATGCATTTCAGATATTTCCATTAATTAAATTTCATAACAGTAGCAAAATTACAGATATGAAGTAGCAACAAAGAAAATTTTATAGTTGGGAACGACTACAACATGAAGCACTGTATTAACATATCACAGCATTAGGAAGGTTCATAACCACACACCACCAAACAAACTACCTTTTGTTAATTTTGACTAAAACATACAGCACAACATCAAGATATCATCTTATCTATAGCTTGTCTTCATAATGTCCAACACCTTCTTTGTTTAGACTTCATGATAACAGTCCTTTAAAGACAGGCCGTGGTAGAAAAGGGAGGTAAGAAAATTCAGCCTTCGACAGTTCAGTATGTAAATATGGCTGATGAATTTATAAAATGGTAAAAGAAAAAATATTTGAGTTGGAATTATGGAAATCTATGGCACAAGGAAAGAGGGAGAGTGGGACACAAATTTAATTACCTTGACTCTTTAGCTTTCAGCCATACATTTCATAATCCATGCTGAATTACACCATCTTCCCTCTTGATAGCAATGGATGCCTCAAGATGATATGTAGGTGATGGATGCTCAGAAAAAGAAATTTAAACAGAGTATAATACTACTATTTATTGGTAGAGTTTGTCAGAACCTCACAGTAACCAAGTTTTAAAATGAATATTTATATTCTATCTGAACAAAAAAAACAGGTTTAATTGTAATATGGTGCAATAAAATTGTAATATGGTGCAATAAAATGGCCAAAAATTGTTCAGGATTTGTAACATCTGTTTTGCTCTTGTATTTTAGGCTCAACACTTTTAAAATGTTTATATTAAGAATCATAATAAAAAAGGTTCATTTTTTAAGTGTTGAAAGATCTTCAGGGACTTGTAGCAAAAATAGAAGATTGGAAAACTGTAATAAAAAGTAGCAATATGTTCATTTTGATGTCCACCTGTTTAAATGTTTTCTAAACTATTAAGTGCATCTGTTATTTTTTCTTTATAACAAAATAAATTTTAAAAAGTATATTTAAGTATTTGAAGCCAATTTAGTTTCAAAAGATATCTAAACCTAGGAAGAAAGGGAGGAAGGGAGGGAGGGAGGGAAGAAGGAAGGAAGGAAGGAAGGAAGGAAAGAAGGAAGGAAGGAAGAAAGGAAGGAAGGAAGGAAGGAAGGAAGGAAGGAAAACTTCAAAAAGTTAAATTGGTATAAGTTAGGGTCAAAGAGCAGTGGACTGTTTTTCATTCAAAAGCGTTTCATCAGGCCTACTGAGAAGACATTGAATTAACCTTGACAGTCAGAGGAGGAGGAGACTGTTTCAAAATCCTTGCTTCTCTCAGTGGTTTGCCAGAAGAATCTTCTCAGTGTGAGAACACTGCACACCATGAAGTGGGTTTCAGAGCCTCACTGTTCAGGTGCCATATTGGATAACCCCTCTGGGCACAGAGACCCACAGTGGGCATCCTCTTGGCCAGCACAAAACACTCTTTATAGACTCTGCTCTGCTATCTACCTCAAGCCCGTCTGCTACCCCCAAACCCCTCTCTTTGATCCTGTCTCTCAAGTATGACTTATGCAAGCCTTCATCTCTAGAGCTTTCTCCATCTATTTTCTTCAATGGCTTCACTTAGATGCCTATTCCAATTATCAGCATCCAGAATAAATTTGTATTTATTAAAAGTCATGACTTTGTCTGTTATCAGGAAATTAAATAAGTCCTGGTTACTAGTAATTGTCAATCCCAAAAGACAAGGAAAAGAGGATTATACTGATTATGGTGTTTCCTACTGTAGCAGTATGGAGTGGTCCTGTTACCAAACTGTTCTGTCCTATTTATTATGTAACCCTCATCACTGGGCTCCTATATCCAATGATTTGTGACATTGCTTCATAAAGGCCTCAGTGTCTTTTTAATTGCCAGGCTACAGATAATTCCACAGTCCTCTGGTTGACTTTCATATTCACTTCACATTACTGATCATTAATTTCTTGAAATCTAATTTTGTCTAGACCACTGTGATATAAGGACATACTTTCTTTTTGTGTAATGGCTATTTCTTTTCTTTATTTCATTATGTATTTTCTTCTTATTTTCTAGATATTGTCATTCCTCCAGACGATAACCTTGTCTTGATTATTTTTCCTTCTGCTTTCTTTCCCAGGAGCTTTATTTTCTTCAGTATAAAGACAATTTTCGGTTATTTGTATAATTTTATTTTTTCAAAATCTTACATGGAACTCTATACCATGTTATATTCTCAGGATTAAAGTATGGTGGGGAAGGTTGTCTATGCATTGTTCAATGCTGCCACCAGGAGACATAGATTATTATATTAAAAACCCCAATTCCAGACACGGGAAACCTTATACAGAATGGTCCCAGGGACTCCTAAAATTACACATATTGTTGATCTTAGTCCTCACCATAAGTGAATGGAAAAATTTTATTTCTAAAGAAACTACTCGCTTTGGATGCAAGACAAAGAGAAACCAACCTCAAACTCAAACAGGATCACTCTCTGCTGACTAGTTAACGTAGCATCTTCAGGTGCCATGCAGGATGCTGGGAGACAAAAACTTCAATGGTTTTACCTACTATTGCACTGCTGTGGTACTGAATTGCTGCAGAGATATGCCGATGGGTTCAATAGTGGCACAATGATTATAGGTGTTTCACTGACTTTCTGATTGGATATGAGGCCTGCTACACTGAAGTACTTAATGCCTGATCTTGTGAACCTTGACAAAAGCCCAAGGCTGGAGAGATCTTGAGGTCAACCTGCTGTTGTTATTTTGTTAATCAGTCATGCCATCAAACTGCCTTCTGAATATTTATTTTTACATTCATAGATCTGTGCTGTTCTTGACATTGCTCAGAGAGGCTTCTGTTTGCCATGACTGAGAGCTCATCAAGGTGCCAAGTGTGAAGAACTCAGGGTGCTCCCAGCATCAAGAACTCAGGTAACCTCACAGAAAAAAAGGGTAGAGAGAATTAAGAGCTGGAAGATAGGGTGAAGAACTATTAAAGGTTGACTTCTGGACATAGCACAGCTGTTGTGTGCATCGCCTCTCAACGGCTGTAGTTACCCACAAAAGATCAAGCCAGTCAAAATTCCAACATGAATGGTGGAAGATTCCTAAAGCTCCACTCCTGTATCAGGGGAATAATTGTCACTTTATGGCTGCTGGGGGAGGAGGAACCACTCTCCTTTGGAAAGGTTTCTGTAGGCACATTGATCATGCCCCAGTGAGTAATTATACACATGTGCATATTGAAAGTACTAATTTGGGCTGTTTATAATAAAAATAAATACAAAGAAAACATGAATCTGGGAGAGAGGTGAAGAAGGAGTTGAAGAAAGGTAGTTGTCGATGGATATGAAAAATATGTATTTATAAATGTTTGAAACTTTCAAGTACTAAAAATATTTCTTTAAAAATCTATTATTTAATCAATGGGATATAAAAGTAAAGAGGCACTGACCCATCAAAGACATTGTAGGATGCTAAAAAGGTGCACATAATTCATAGAATATACTGGAGAGGACAGAAGTTATATTAAGGAAATCAGAGAAGTTTCTCCCAAGGGAAAAAAAAAGGTCAGAAAAATATAGTAACAACATGAATAAGGGCATTAAGTCATTTTGACCCAGGAAAAGACCACATTCAAGTAGTTGTAGTTCTATGACAGCACTCACACTGTTGATGGAACTGAGTCAAAGAAAAAAGAAAGTTGGAGGCACAGAGGTGTTCAGAACTACTGAGAGAGAGCACATGTGCAGTTCAGTAGTCTTCGGTTCTCATTCTGACAGTGGCAATGACCCACTGACCTGTGAGATCATGTTTTCATTTCTAGGAGTGTTTATTCTATATTAACAGTGTGACCTTGGAATAAGATGCAAATGAGATGCAAATGAGGAAGCACAAAGCATCCCAGCTTAGTTATCAACTGTTTTAAGCTACTATGTACCATACACACACACAAAAAGAAAAAAATTAAAAAATAAAAGCATGCTTCAAACAATATAAGCGTAATCTTATTCAACCAAAAACTGCAATTTAAAATAAAACAAGACAGATTTAAATAGAGGTATATAAAAAGAGGCATATAAAGAAAGGTATGTAGAAAAATTCTGTGTATTTTGATGAATAACTATCGGAACTACTATATAATTGAATTTCGTGAACAAGAAATCCTTTACTTTTTTGTTTCTCTCTCCCATTAAAGCTAATTATTCTGTTCCAGACACAAAGTATTCCTTGAACAAATGTATTTTCTCTGCTCCATTGCAGCCAAGTAAATCCACACCACCATCTCTTTTCAAACAGCTCATATTACATTATTGAATTGGCCACAACCTCTCACTCCTCTTCATCTGTGACGTCTTTTCTCTGTACTGGACAAACTTTATTCAAGTCAGATTGCATCAATCTGCATCTGAGATCTTTAGTCATTTCAGCTTCATGTAAATAAACCTGCCCTATACTCTACAAAGCCTCGTATAACCTGACTTTATCCACATCTCTAATCTCATCTTTGGATGTTCTGCTCTATTCCTTTGTCTTGACACTTGAGGCAGATTGAATTGTGTGGCTTTTATAGTGCACTCTGACTTTCTCATATCTGTCTACATTCAAGAAATACCCTTGGTCCTGAATGTCATCTCTTCCATGGTTGCCATATTGGTCCATACTATCCCATATCTTGCCTAGACTCTCTAATAACTCTTATTCAAGTTTCTTCTATTCTTTCCTAGATAACCATTTTAAACCATAAAGCAGATTATGCTAGCTTCTTGCTGAGAATTCTACAATCACTTCTAAGGAGGTTAACACCAAACCCATTATATAATTCCCCACATTATCCATCTCTAACTAGACTGTTCCTGCCTTCATCTTCCTGCTGCTTCCTGATATTCTACCTCTTCCCTAGCCTTGGGGACTCCCTGCAAATTCTTCAAACTCATTGACATGCCTGAGGATAATGATGTGTCTACAACCACCAGTGTTCTGTCTCCATCTGTTTTCAAGACTCCCATCTTCTGCTTAGTTCTCTATTCAAACATATCCATACAGAGGTCTTTAGCAATTCACCTCGTCTTATCTCCCTTGTGTTATTTACTATTTTTCAAAAAGTAGTCAGTAATTGAGATTGAAGTATGTATTTTTTATTGTCTAAATCCTTCATAATAATAGGCTCCTTAAAGATATTGTCTTTGCTTGTTCCTTTTTATTGTTTCTTTGGTATTTAGAATATTATTCAATTCACACTTAATAAATATTTGTTGAGTGAAACATTCAGAAACTGGAACGTCTTAAAAAGTAATACATCAAAATACAGAGACTTACCAATTAAAATAAACTAAGGAGTGATCTTACTTATCTGCCTAGTAATGCATCTAAATTGTACTCATATGATAATTTAGTTCATTAATGGTTAATGTAAAAAGCATCAGCAAATTTACTATTAACTTGTAACAAATTGGAAATATTTAAACAATAATAAGCAATTCAGCATCCCTAATATGTTAATAATTTTAAGCTCAACAGTTAATGTGTCAGTAATACACTGACTTATATATTTCATTGTTTTTCTTCAATCTCAAAATAACTTCATAAATGTAATAATTGGATTATCAGTCAACATAATGTGGATTCTACCCTTTAAATATTGCCTTGTGGGAAAATGCATGCAAAATTATTTTCACAAAACAAGGTGAACATTAATATAACAAGCCTCATAAAAGTGTAAATACTTGGTGATAAAATATATATTTTGAAAATCAATGCATATATTTCAAAGGAGTTTTAAATCATACATTTTTGGCAAATTAGTGGGTAAGATTTTAATCCCATAGATTCTTGAGAAGAATTAGATGGAAAGTTCTGATTTTTTTATTTCATACAAATAGTGTAATTTGCTCTATATTAATTGATAAGTCTAAATTCACATGCTAGTCACATTTAGAAAAGTTTTAAATAACAGTTATTTTAAGAGCAGACTTTAATTATAAATTGACTGTATAATAAACTCCAGTTATTTTATCCAAACAAAGATGTCAGTTTTTCTAAAAATAGTTTAATGCCACCACTTTAAGTCAACAGTCTATAAATTAGATTTATTTATATTCCATAAAATTTTACTATCTGTCATATGTTGTCAAAATCTGTCAGACTCAAAATGTCCTCTAAATATCAAGTTGATGAAATTCCTTGAAATTCAACTAATTCATTCATAAGACTCCTCCTCCTGAGAGACAAATTGTTTAAGGGAGCACGGTGGACAGAGGACAGAGCTCCTGAAAGTGGTGGTGTTTGCAGATGTGTGGGTTTTTAAGGGGCCTTTTGACCCATCATTTAATGACAACACACTTTCTATAACCATTTTTACCAAACTGCTGATAAACAAATGTTAATAAAACAATAAAAAATTCTGCTGAAATTGAGCTGGGAGTTTGCAAAAGGGCAGTGGGTAAGTTTTATATTGTGGGTAATTATTATATTGCTTATTTTCAAATCTATTTCTGGTTCATAGAGCATTCAGAGAAAGAGTGATGTAATCTCATAAGGTAAAGGGAGAATGGAGTTCAGGTTAGCTCTTTGACCTGTTGATTACATTTATGGATGTTCCTTAATTTTTAACAGGGTGATGTCCTGATAAATCTACAATGTATTGCGAGCTAAAACTGCATTTAATATAGCTAATCCGTGGCATCACAGCACAGACAGACCAAGCATGGATTACCTACCCTTTACCATATGGCTCTGCAAAATTCAAAGTTTGGAATGGTGGTGGTTACTATTGGTTGCCAATTTTAGAGAATGTAAAATCACACAGGAGACAAACCTCAGGGCACACCTGTGAGATATTATCTAGGTTTGGTTAGGTTTCTAGGGATAGCTGTGAGAGACTGTCTTGGTTAGGTTAAACAAGATAGAAGGTCAGATCTTAAACGTGAACAGCACGAGGCCCTGGAATGAATAAAAAGGAGAAAGTAAGCTAAAAAAGAAAAATCCCCTGTCTTTGCCTCATGACCGCGAAGACTATGTGATTAGCTGACTCAAGTGTCTGTCTGTCACCAGGGTTTTCTTACTATGATAGATACCAAGAGCCAAGATAGTCTTTCTCCCTTAAATTCTTTTGTGAGGGTATTTTATTACAGCAACAAGAACATAGACAAATACAGAAGTACAGTTGTTAATGTATGGACATACACTTAATATGTGAATATATATCATTTTCGTACAATCACAGAGTGATTTGCAAAGTCATTTGTAAGTTGATGCTCATTTCTATGTGACACTGAACAAGTTCAATTTGACACCAACTAAACTTCATGAAGTTTAGCTGTCAATTTTGTATAAACATACCAATAGTGGCATTCCAACCTTTGTATTAAATGTAATTCATAAAATTACTTCTAAGTTGCAAATGTTGATTTTAATGGAATGTCTGGATACTAGCAAAATATCCAAAGACATCAAAAATAACTAAGAACAAATATGATGGTAATTGAGATTTCTGGAGGCTCAGTTTTTTGAGTCCAGAAGGGTCCCGTAGTCCCACAACTCTATTGAAGCATCTAGCAGGAATATTCTGAAGCTTGAATACAACAAAAATAAAATATAAAAACGTTTACATAGTATAGGATGTTTTCTTGACTTCCTGCTGAAGGAAAACATGTACTGACTACCTGTGTAGATAATTTACATACAATGAAAAAAGATAAAAGCAAAACACTAGAAAATAAGTGAGGGAGAATCATGGGGCGCAGTGTTGGGGAGTTGAAGTTACCATAAGGACAACTGTCTAAAGTACCATGAGAATGGCAGCCCCCAGGAGGAACTCTGAATCACAGAGTAGTATGTGCTTACAAGTATATGTGTGGGTGTACATGAATATGGTGTGTGTGTGTGTGTGTGTGTGTGCATGTGTACACACTTGGGCACACATGCGTACATGTGTGCATGTTGCATGCATATGAGTATCCATGTCTTTTGTCATGGTGATGTTAAACCAATAACAAAAAGTAGAAAAATTATTTTTGCAATCTATTACCTACAGAGCATTAATTGTTTCGTGTTGCTTCATTGGTAGCATCTCATGACATAGCCCAAGTTGGTCTTAAACTCACAACCCTGTTCCAGGCTCCTAAGTGATGGATATACAAGAAAACATTACCACCTGTTAGCTTTCTATTCTCACACAATAAATTAAAACCCAACCCACTCACTTGCCAATTTCCATGGGATATGAGCTGTGGCACATGTTGACTCCACTGGGTTATCTGTTTAGGGGTCACGGGGAATGTAAATTTAACTGTGAGCTATGCTAGACTTTTCCAAGGATCTGGTAAAGATTCTTTGTCCAGTCTTTTAGGAGGTTGGCATCATTGAGATCTGTTTTGCTGTAAGAATTCTAAAGCTCCTCCATCCCAGGCCTCTCTGTTCTTTTAGCACTCAAGCTTAGTATGACATGTCCAGCTGTTTCTATTGTTAGTCTATCTTCCTCTCTGACTTTAAAAAACTTCTATAACGCAAAGGACACTATTGTTAGGACAGGTTGGGAAAAGATCTCTACAACAGATAGAGGGCTTATATCCAAAATATACAAAGAACTCACAAAGTTAGACTGCAGGGAGACAAATAACCCTAATAAAAATGGAGTTCAGAGCTAAACAAAGAATTCACAGCTGAGGAATGCCGAATGGCTGAGAAACACCTAAAGAGATGTTCAACATCCTTAGTCATAAGGGAAGTGCAAATCAAAACAACCCTGAGATTCTACCTCACACCAGTGAGAATGGCTAAGATCAAAAACTCAGGTGACAGCTGATGCTGACAAGGATGTGGAGAAAGAGGAACACTCCTCCATTGTTGGTGAGATTGTAGACTGGTACAACCATTCTGGAAATCAGTTTGGAGGTTCCTCAGAAAATTGTACATTGTACTACCTGAGGACCCAGCTATACCTTTCATGGGCATATACCCAAAAGATGTTCCAACACATAACAAAGACACGTGCTCCACTATGTTCATAGCAGCCTTATTTATAATAGCCAGAAGCTGGAAAGAACCCAGTTGCCCTTCAACAGAGGAATGGATACAGAAAATGTGGTACATCTACACAATGGAATACTACTCCACTATCAAAAACAATGACTTTATGAAATTCATAGGCAAATGGATGGAACTGGAAAATATCATCCTGAGTGAGGTAACCCAATCACAGAAAAACACACATTGTATGCACTCATTGATAAGTGGATATTAGCCCAAATGCTCGAATTACCCTAGATGCACAGAACACATGAAACTCAAGAAGGATGACCAAAATGTGAATGCTTCACTCCTTTAAAAGGGGGACAAGAATACCCTTGGGAGGGAATAGGGAGGCAAAGTAGAACAGAGGCAGAAGGAACACCCATTCAGAGCCTGTCCCACATGTGGCCCATATATACACAGCCACCAAACTAGATAAGATGGATGAAGCAAAGAAGTGCAGGCTGAGAGGAACCAGATGTAGATCTTTCCTGAGAGACACAGCCAGAATAAGGCAAATACATAGGCGAATGCCAGCAGCAAACCACTGAACTGAGAATGTGATCCCCGTTGAAGGAATCAGAAAAAGGACTGAAAGAGCTAGGGGCTTGAGACCCCATATGAACAACAATGCCAACCAACCAGAGCCCAACTGACCCTGGGCTCCAACTGCATAGGTAGGAATGAATAGCCTAGTAAGGGCACCAGTGGTAGGGGAAGCCTGCCAAGACTGGCAGGTAATGGGGGGAGGATGGGGAGGGAACACCCATAAAGAAAAGGAAGGGGAGGGGTTGGGGGATGTTGGCCTGGAAACCCAGAAAGGGAATAACATTGAAATGTAAATAAGAAATACCCAATTTAATAAAGATGGACAAAAACAAATGTCTCCCAACTACAAAAAAAAAAAAAAAAAAAAAAGTCATGCAATTAGATCAAGCCCTATTGTACTGACTATGTACTTCCAGATGTGGTGCTGTCCACTGGACTGGAGCCATATCCTTAAAGAAAACTGACTCATGCTCCCCTAGAAGCTGCCAACTGCCCTTCAGTTAGGGGGGAGGCTCCAGAACGTCTTCTAATTCTATGCTAGAATGAAGAGGGATTTGATCATACACAAGTCTTTTTATGCAACTTCAGTTAGTTCTTAAGTCTTATCAATTCCAAAATATACTGCTTCAATCCAATCCTTCCCAACTGATGACTCTTAGAACCTTTCTGCCACCTCTTCCTCTATGTTTTCTGAGCCTTAAGGATGTGACTTTTGGTGGCTTTTGACTCACTCCTCCACAGTTGGGCCATTGGGAGTTTCTGTGTGAAGCAACACTCACTTCATAAAGGAACTTCTATGATGAGGTCTGAGAGCGGAACTAATCTATGCATAGAGCTATAAGAATTTAACTTATAGGGCAGTTGGAAACTAGGTACAATAAGCAGTATAATAGTAGCCAGTTTACCACTGCAGTCTATAAGCCACATATTCCTTTAAAAAGTAAACCAGCAGGACAATGGAGTAAGTTAGAAGGGAAGAAATTAAACTGATGTCAGTTCCTATTCTGCCCAAGACACTTAATTTGTACAAGGCTCCAAGTAAGCTGATATTTTTGCACTGTATTCATCTATATAAATAAGACATCATGACAGCTATCTCACAGGACTATTGAACACTAAGCAATAGAAAGTACAAGAAATGATAAATATTATATCACTAGCTATGCCCTGTGGATGCCTACTCCCCATTAGAGGCCCAAAGCTATCTGTTATCTGCTTCTTACAATGTCTAAGAGGGGAAGTACGTTTTTATTTGACTTGGATCATTTAGAGAAAACGTCTTAACATCTATTTGGTTTTAGGGTTGTAAGAAGAATTGTTTGATTTGGCTTGTTTTATCCTGGTCTCCAAGACCAGTTTCACAGAAGATCAACTGGAGCAACATAAAATTGCAAAGAAAAAAATTCAAGTTGAAATCGATTTAGAATTCAGTCTTACTATGCTACCTTTCTCTGTTGTGTTTGAATCAAGCACTTATTTCTGAGCATCAGAATTCATATTTTGAGAGTGAACTACCTGGGCTTCAGGAAGGATGCAATCGATTAATTCTGTAGCTAAGAATGTGTAGTTCTTAAAGGGCTTCAGGACAAAGCACTATTGCTATAATTATGGTAATGTTATTGATGTTGGCAAATGATCCTCACAATTCTGGATCATTTCCCCATGACATTCTTTCGGCACATGTAGTAAAAAGTCATGATGGTGTCAGGTCAAATATAGATAGCTTCCTCATTGAGAGTGTTTTCAACAGGGATGCTTTGTGGCGCCCAGTGGAACGTTGACATGGACAGATTCTTTGCATGACCAAGTGGCTACACAATATCAACTGGACAAGCCCAACAGACATAATCATCAAGAGAATGGTGCAGAACATAGTACAGATGTCAAACATGAGCCTTTGATATGTTTACCGTTTAACAAGCTAAAACAATTCAACAATCTTTCTCAGCCTCAGAAAATGCAATTATTGTTGCCATCATACCTAACCTTTGATATATGACTATATTTATATAAAATGTTAAGAATATTTTAGTCAGAATGTGAGCAGAGTAATATTTTTATGAAAGCCAAGGCAAATTTTGAGTTTTCTGTTGTCCATATGAAAACAATCTTTATTTCAACTTTTCTGGTGGATAAAAATATTTTTAAAATACTGTACTGTTTTCCCCATGGATATATAAGGAATGAACAAAAAGAGTTATTCTGAAATCTCTTTTCATCTTCCTTTAACCACATAATTGATAGTATAAGTCTCTCTCTAAAAACATAGATTTGCTAAGTAACCACTCATGCCCAGATGTCAATATTTTGCCCTCAAACTTAATGAATTGAAATGCATGAAAAATCTTGTGGTATATTTATATTGCTGAAAATATGACTGACCAGAGCTTCTAGACTTATCCTGATTTTACAAAACAAGAATGTTCAGTGGGGTCTGCCAATGGCATCTGTAATTATAACAGACAAACATACATGAAATCTAATCCAGTTTAAATGGTTAGGAGCTAAGCGGAGAAGCAAGACTGTGTATTAAACTGGGCAATGGCCCACTGATACCTTGAAAACACACAGTGAATTGTGTGGGCTAGTTTTGGTTCTAATACCATTTTAACAAAGCCAAAGCCCAGAAAAATGGAAAAATGCATAGCTAAAAGCGGTCTTACTTAACATGTATGATAAAAGAAGAAAAATATAAGCATTACCCCTGCTAATTTAATGTCTAGTATCTTGCCCTTGGCTTGAAGCCTGAATCCATAGTATTTATGCAGACCTTAACTCCCAAGCCCCAAATTATAATATACAGTAGACTTAAGCCTGTAATGCTCACAGGGACCTAAGTAAACAGGCACAAATCCTGCCAAGGTGTATTTAAAATGACAGCCGGCTTATCCACAAAAATAAATGAACAAAACATAGTGGAATGTGCTCATGATGCTTAGCAAAAATAATAGTCAATCTAGAATTGTTCACACAGCTAAAATACCTTTAAAAAATAAGGAAAAATAACAACAAATGGGCAGATAGATGAGTTTACTTCTACCGAGACCCTTCAATAAGATAATTCCTGAAAGGTATGTTTCTAAAAGAGGGAAAGGGACCTTGTAAGATTTGAAATGTAAGGGTAGCCAGAGGAAAGGACAGCAGACTAAAACAGCATGTTATATAATTACCATTTTTTTAATTTGTGGGTTGTGAAAACTAATCTACAATTTCAAAACTTGACATTTATAAACATGCCCTGAGATAGGCAATGAAAAGTAAAGCTATGTAAGGTCATTGAGTAGAGATGAAAGGTATTAAATTAATCTAATTTATGACAAGTTATAAGTTCATCTCTCTTTTTATTTAGATGTCTCTTAGAAATCTTATACATGAGTACTGTGTTTACATTATTCCCACCTCCTGCCTTGAACTGCTTCCAAGTCCCACAGTCCCACTCCCTTTCAAAATCATAACCTCTCTTTTTTAAATTATTGCCACATATATTTATATTCTTGAATATATTTGTATACATTCATATGCATATATAAATATATTATACATAATACAAATATAGTAGGATTTGATAACCTATCAGGGAGTTTCTTTTTGAAGGAGACTAATTCTCACTTTCTCAGAAGCCATCAATTGCTTATATAGTTCTTCATCAACTGCGTATATAGGGTTTTGTGAGATGGTTCCCCTATCCTTGGAGGCATGGTAACTGGTGTTGTCATCGTTGTACAGATGTTGCATAGGCAACAATATCTTGGATATTTCCTTGGCTCATATAGAGAAGACACTATCTTACACCAAATATTCTGGTGTTTCTGACTCTTGAAGTCTTTTTGCCTATTTCTTTGATGTTTCCTGAACCTCGGGTGTAGAGGGATTACATTGTAGATATATTGACTGAGGCTCAGTACCTCATGCAACATTGGTTACCACTTTTGAACCAGTTCTGAATAGCTTTAATATTCTCCATCTACAGAGACATAAAAGTTCACAGGGGCTATGGGGGAGGTGAGGAGGCAGCTATAAAATGGATACTAGAAATGAACAATGCTATGAAGAGGAAAAAATGGAAAAATGCTGAGGTAGAGGGTAAGTTAGAGAGGAGAGTGTAATGCAAAGGGAAAAGGACATGAGAGAAGTAAATACTAAGGGCATGAAGAAGCCATTGGGAGTCTTTCATCTTAAGTTTACCTACAATGTCACATAATACATGAAAGTATCTCGATGTTACATGAATATTTTAAATGAAGTTACATCACTTATTTTTTAAATGAAATTACACCATTTGCAGTAAGAATACTCCTCATAAGAGTCATAGCCTAAAATAATCCCCAGTGCCAGTCAAGAGAAAGCTCTTTTTGAGTCTTTGGCCAAAGGAGTCCAAGAAACTCCTAAAATAATATCCGCGACAGCTATCGTTTTGATTGCCTCCCACAATTTGAAGTTAACTCCCTATTGCTGAATACCAGACACAGAACTTGGAGAAATTAAGCTAGACTTGACCCAGAAGTTCCCTCCCCATGAATTAACTCTAATAGTAGTGAAAGGTAAGGGACTAATGCAAGCTTCCCAGGCAGAAAAGAAGTCCACTTTTTTTATCCACTGTAACATCTACAAACCACAGTAATGACCAGAATGGCCGAATATTCCCTAAGGTACAATAGTGGCACTGATGTATTAACAGTAACCAACAGAAGAGCAGCTGCACATGTAAACTCATAGCAGCTGTGACAGCCTGTACAAGAGTGTTGCAAGGCCAAATCGGACAAAATTCCAGCATAAAGATAGAAATTGGGCATAAAATCCCACGCCCAGCCATGGAGCTATTTGGCAACTGTTAGCACTGGGAGAGGGAAATTGTTTTCTCTGAGAGTATAACCCCAGGGAAGTTAACCATACTCCATTGGAAAGCCATATATCCAGGAATATTCAGGCAACACGAATTTCTCTAGATGGTTTTTTAAAAAAAGATTTTTAAAAAAATGGGTGTATGAGGAAAGATGGGTGGATTTGCAAAGAGCTCCCAGACAGGGTAAATATGATCAAAACACATTTTACAAATTCTCAAAGAAGTAATAAAAGTTTTGAATAAATATTCAATAACTGAATTATTACTGTGAAAAAATAATTTATAAATGTAAAAGTGATCCAGGCATGATGGTGTACATCTCTAGTCACTTAGGAGGCAGAGGCAGCTCAGATTGATCTACATATGGGGTTCCAAGCCAGTTAGAGATACTCAGTAACATCTGTCTCAAAAAAAATTTTTAAGTAACTAAAATTTTCATCTTCATCCCTTAAAATTTGAAATTTCCACCAAATTATGAAAATTTATTTCCATGAAACGAGTAAAAAATGATACTATGATTAAGTTTAGTATTTTAGAAACTATGGCCCTTTGTTGTCCAACAGACAAGACACAATTTACATAAAATCCAAAAGCTTTTAGCTAAAATAGCTTGTGTCAATTATAGGTGATCCTCTCCAGGACAATTATAACAAAATAATTGCCTAGTATGGTCTCTATATACATAGTCACATTGTTTTAAAATTCTCTATTTAAGTGAGATTCTATCTACTATGTTCTATCAAAACAATGTGATTTCATTAACTAACCTTATATGTAGCTATATGAAACCAGAATGGCGTATCTATTGCACATGGCAATACTAGCACTGCACAGCATAGGACCCACCCTTAATCTTCATATTTTGACAATAGCAACGCACAGCCTAGACACAAGGAGATTAGAAGCAATGAATGCATTCTCTTATGCTCAAGACCACTGATCAAATAAGCTGTCTGTGTCTATAGAACAGGCCTGAGAGTGCAATGTTGCTTTATTAGTGGGGACTTTCCAGGATCAATAACTTCTCTAATGAATATAAAAGTCTAGCTACCTTGGCGTCCAAATTCCTGCAATTGTATTGCTTGTTGCAACCAAGCACTGGCATTAGCATTCCGTTCTGATAAAATAAGTGTTTAGTAATTTAGTCCTCAACTGCTTCTGGCATTGCAACTATTTGTTGGCATATAAAGTAAAAAATTTCTCCTGTGGTCAAAAGCAATTCATTGACTTTTCTTTATTTTTAACTTTTATCACCTGTAATGAGCAGCCATTGGCCTCGCCAACCTATCTCTTCAGATATTGCTGTGCAAAAATTAGCTCCCTCCCTTAGCAAACTGAATTTTAATCCAAAGAAAAAGCCTTTTTCAGCCTCAGTCTGTTGCTGGAATGAAATAATCATTACATTTCATAAAAAAAAGTATAGCTAATTTCAGTTTTATGATATACAATCATATTGAATAATAAAAAATAAATGCTTTCTTTGTTCCTTGGAGTTGGTAAATTCATATGAGAAATGCATGACTACTGGGTTCCTGTATATTTGGGAAATAGAAGTGACCAAATTCCTAGATGTAACTAAAATATTTTATGTCATATTTTACTTTCATATTTGCCAAGACTTGAGAATAATTATATTTTAATTATATGTATATATAATTGTACATATATATTATATAAAAGTTCAAAATACTTTTTACTTCTAGCTTCTCTCTATGAAGTTTTCAAACCCATGGAAATTACAAAGCTCCTTACATTTGTTTCAAATCCTATATGTAGTTATCAGAATTGAAATGGATAGATATTTGGTCATTATCTTTTATTGTCTAACATGTCACCCAAACTTACTAATAAAATAGGGCATACATATTTTAGCTCATGAGTCTATAAATGGGTAATCTGGGCTAAATTCTTCTGGGAGTTAAACCACAGCACTGAACAGGTATGAAAACCTTGATCAGCTGGAGTCTCATCTAAGACATCTGGCTTCTAGAGCATCTGGTGATTGATCAACCGTTGATTGGTTGTTGGAGACATTAGTCTATCATATCTTTTGGGGATAGGTTGGGTATACTGGTTTAATAATCATTGGTCTCCATAAGTTGCAATAAATGAACTTCAGTGTGTATGCCTTGTTATGTTCATTGCATTTATCAAGTATATAAATGCTGTATTTTCTCAACGTAAGTAAATATCCAAGTCAGTGTTTGCAAAGAGAGGGTGCCACAAAATGAGTGCATGCAGTGCATAGTGCATACATTCTTCTTTCATGAATTCACTGCATCCCTTACAGCCCTGTCCTTTCAATACCTGATCATGCCTATCTGTAGATGAATTACTTTCTTGTTTATACATATTTGAGCTGCAATCCTGAAGACTTGTGTAGCCTTGACCCAATTTTTAAAAATAAAAGAAAATAAATACCTTTAGAAAAAAAAAACATCTTAAAGATTTTGCTATGATAGTTTCATGTTTACCTAATACATCTTTTTTAAAATGTTCAGTTCCAATTTAATCTTTAAGGTCTTGATAAGGCTTGATCCATGAAACAGCATTCTAAAAGTAAGTATATCTAAAATGGTTGCAACTGAGATTTGATCTAATAATGTTGAGTCTCTGTTACTATCGGTGTTACAGCTCTGGTTTGCACCAACTGCATGGTGGTTCTCAGTCCATAAAAATCTAGAGCTAAATGGCTTGAGGTATAAACACTGATCTTCTACTTACAAATGAGATTGGAGCAAGTCCTTCACATCCTCTGCACATAGTCAAAAATGAAAAACATCTCCAATTTAAAATATTGTACCGGATGTAGATCTCTCCCAAGAGACACAGCCAGAATACAGCAAACACAGAGGCGTATGCCAGCAGCAAACCACTGAATTGAGAATAGGACCCCCGTTGAAGGAATCAGAGAAAGAACTGGAAGAGCTTGAAGGGGCTCGAGACCCCATATGACCAACAATGCCATCCAACCAGAGCTTCCAGGGACTAAGCCACTACCTAAAGACTATACATGGACTGACCCTGGACTCTGACCTCATAGGTAGCAATGAATATCCTAGTAAGAGCACCAGTGGAAGGGGAAGCCCTGGGTCCTGCTAAGACTGAACTAGACTGTTGGGGGGAGGGCGGCAATGGGGGGAGGGTGGGGAGGGGAACACCCATAAAGAAGGGGAGGGGGGAGGGGGATGTTTGCCCGGAAACCGGGAAAGGGAATAACACTCGAAATGTATATAAGAAATACTCAAGTTAATAATAAAAAAAATAATAAAATATTGTAAAGATTGACACACATAAAACATGTATGCGTGGCCACAGCATGAGAGGAAAGAAGTTATTTCCAAGTCATCTATACAACCTCTCTCACTTAACTCTATGGGCCACTTCATTTGGTGAAGACCAAAAAGGAAATCCTCAAAGTCTGTAATCTACTGGGTACTCTCTCCCTTTTGCATTCCACCCATACTCTCCTCAATCCCTTCTTAGTATTAGCTGAACATGGGAGGAACCTGAGAATGCATACCCCTTGTGAATCCATCCTGACTCTATCTTATCTCTCAGGGGTTCTTATAGGCATATCCCCAATTTCCAAGATATGGGGATAATCTTTTCCAAGTTCCCCCATTACATTTTGCTCTATGGCTCTATGCAAGGAATACCTTAAGGTAAAAGCTTTTCTACACAAGGCAATGAACTCCCTTCTTTATGTAATTTTAAACATTCAGACCTGTGTCTAGATGCAAGACAGAGAAATAGAAGGCATCATTTCCTTTTCATGGACTATTTTTATATCTTTGGGGATTTGTTTTCTTCTTTGCATGTGTTTATATGTATAGTATGCATACACATGTGCTTGTGTGCTTTCATGTGTATAGGGGCACATGTGTGAAAGACATATCTCTGAGGAGTGCTTATGTTAAGAATTCCACTCGAAGATGGATGAAGCTAAGAAGTGCATGCTGACAGGAACCGGATATAGATTTTTCCTGAGAGACACAGCCAGAACATGTCAAATACAGAGGCGAATGCCAGCAGCCAACCACTGTACTGAGAACAGGACCCTGTTGGAGAATGGACTGAAGAGTTGAAGGGTTTTGAGACCCCATATGACCAACAATGCCATCCAACCAGAGCTTCCAGGGACTAAACCACTACCCAAAGACTATACATGGACTGACCCTAGGCTCCAACTGCATAGGTAGCAGAGAACAAGGCTTTGTTGGGGCACCAGTGGAAGGGGAAGCCCTTGGTCCTGCCAAGGTTGGACCCCAGTGTAGGGGATGGTTGGGGGAGGGCGGTAATGGGGGGGATAGGGAGGGCAACACCCATATAGAAGGGGAGGGGTTAGGGGGCTGAAGGACAGGAAATCAGGAAAGGGAATAACATTTGAAATGTAAATAAGAAATACCCGATTTAATAAAAATGGAAGAAAAAAAGAAAGAAAAAGAATCCCACTCTGTCTTTTCTTGAGACAGGTTCCCGTAATCAAACTCAGAGCCCACCCATACAACTTGTCTCATCAGCCATTTGTACCAGAGAATCTACTGCTGCCTTTGAGACTTGAGTTATAGGAAAGCTAGCATTTCCACTCTGTATTACATGGCTTCTGGGAATCTGAACTCTGGTCCTTATACTTGTGTGACCAGTGCTAGCACTGTGAAGCTGTCTTCTGCCCATCTGTTGCTTTTTTGTCAGTCTTTCAAATCTCATTTTTGTATATAAAGTATAAAAATAGATTGATTTTAAAACTCTGTATGTCTCACCAAATAAATCATGATCTTGTTTCAGAACGGCTATCTTTTGGCTATTTAGGGAGGAAGTAATATATTGAGAAGGATAAAAAGAATATAACAGTATATTCACAGTCCTCCAACATTTTCCATATTTTCTGTTATTATTTTAATGTTACACAGGCTATTTAAATATTTAGTTAAATTCTAATTGGATTCTTCTTTTTCAAATAATGAAGGACTACTGGCTATAGAGCTAATAAATGATAATAAAAATTCTAGCCTGATAATAAAAATTCTAGCCCTCAGAAGTCTGAAGCAAGACAATGGAAATGTAAGATCAGCCTGAACGACATAGTTAAACCATGTCTCAAAGATACTAAAAACAATAAAACTTTACAATATGTTTCAGGACATAAATGAGCTTATTACAACTGTGCTTTACATTATTTAGCAGTCAGTAAACTTACTTTTAAATTAGCTTTTGAGTGTAGTCTATGAGGACTGAGTTCTTAGAGCTTGTGATTAGATATCTTAGTGTATGTACAGCATGTTAAGAATGACTCTGATAGGTACATAGATAGATAAAGACAGATGTAGAAAATTATAGATGATAGAGAGACAATAAGCAGATAGATAGATGATAGATAATTAAGAATAAGTGACTGATAAATGAATGATGTATAGAGAAATGATTTGTAGATGATATATAGAAAATTCATATAAAAACATAGAGGAGATAGGTAGATTATGGATAGATAGGTGGATGGATGCATACATACATACATACATACATACATACATACATACATACATACATACATAATGATTGATAGTAGAGTCATGTACAAGTACTTAAGTTTAAATTAGGGCACCATCTCAACATTTGATGGGCTTTGTTTATTTAGCTTCTTCAGAGACAGACTCCTTGTGCTTTTGGTCAAAAAACCCTCCATTAGTCCTCTGCATACAGATATATAGGTCCCTCTTTCAGTGTTTGCATCATATTTTCAACTTACCAATGGTTTTAACTTATGAAACATCTTGCGATCCTCCAGATGAGTCCCATTTCTTCTCTACTGACACACAGACGTTTTCTCAATCCACCAAAGCAATTATTATCAACATTGCTGTCAGTGAGTCATGCAGCTTCTTACCTCCTGATCTCTCATTATTTGGGTCCATGGCTTTACTAATTTCAAAAATACCTTTAATCTCCCTTTAGAATATGTTCTTATAAAGTCCACATAATGGAAGTGGTCAAGTCACCACTCATAAACACGATTCTGATCAGAGATAGCTAAAACAGGAATTCCATGTAAGAATTTAATTTTTTTCCACTAATATGAAAATTACAAAGTATCACTATTTTTTCTTAATGTAGTGTGTGTGCGGGCTGAGTGTGTGTGTGTATGTGTGTGTGTGTATGTGTGTGTGTTTGTGTGTGTGTGTTTTTGTGTGTGTGTATGTGTGTATGTGTGTATGTGTGTGCTTGTATGGTTTCAAGGTGGCAATATTCAGCATTTATATTAGTAGTAGAAATAAATGTCAGCATTAATTTCTGTCTTTAGCAGGTTTAACTCATAGTTTCTCCCACTGAATCAGTGGAGATCTTAATATTTTCAATGATTGAAGACTTCATGGTATGACCTTCTAAAGGAGAATGAAAACAAGGTAGAAGCATTTCAGTAACAACAGAGAATGTGTACACTCAATGAAAATGTTGGAATCCAAACATGCAAGTGTCTGGAACTGCAACGCTCCTTGAAGCTTCATGCACAATGGTCTACACAGTGCACAGCACACGTGCTGTCTGTTCAGAACCGAATCTGCACTGCAATGATGCAACGTGACAGAGGCAAGCAATGCCAGAAATTGTACAATGAATTACATGTTTAATTTTTAGTTAACTTCTAGCAGTTTGGGTAGTTTTACTGTTGTCTAGTTGTTTAAGACATCCCTCCTGACATTTACTCATATGAGTCCCTGTGGAGTTGTGACTCTGGGTTTATGAAATTAATGTATAGTTAAGAACTAGTACCAATGGAGATCAGAGGAAATGGTACACATTTCTGTAGATGCCATCATGGAGGGATGACCAGGAGCCTTTTCAACTCTGCCCCTGTCTTCATGAATTTAGATTTAGCCAAGTATGTTAGTTTATTCCTAAAACAATACCCTGGAATGTGGAGAGTTATATGTTCAAGGCTAGCATGAACTCAGTCTCAAAAATCAAACAGAAGACTCGGATTTGACTTCGGACAAAGACAATGTCTAAATGTAAAAGAAACTGAATTACATGGTGCTGAGTTCCCATAATCTGGTGAAAGTAATACACAAAATGTAAAACTGACATCCAACTGACAATGAATTTCTGAATCTCTCTCTCTCTCTCTCTCTCTCTCTCTCTCTCTCTCTCTCTCTCTCTCTCGTGTGTGTGTGTGTGTGTGTGTGTACACACCTTTCTATGCACATGAGTATGCATGGGCATTGTTCCTCAGAAGTTGTCTACCTTATTATTTGGAACAAAGTCCCTTACTGACCTGAAACTTAGAAAAGAGGTGATGGGGCTGAACAATGATCTTCAGGGATCACATGTCTCTACCTCCCTCAGTGGGATTGTAACTGCATATGACTCTGGTCAGATGTTTCTACATGGGTTCTGGGAAATCAAACTCAGGTTCCCATGCTTTCAAAGCAAGTACTTTATCAAGTGAAATATCTTCCCATCCCCTGGAAACTTACGTTAATGTTTGCTATACTGACATAGGTGTTAACACAGACCCTGCTTTACCAGAGTAGAAAGTTAATAATGAAAGTAGGACGAAGAGCATGAAATGTCCTGTCATGCAAAGAACAACTGAATGACAATCATCCCCAAAACTTCTTTGTATATTTTACAATGTATTTTGGCTTCTGTGAAACAATGTCACTGGAAAATAATTGACCAAAATATAAATCTACTGCTTGCTTTATCTTCACTCATAAAATGGAAAGGCAAGGGTCTGTGAATTATTAATAAGAAAGAATTCATTTGAAAAAAGTTTAACCAAAAGAAGAGACAAGGAGCTGTAGATACAAGCTTCACCAACAGAATACAAGAGATGGAAGAGAGAATCTCAGGAGCAGAAGATTCCATAGAAATCATTGACTCAACTGTCAAAGATAATATAAAAGCGGAAAAAGCTACTGGTCCAAAACATACAGGAAATCCAGGACTCAATGAGAAGATCAAACCTAAGGATAATAGGTATAGAAGAGAGTGAAGACTCCCAGCTCAAAGGACCAGTAAATATCTTCAACAAAATCATAGAAGAAAACTTCCCTAACCTAAAAAAGAGATACCCATAGACATACAAGAAGCCTATAGAACTCCAAATAGATTGGACCAGAAAAGAAACACCTCCCATCACACAATAGTCAAAACACCTCCCATCACACAATATTCAAAACACCAAACGCACAAAATAAAGAAAGAATATTAAAAGCAGTAAAGGAAAAAAAGGTCAAGTAACATATAAAGGCAGACCTTTCAGAATCACACCAGACTTTTCGCCAGAAAATATGAAGGCCAGAAGATCCTGGACTGATGTCATACAGACCCTAAGAGAACACAAATGCCAGCCCAGGTTACTGTATCCTGCAAAACTCTCAATCAACATAGATGGAGAACCAAGATATTCCATGACAAAACCAAATTTACACAATATCTTTCTACAAATCCAGCACTACAAAGGATAATAAATGGTAAAGCCCAACATAAGGAGGCAAGCTATACCCTAGAAGAAGCAAGAAACTAATCGTCTTGGCAACAAAACAAAGAGAAGAAAAGCACACAAACATAACCTCACATCCAAATATGAATACAACCGGAAGCAATAATCACTATTCCTTAATATCTCTCAACATCAATGGCCTCAACTCCCCAGTAAAAAGACATAGATTAACAAACTGGATACGCAACGAGGACCCTGCATTCTGCTGCCTACAGGAAACACACCTCAGAGACAAAGACAGACACTACCTCAGAATGAAAGGCTGGAAAACAACTTTCCAAGCAAATGGTCAGAAGAAGCAAGCTGGAGTAGCCATTCTAATATCAGATAAAATCAATTTTCAACTAAAAGTCATCAAAAAAGATAAGGAAGGACACTTCATATTCATTAAAGGAAAAATACACCAAGATGAACTCTCAATCCTAAATATCTATGCCCCAAATACAAGGGCACCTACATACGTAAAAGAAACCTTACTAAAGCTCAAAACACACATTAAACCTCACACAATAATAGTAGGAGATTTCAACACCCCACTCTCATCAATGGACCAATCATGGAAACAGAAACTAAACAGAGACGTAGACAGACTAAGAGAAGTCATGAGCCAAATGGACTTAACAGATATTTATAGAACATTCTATCCTAAAGCAAAAGGATATACCTTCTTCTCAGCTCCTCATGGTACTTTCTCCAAAATTGACCATATAATTGGTCAAAAAATGGGCCTCAACAGGTACAGAAAGATAGAAATAATCCCATGCGTGCTATCAGACCACCACGGCCTAAAACTGGTCTTCAATAACAATAAGGGAAGAATGTCCACATATACGTGGAAATTGAACAATGCTCTACTCAATGACAACCTGGTCAAGGAAGAAATAAAGAAAGAAATTAAAGACTTTTTAGAATTTAATGAAAATGAAGGTACAACATACCCAAACTTATGGGACACAATGAAAGCTGTGCTAAGAGGAAAACTCATAGCGCTGAGTGCCTGCAGAAAGAAACAGGAAAGAGCATATGTCAGCAGCTTGACAGCACACCTAAAAGCTCTAGAACAAAAAGAAGCAAATACACCCAGGAGGAGTAGAAGGCAGGAAATAATCAAACTCAGAGCCGAAATCAACCAAGTAGAAACAAAAAGGACCATAGAAAGAATCAACAGAACCAAAAGTTGGTTCTTTGAGAAAATCAACAAGATAGATAAACCCTTAGCCAGACTAACGAGAGGACACAGAGAGTGTGTCCAAATTAACAAAATCAGAAATGAAAAGGGAGACATAACTACAGATTCAGAGGAAATTCAAAAAATCATCAGATCTTACTATAAAAGCCTATATTCAACAAAACTTGAAAATCTGCAGGAAATGGACAATTTCCTAGACAGATACCAGGTACCGAAAGTTAAATCAGGAACAGATAAACCAGTTAAACAACCCCATAACTCCTAAGGAAATAGAAGCAGTCATTAAAAGGTCTCTAACCAAAAGAGCCCAGGTCCAGACGGGTTTAGTGCAGAATTCTATCAGACCTTCATAGAAGACCTCATACCAATATTATCCAAACTATTCCACAAAATTGAGACAAATGGAGCACTACCGAATTCCTTCTATGAAGCCACAATTACTCTTATACCTAAACCACACAAAGACCCAACAAAGAAAGAGAACTTCAGACCAATTTCCCTTATGAATATCGATGCAAAAATACTCAATAAAATTCTGGCAAACCGAATCCAAGAGCACATCAAAACAAGCATCCACCATGATCAAGTAGGCTTCATCCCAGGCATGCAGGGATGGTTTAATATACGGAAAACCATCACCGTGATCCATTATATAAACAAACTGAAAGAACAAAACCACATGATCATTTCATTAGATGCTGAGAAAGCATTTGACAAAATTCAACACCCCTTCATGATAAAAGTCCTGGAAAGAATAGGAATCCAAGGCCCATACCTAAACATAGTAAAAGCCATATACAGCAAACCAGTTGCTAACATTAAACTAAATGGAGAGAAACTTGAAGCAATCCCACTAAAATCAGGGACTAGACAAGGCTGCCCACTCTCCCTACTTATTCAATATAGTTCTTGAAGTTCTAGCCAGAGCAATCAGACAACAAAAAAGGAGGTCAAGGGATACAGATCGGAAAAAGAAGAAGTCAAAATATCACTATTTGCAGATGATATGATAGTATATTTAAGTGATCCCAAAAGTTCCACCAGAGAACTACTAAAGCTGATAAACAACTTCAGCAAAGTGGCTGGGTATAAAAATAACTCAAATAAATCAGTAGCCTTCCTCTACAAAAGAGAAACAAGCGAGAAAGAAATTAGGAAACGACACCCTCCATAATAGATCCAAATAATATAAAGTACCTCGGTGTGACTTTGACCAAGCAAGTAAAAGATCTGTACAATAAGAACTTCAAGACTCTGAAGAAAGAAATTGAAGAAGATCTCAGAAGATGGAAAGATCTCCCATGCTCATGGATTGGCAGGATTAATATAGTAAAAATGGCCATTCTGCCAAAAGCGATCTACAGATTCAATGCAATCCCCATCAAAATACCAATCCAATTCTTCAAAGAGTTAGACAGAACAATTTGCAAATTCATCTGGAATAACAAAAAACCCAGGATAGCTAAAACTATCCTCAACAATAAAAGGACTTCAGGGGGAATCACTATCCCAGAACTCAAGCAGTATTACAGAGCAATAGTGATAAAAACTGCATGGTATTGGTACAGAGACAGACAGATAGACCAATGGAACAGAATTGAAGACCCAGAAATTAACCCACACACCTATGGGCACTTGATTTTTGACAAAAGAGCCAAAACCATCCAATGGAAAAAAGATAGCATTTTCAGCAAATGGTGCTGGTTCAACTGGAGGTCAGCATGTAGAAGAATGCTTATCACCCTGTACAAAGCTTAAGTCCAAGTGAATCAAGGACCTCCACATCAAACCAAATACACTCAAACTAATAGAAGAAAAACTAGGGAAGCATTTGGAACACATGGGCACTGGAAAAAATTTCCTGAACAAAACACCCATGGCTTATGCTCTAAGATCAAGAATCGACAAATGGGATCTCATAAAACTGCAAAGCTTCTGTAAGGCAAAGGACACTGTGGTTAGGACAAAACGGCAACCAACAGATTGGGAAAAGATCTTTACCAATCCTACAACAGATAGAGGGCTTATATCCAAAATATACAAAGAACTCAAGAAGTTAGACAGCAGGGAGACAAATAACCCTATTAAAAAATGGGGTTCAGAGCTAAACAGAGAATTCACAGCTGAGGAATGCCGAATGACCAAGAAACACCTAAAGAAATGTTCAACATCGTTAGTCATAAGGGAAATGCAAATCAAAACAACCCTGAGATTTCACCTCACACCAGTGAGAATGGCTAAGATCAAAAACTCAGGTGACAGCAAATGCTGGTGAGGATGTGGAGAAAGGGAACACTCCTCCATTGTTGGTGGGATTGCAGACTGGTACAACCATTCTGGAAATCAGTCTGGAGGTTCCTCAGAAAATTGGACATTGAACTGCCTGAGGATCCAGCTATACCTCTCCTGGGCATATACCCAAAAAGATGCCCCAACATATAAAAAAGACACGTGCTCCACTATGTTCATCGCAGGCCTTATTTATAATAGCCAGAAGCTGGAAAGAACCCAGATGCCCTTCAACAGAGGAATGGATACAGAAAATGTGGTACATCTACACAATGGAATATTACTCAGCTATCAAAAACAATGACTTTATGAAATTGTAGGCAAATGGTTGGAACTGTAAAATATCATCCTGAGTGAGCTAATCCAATCACAGAAAGACATACATGGTATGTACTCATTGATAAGTGGCTATTAGCCCAAATGCTTGAATTTCCCTAGATGCCTAGAACAAATGAAACTCAAGACGGATGATCAAAATGTGAATGCAGATCGCTCCTGAGAGACACAGCCACAATACAGCAAATACAGAGGCGTATGCCAGCAGGAAACCACTGAACTGAGAACAGGACCCCTGTTGAAGGAATCAGAGAAAGAACTGGAAGAGCTTGAAGGAGCTCGAGACCCCATATGTACAGCAATGCCAACCAACCAGAGCTTCCAGGGACTAAGCCACTACCTAAAGACTATACATGGACTGACCCTGGACTCTGACCTCATAGGTAGCAATGAATATCCTAGTAAGAGCCCCAGTGGAAGGGGAAGCCCTGGGTCCTGCTAAGACTGAACCCCCAGTGAACTAGACTGTTGGGGAGAGGGCAGCAATGGGGGGAGGGTTGGGAGGGGAACACCCATAAGGAAGGGGAGGGGGTAGGGGGATGTTTGCCCGGAAACCGGAAAGGAATAACACTTTAAATGTATATAAGAAATACTCAAGTTAATAATAAAAAAAAAAAAAAAAGTTTAAATTCTCCACTTTTATTTATCCTAATTATTTTAATTCCACAAAAAGGCTTTTTATCCAATTTAAGGTCAATCAGGAGTCATAGTCATCAATAGCATTATTGATTCTTTTTTTCCTTGATTTTTTAATTAATTAATTAATTAATTTTTTATTCTCTTTACAACCCAGTGTCAGCCCTTCCTCTCCTCCCAGTATCCCATTACACGAGTCTTCCCGCATTCTACCTTTTTCTCTTCTAAGAAGGGAAGCCCCCCATCTGGGTGTCATACCCCAACTACACATCCCTGGGATGTCAGGTCACTGTAGATCTATTTGCATCCTCTCTCACTGAGGCCAAGGAAGGTGGTCCATATAGGGGCACAGGATCCACAGGCAGACAGGCAGGCAGGCAGGCAACCAGCTCAGAGACAGCTCCACTTGAAGATCGAGCTGCTCGTCGGCTACATATGTGTGGGGGGCTTAGGTCCAGCCCGTGCTTGCTCTTTGGTTAGTGATTCAGTCTCTGGGAGCCCCCAGAGGTCCAGGTTAGTTGACTCTGTCTTCCTGTGGAGCTTCTGTCCTCTTCAGGTCCCTCAACCCTTCTTTCTCCTTTTTATAAGACTCTCCAAGCTCCATCTTCGGGTGTTTCTGCATCTCTTTCCATTATCCGCTAGGTGGAGCCTCTCGGGGACAGTTATGCTAGTTTCATGTCAGCTAGCACAGTATCATTAACAGTGTTAGGGACTCGTTCTTGCCTATGGGATGGGTCTCAATTTGGAGCAACCATTGGTTAGCCATTCCCTCAGTCTTTGCTCTATCGTTGTCCCTGCATATTGTAGCTTGGACACATTTTGACTTGATGGTTTTATGGGTAGTTTGTGCCCTTCTCCCTCCACCAGAAGTCCTGACTGGCTACAGGAAGTACCCATTTCAGAAACTGCTTGGAGTCTCAGCCAGAATTTTCCCCATAGTTCCTTTGGGGCCTCTCCCCCATCCTAGGTCTCTGGCATGTCCTAGAGATTGTCCCGTGCCAATCTCCTTCTGTCTTCCCTGCTCTCACTACATATGATCCTCTGCCCAGTTTTATTATTGTTTTGAAAAACTTTCATTTATGAATAACTTTAGAATCGAGACAAAATGTTGACTTTATTGTCTTGAAATACTTACATGCCAAAAATCTATCATTGAACTATTTTAACCAAATGTTTCTAAGTTATGCATTATGGGTTTTTCAAATGATGTTTGATTGAACAAAAGATTGATTTTTGACAAAAGCATTGGAGTAGTGAAAGGTGACATTTTCTTTTCTTAAAAACAATTAAGTGTAACAGCAGGGTTTATTGAAAGAAAACACTAGTAAAAGTGAATTAAGTAAAAATATGAGAAAGCCCCTGAAATTAATATGACAAAGACAAGCAAAAAATAAAACCCAGCGTACAGTGGCTAATGTGCAGTAGTATAAATTATGGTGCTCAGTTGTGTATAATTTCTACTTCAAAACAAATTCTTATATGTTTCCAATTTGGGGTAGAAACCATGAAATAAATTAGAAATTTAAACCAAGCTTTTTTTTCTAGTAATGTTTGGCCAACAGTTGCCTTGGTGATCATTGGAGCTGATCAATTTAATTAGATGTCAGAATCAATGAACCACAGGCAATTGAGGTGAATTATAACTATGTAAGTATGGCCTTTTTTCTCAGTGATACATTAAATATCAGGAGTTCTGTTTTAGCTGTTCATGATTTAAGTTTACCATCCAATATGCAAACTTCTCCACTCAAAACCTGCAGTTCTGCAATGCCTGGAGCTTGTGAATTACACCTGGTGCTCTTACAGATTTGATTCTGAATTATTGGTTTATCATCCAAGCTCATTTGGATCCTTCCCTTTT